>NW_028189335.1:0-393338 GCF_048542155.1 Nylanderia fulva
TGAAAGGATCAACGTGGAAAAAAAAGGATGATGGGGAGTTGGGGAATTGGAAGGGGGAAAAAAAGGAAGGGGGCAGGGTAAGGTATGGGAGAATTTTATGGGGGTTTAAATGGGTAGAGGGGAGAGGTGAAAAGAGGAACTAAAGGGAAAAGGAGGGGGGATGGAGGAAAAAGAGAGGAAAGGGGAGGGAATAGAAGAAAGGGGATGGAAAAATAAGGGGACGGGAAAAAGGGGGGGGAAAGAGGGGAAGGAAGGGTGGAAAAGAAAAAAAAGGGGGGGGAAGTGGGAGGTAAAGGGCAAGGGAGAGGGAGGGGGAAAAAGGGAAAAGGAGAGGGGAAGGGGGGGAAGGATGGAATGGCATTCTGGAATGGGCGGGGTTTAAAAATAAGGACCGGACTTCTGGGAACTGGGAGAATGGGACGTAATGTTTTTTCTGGAGACATGGGGAGATGAAAAAAGGGTTGGGGAAAAATTTAAAAAAGGGGGGAGGGGGAGGATATAAATGAGGGTGCAAAATGCGGGAGAAAGAGTTAAAAAAAAAGGAAAGGCTATGGGGAAATTTGTGGGGTGAGAAAAGGGGGGTAGGGAAAAGAAGGAAAGTGGGGGAAAAGGGGGGTTTAAAGGGGGGGGAGGTGGGGGATAGGAAAGGGGGGAAGATGGGGGGGTGGGGGGAGTGTACTAAAAGGGGAATGGAGAAGAAGCTGGAAGATGAAAAGAATGAATGGAGGAGGAGGGGGGGCAAGTAAGAACGATAATAGGGGGGGTTTAATGCGAACGGGGAAAATTTTGGGAAGGTGGGGGGATAGGGGAAAGGGAAGGGGGAGGAAAGGGAAAGGGGAGAAATCAAGAATCAAAATTAAATGGGAAAGGGGAAAGGGTTTTGGGGAAAAAGTGGAGGAAAAGGGGGGGCATAAGGGAAAGGGAATAGCAGGGGGTGAAAGGGGGTGGGGCAATATGGGGCCGAATGGGAAAACGTAATGATTACATAATAGAAGAGGAGGTAAAAGGAAATCAGGGGTTGAGATAGGGGAAAGGGTGGATCGGATCACATGCCGTTTTAATGTGGTTGAAAGGGAAAGGGGGGGGAGGGGGGAAAAAAAAGGAAAAAAAAGGGGAGATGGAACTGGAGGAAAAAAGGGGAAGGAGGAATTTAGGGAGAAGATAGGGGGAAAATTTGGGGAAGCAAGGATGAACAAGAAAGGGGGGGTGGTAGAGGGAGAGTGGGAGGAAGAAGAAAAAAAGTACAGGAAAGGGTTTGAAAGGGGGGTGGGGGGAAGGAAAAAAAAAAAGAAAAAAAAGGGGGGGTTTTATGGGGGTGTAGAAGAGAACGGGGGGGGGTGGTAAAGGGTTAAAAAAGGGGGGGAGGTAGGGGGGGAAGGAGAAATACAAAAAAAAAAAAGTATGAGAGATTATGTAAAAGAGAAGGAGGGGGAGAAAGAGGAGTGGACGAAGAAAACATGGAAGCGAGGGCGGAAGGCAGGTTGGGGGTGGTTAGGAGGGAAAGGGAAAAAGGGAAAGGAAGGGGGGAGGGGATTGAGATGGAAGTGGAACAATATTTTAGAATCTATTAGGGGGGGGTAAGTCGAGAGTGATAATGGGAGGGGAAAAAAGGACGGGAAGGAGAGGGGGAAGAGATAAAAAAGGAAGAAATTGGGGGCGAAGGTAGGGTAAAGGGAAAAAAAGGGGGTGGGGGTGGACGGGGTTTCCCGGGGGAAGTTGGGAAAATTTGGAGGGGAGGGAATGAGAAGGAGTATGGAGTTGTGCAAAAAGATATGGAAGGGGGAGGGGTAGATAAGGAGTGGAGTGAGGGGCTGGTGGTGCCAATCTTGAAGAGGGGTGAGGGAAAGGAGGTTTCGGAGTACAGGGGGTAACTCTGACACCGTCTTTATACAAAGTATATGCGACGGTTGTTGGCAGAGAGATTGAGGGGAGAGATAGAGGAAAAAGGGATGTTTGCCACCGAATCAAACGGGGTTCAGGAAAGGGATGGGAACAGTGGACAATATTTATGTATTAAATTATTTAATAAACAGACAAATAAGTAGGAAAGGAAAGCAAAATGGTACTACTGTTTGTGGACCTGAGAGCAGCGTTTGATTCGGTGGACAGAGTGAAGTTGATGGCGGCGTTAAGAGGGAGGGGGGTGAAGGAAGAGACGGTGAGGAGGTGCGAGGAAGTGCTAGGAGAGATAGGGTTCAGGGTTAGAATAGGGGAGGAGGGTGGGGGAGAAGTTTGGACGGGAAGGGGGTGGAGACAGGATGCCCACTGAGCCCGCTTCTGTTTTAACAGGTTGATGGCGGACTTGGAGGAGGAAATGGAGAAAGGGAGATGGGGGGGTGTGAGATTAGAGAGGGCAAGGTCTATACATTAGCGTACGCGGATGACGTGGTGCTGTTGGCAGAAAAATGAGGGGGGGATGAGGTGTATGATGGAGAGGTTAGGGAGATATCTGGAGAGGAAGGGACTGGAACTGAATGAGAAGAAGTCGAAGGTGATGAGATGCAGAAGGGGGGGAGGGAGAGGTTCAAAAAGGCTAGTTGGTTTTTTGGACGAGGAAAAAGCAATTAGAGGAGGTATAAGGAAGTGACAAATATTTATAGGATATGTGATTTCAACGGAATGGGGGGGCAAGAGGGACAGGTACGTGTACAGATAAAGAGAGGGGGGCAGCAATTATGGGACAAGGTATGGGGAATAGGTAAGAGGGAGATTTGGGAATAACTGGGGGAGGAGTGTTGGTGGGATCTTTCGATGCGGTTACTATGGACGGTTTTAGGATACCAGCGGGGTGGAGATATGAGTGATGGGAAGAGAGAAAGGGATTGGAAAGGATACAAGAAAGGTATCTGAGATGGATGTTAGGAGTGGACTGGGGAACGACCTGGGATTAATTAGGTCAGGGAGGAATTGCAAAGGGAAAAGATAAGGACAAGATGGGTAGAAGAGCATGGGGGATATGAGAGAAGGTTAGAGGAGGGTAAGGGAGGATGGTTGGCGAGAATATGTTTGGGGGGAGATTAAAGAAAGGGCAAAAAAGGAGGGAATTGTCAGGGTGGGAGAGAGCAAAGAAGAGACTTTTTTGAGGTAAGGGGATGGGATTAAGTGGAGATAGAGGAAAGAAGGGAAAGGGGGAGTTCAGCTGGAAGAAGTTGAGGAATGGGACGGCAAGGAAACTAAGAGGGAGGAGAGGTTAGGAAAAATGATAAAATCGGAATATAATCAGTGGTACAAACAGATTAACGGGGAGGGGGATTCCGGGGCTATTTGAGAAAAGGGTGGGCGGAAGGTAGATGGAGGAGGATGGCAAGGTACAGACCTGGGGAATGAAATGAAGGGAAATAGGTATTGGTGAATTAAGGAGGAGGGATAGGGAAGGTGCAGGATATGTGGGAAAGGTCATGAGGCGTTAGAGGACAGTGGAAGCATGTGTGGGAGGGAATGTACTGGATTGGGGAAGGGAAGAGAGCTGGCTAGGAAATGGTCCTTAAGGCGGAATTTAGGAGCGGCGGTGGACGAGGAATTATGTATTAAAAAGGTTAGAGGACGCAAGAGGCGACACGGGGGAGAAGGAGAAGGAGAAGGAGGAAAAAAGGAGGACAGGGGGATGAGAGAGGGTAGGAGATAAGGGGAGAGAGAGAGGGGGGGAGTGTGTGAGTGAGTGTGAGAGAGAGAGAGAGGGAGGGAGAGGAAAGGAGTGGAAGAATAACGGTAACCGGAAGCGGAGGTCCAACATAGGCTAAGTACAATGTAAGATTGCGTAGGTTAAGATAATTTAGAATAAGAAAGGTTAGGGAAAGGCGGACGTGTGTGTGTGTAGGTAAGGCAGAAATGCGAGAAAAGATGAGAAAGGCGGCGAAGAGGAGAGGCGTGGCGAAAAATGTAATTAGATTAAGTTTTAGGTATAAGTTTAGGCTAAGGAAAAGTGTAAAGGAAGGAATAAAGGTTTGGGAACGCTCCTTTAAAAAAAAAAGCGCCTTGTAATCCCCAATTGGGGCAGCAATAAATATATCTAATCTAATAAGAAAACTGATACTTTACTCTTTTAAACATAAATTGGCGTGTATCTGAGAACATGCAGAATAATTCGGGAGATCCGTAGCTTACTTACTGAAACATTTAATGGTACTTGATAATGAAAAGAGAACCTTTTTTGGTAAATTGTTAGAAAATTTTCACGTACTTTTTCGGATACAACCAGGTTGTGTAGGGTATATGAACATCAAATCAAGTTAACGACTGAGCGTCCTAGAGTTTGCCATAATTATCCGATTCCCATTTCTTTTACGGGATCCGACGAGAAAAGCAATAAAAACTATGATAAAGGATGGCGTTATAGAGAGGAGAGTGAATCACTATTGTAATCCATTAAGAATTGTAAAAAAGAAGATAATAGCGTTAGGGTTTGTTGGATGCCAGATTTTTTAATAAGTCATAGAAGACAATCAGAATCACCACCATTAACTAAACGCATTAATACAAAAGTATTATAGGGTACAATGGTTTTCTAAAATTGATTTTAAACACATGGATATTGGCAGGTGTCATTAGAAAATCCTCCCGACCATTAACTGCATTCGAGTCAAAGGACATATTAATTTTGTAGAATTCCGTTCGGGTTAAAGATAGCGGGCAGTGACTTTATGCGTGCTCTTAGTGTACGCGTTAAAGAGTGATTTTGATGAGAATATTTCTTGTTATATTGATCATATACTAATTGGGACAAAAACATTTGAGGATTATCTTGTAGTTTTGAATAGATTGTTTCAAAGACTCGTGGATTATAATTTTATGATAAGGTTGTCGAAATGTGTTTTTTTTTTTTCAAAAGAAAGTATTATTTCTCGGTTCGAGGTATTTATAGAAAGTATTTCGCCAGAAAAAAAACTCGAGAATATTATAAATTTTAGGAATCAAAAATAAAAAACAACTTCAACAATTTTTTAGGGGTTTGTAACTACTATAGACAATTCAATATGAGACACAGTAATTCGGAAAAATCTCGCTTCGCGAATTATTGAAAAAGACATAATATGGAAATGGTCTCCCAGTCCATTCGATAGCATTTCAAAGATTAAGAGAATATATTAATAAAGGAATAACATTGAAGCATATTATCCCGGGTGTGACTTTTTAGATTACAAACGATGCGAGCGAGCCGGATCGCAGGAATTTTATATCAAATAAGTGAAGAGGTAATCATAATGTGATAGGTTTAGTTAGCCGATGCTTGTCTCCGGCAGAAATCAAATACACTACGACAGAGACAGAGCTTTTGGCGATTGTATATTTTAGTTAGAAAAATTTCGAGTCTACCTGATAGGTAATCACTTTGAAATAGTAACGGATCATCAATGTTTGACATTTGCGCAATCTGCAAGTTTTCAAGCGGGACGAATTACGCGATTGGATATTATTATTACTGCTCAATATTTTTTTTTGGTAGTTTATTGCCGCGGGTGTGGACAATATAGTGGCTGATTTTTGTTCAGTAGAAATCCAGTAGGGGAGAGTTTACGGACGAAAGGACAGAACAAATTGTAATCTCGTTGTTGATCAATGTCTCTTGCCCGCACACGATAGAAAAGAGACTTCATTCACAGCGATCTCAATGATTCATTATGACGCGGATTTTGTTCGAAGTTTTAAAATATTGGGCGAATGGCAACGTGATGATTCGAGATTAAAAGGCAGTTTTGATGCATACAATGAGAAGGGAGAGGATAGTAGGTTCGTAGTATATAAGGATGATCTATTTCAACGAGAAGGAAAAAATAGAAATTGGAGAATCGTGATACCCGCAAAAATACAACCATTAATAATAGATGATATACACAATAAATTAGGTCATCCGGGTGTATACAAAATTAGCACGTATTTAAAACAATTTTACTATTAGAGAGACATGTTGGCACAAGTAAAAAAAATACGTTTTATGTTGTGATCTATGTCAAAAAGTAAAGTATTTAACAATTTCAATGGAAGGAGAATATAACTTGAATGAATCAAGTAAACCGAATGATCTTATTACAGTTGATTTTTATGGCCCCCTTCCGACGACAAGAGGAGGAATGCAATATATATTCGTCATGTTAGATGCCTTTACAAAATATGTAAGTTTGTATCCAATGAAAAAGGCGACGGTTGCATGTGCACTAAAAAAATAATGGACGTTTTATTCCGAAATTTGGAAAACCGAAGCGGTATATTATTTGATCATTGTGTAGTCAATTTACGTCAGCATTAGGAAAAAACAACTGGAAACCGAGGGTATAAAAGTTATAAATGTATTCGCTTTGTGCATGAATGTGGAGGGGATTCGCGAAACGATTCAAGCGTTTCATAGTGGCTATTTTGGGAAGTTAGCCTGAATAAGCTGTGTCAAAACACACTAATCTTTTAATAAATTAGACAACATGGAAAATAAACCAATGAAAAAAACAAGCAAAATTATATTGTTGTGTATTAAATTGCAAAAATAATTCTTGTGTATCTCCAGATAAATCATTTTATTGTTTTCCAACATCTAATGTACATTATCCACATAAAGTACAAAGAGCTGTGAAATATGGTTAAGAGCTATAAAAAAATTAAGGTAAATATAATTAATTAGTGACTAAAAATACAAAAATATGCACAAATAAAGCTTATTTATTTATTTTAATAATTTCATTTCCTAGACCCAATGGATCAGATTGGAAGCCACATAATAGGTCGCGCATATGCAGTGACCATTTTATTGGAAATAAAAAGTCAGAAGACCCTCGTAGTCCCAGCTACAATCCCACTATTTTCCCAAGTATTTATAAAAAAAAATATACTTCAGACAATGTTGCTCTTGGGCGATATACGTTTTTTAAAAAGATCATCTAAAGAGTTTGATAAAGAAGATTTGATTAAAAAGAAGAAAAATATTGAATTTAAAAAGGAAGAAGATTGTAATCTTTTAATTCAGCAAGATTCTTTAGAAGAAAATGAAAATAATATTCTTGGATCTCGGACACTTGATCAAGAATGTCAAGTACAAATTATGTGTGAAAAATTAGACTCTGAAAGATCAAGCATGCATGTATTTATATGCAATCGATATATTTATAATGATAGTACAAAGTGTTCTGTAGAAACACAAACATGTTGCCCAGAAGAGCCAAAAATAATATACAATAGAAAAAAAATGGCTGAAAAAAGTTGTGGAAATCAAGTTTCATATGTAGATAAATGTGTTGGAACATCTGGTTTATTAAAATGTGAAAATGGTTTTCATGGTCTAAAAAGTATAAAAACTGATAGAGAAATGCTTGATTTGGCTGGAGTGACGTTAGCAAATTTTTCATTATTGTTAAAAATTATTATTGCAAATGAACAATATAATTATAAAAAAATTAATGAAGAAAATAGATTGCTTATATTTTTGTTTAAAATGAAATGTGGATTAAGTTTTTCAGCCTTAAGTGTGCTATTTAATATAAATAGAACAACAGTAACAAGAATATTTTATTCTGTGCTTCAGCATTTGAGCAGTGCTTGTCAAAATTTTATTACATGGCCTAGTCGACACATCGTAGATGAAACTATGCCCAAATGTTTCAAAGAAAATTATTTTAAATGTAGAGTTATTATTGACTGCACAGAGTTTTTGGTTGAGACACCTTCTTCTATTGAACATCGAGTGTTCTTTTACTCTCAATATAAAAAAGGATACAGATTAAAAATTTTAGTTGGTTGTACTCCATCAGGATTTATTTCTTTTAGATCAAAATGTTTTGGTGGACGTGCAACAGATTCACAAATAACAATAGAATCCGGAATATTAAATTTACTTGAAGAAAATGATCAGATTCTTGCTGACAAAGGATTTCCTCAAGTTAAAAACAAATTGGATGACGAAGGAAAAAATGTTTTACTAGTTATGCCTCCTTTTTTGAAGAATGGAACTTTCTCAGAAGAGGAAGTAGAAGAAACTTATAGAGTAGCTAGTATACGTATTCACATAGAGCGTATAATGCAACGTCTTCGAACTTATCATATTTTAAATAAATTCACCCTAAATATGCTACCATATTGTGACGACATCATTACCATGTGTTGTGTGTTGGTGAATCTGCAACCGCCAATCATAGCAGATCAGGATAACAATTAAATCTCATTAATAAATAATAATAGTAAATTCTTATTAAATTTCATTATTTATATTTTGTTTTATGTGTTAGATTATAATTTATGCATTATATAAATATTAAAATATGAACAAAATTATAACTTAATAATAATTTTTCTCTTACAATTTTAAAAAATTTAATATATAAAATTATTTAGTATTAATATTTTTACTTTAGATTAAAAAATGTAACAATATCAACGCTATTTAAAATTTATAACTTTTAAAAAACAATATTGCTTTAAATAATTTAAACAACAAAACTTATTATAAATTATTAGTTATGTAAGAATTATATAATGCATTTAAATAATATTGAAAATAAAAATTTTGTATTTTAGGAACCACTTGTTGCAAGAATATTTCATCTCTTAAAACTGTTGCTAAACAGCTATCCTTTCTAGACCATACATATAAATGACACATATGCAGTCCTGTTACATACATTTGAATCTGACATTGAGTATAATACGAATGAGAAGCTTTCAGTTTTATCTCATTATTTTCATTAAAGTATAAATAAGATACATTAAATGTATTTTTGTGTGCATCAAAAATTGGTTTATAACTACAAGATGAAGGACATTTTATTTCTAAAATTTTAAATCATTCGTATCAATTACAATGCCATCAACACTCGCACAAAGCCATGGTTGAAGTGGATTTACAAATAAACCTAATATTTGAACATTTTTATTGTATTTATTAATATAATCACATATAGCTTTTTTTCATTTTTCTTTCCATATTCTAAAGACGCTATTTTGAAATTTTTAGGTTTCAAAAGCTCAATTGCTAGTTCATTTTTATCTTTTTTTTTATTACATTTTATACTATGTGCTTTAGTCGCACTTATTCTTGCACATCTTGCATCAAACCATTCTTTGCATTCACTTTGATCTTTGGTTCTTATGCACAAATGTAATAATTGATCATTTGTAAGTCTCACATTTATATTTAAAAGTCGTCTAACTTAACATCCATCACAATGTTTGTGTGGTACCATAAATTATATATGTTTAGTTAATATATTAATTTTAAAATTGTTTCTTCATTTGATTAACATTAAAACTTTTTATAACATTGTCCTAAATAAATATTATAATTTGTTTTACAATACTTTCAGTTTCTGTTATATTACTTGCCTGTAAAATTCTTAATAACGCACAATCGCTTTTCACATCTGATATCTGAAGATTAAAAGGAATTATTAACTTATTCTTGTAATATAGCTTTCTTTCTTGAATTCTCTGGAAACTATTAGTGGGCTTGGAGTACATTCTTTACCAGTTGATAATCTGAAGGCTTTCCCCATTCTTGATGTATAGATGTTTTTGTTGCACTCCTATCAGAGTTTACATACCATATTAAGCATAAATATGTTGCATTTCTTTCCTGCATTTGACACACAATTACAAGAAACAGAAGCACATGACGAATTGTTATCCAACTAAAAAACATTTAATCAGTTATAAAAAATATAAATTAAATTATTAAATATCAATCATGTCAATATTTACCTCTAAACTAACTTTGTAGGGGTGTAAAGTGACACAAGTTTGACGTATGACACTACCTGTTATCAAAATACCAGTGTCATTTGTATTTTTCTTCTACTCTTTGAACATGAGATATAGCTAATTTTTTCCCTTTTACGATAGTTTGAGGATGAAAATCAATTGAATGAGTAATTCCTTTAAATCCTGTTCTCAAAATTATATTCATTTTGAACAATTTATCAGTCTAAGAAGAAAAATAAAAAAATTGTTATTGGTTAAGATAATATTTTTCTCAGTTTACAGAGGTTAATATTTAATATATTTTATGAAATAAAATCATATAGTATTAATAATTAGATTATTATAGTAGTTAAAAGAATTAAAGTAATTAGTAAAATTATATAGTACTTACAATATTTGGATTGTATATGTAATTATTATAGTATATTGAAAACTTTTATTTTAATTCTCCTTATATATTTCATAAATTGTTTCAGTCTAAGTATTATATTTTACCGTTAATCGGCGCCACATGTAATCATGCACAAAGCGAATAGTTCTATAAGACATCCTCAGTCGAATCCTACCGAACGGATGATGCGAGAGTTAGGTCGATTATTTAGGACGTCATGTGCGGAAAAGCACACAAAATGGGTTAACTTTGTCCCAAAAATTGAAAAAATATTAAACATAACAGTTCATCAGAGTACGGAAATATTGCCGTATGAACTACAATATGGTCAGTCAAGATGAAATCCAGAAGCTCGTCCAATTCCCAAGAAATAAAAAACCTTCTCACAAATACCTGATAACGCTGGCAAGAGATAATTTAAAGAAACATTTTCAATATCGCAAGAAACAAGAAAAAGGAGGGCCAAAGATCGAATTATTGGTGAGAGATCAAGTCCTAGTAAGAGTAAAACATCTATCAAATGCCCTAGATAAAGTCGTAGGAAAATTTTTTACTTTATTTGAGGGTCTACACAAAATAATTCGATCGGTGGGAAAAAACGCATTTGCAGTAGCAGATCCGAAAACAGAACAAAAAGAAAGGGAATATATAATTGTTGCAATCTCCGAAAGTATTATAGCAAAAAAGAAAAATTGTCAATTGCAAATAGATAATTCTCTGTTCAAATTCTCTCTATACGTATAGTAGTTTTTATTTAGTAGATATAATTTCGAATAACTAATCAATGAACGAAAGGTAAATACCTGAATGTTAAGAATAATACGAATATCTATTATCCTGTAAATAAAATCGTGCATAATAATTAAATAGGAAACGTCATAAGAATACCCGGATATTATTAAAGGCGTAGATAATATCAATTTATAAGTAAATGAAAGCGTATATACAGAAAGCGAATACGTTAATACTACAAAAAATTATAAAAATATATTATTAACCTTATAAAACGTGATAAACAAAGAAAACTGTGATGGAACATGCGGATACAGAATGTAAATAATCTCTCGACGAACCATTCATCCAAATAGTATCAAGGTATTCGTTTAGTAGTTAGTATCATTTATGAAAATATCCATTAATATACACGATACACACGATATATACGAAAAAGTAAGGGAAAAAAGCAGTAAAATGTAAGTCGACTCGAAGTACTGGATAGAGACGAGCACAAAATAATTAGCGACGGTTGACCGATTAGAAAACCTTTCGGTAAAATAGATATGCATTGTATCGAACATAATTTTTATGTCACCCACGGTAGGAGTGTGTAACGTAAAAGGGGGGGGGATGTAAGAGACTATAGGTTTGTTCGTTTTACTTACACTTTTACACTCACTAGTGTCACAGATTAATAGACAGATCGCCAAAGGGCTGGATGAAGGAGAGACCAGCATTTCTCAATGATTTCAGCGCCCATATCGTAGTAGTGGTCAATGCAGTAACTATTAATACGTTCCCAAGATAAGAGCGTCTCATGCTCATGAACTCGTCTCCGGCGGCCTCGTACGAAGAGGTATCTTTTCGTAGCGGTTCGCCGTATTTCGGAAAGGACAGAAATTTTATGATGGTATAATAAAAATAAATAAATAAATGAAAATATTAACCTGACCTATTATAATTATTTTTAATAAATGTTTAATTATATTATCCATCTACGTTCTAAGTCGTTTAATTAATTTTTAGTTTTTTAATAATTAAATCTATTATTCTAATCATTTGTAACTATGTGAAAAACAGTACATAGCTATAGTATACGTTTTTATAATGAATTTAATATATTTCGAGAGTCGAATATACTCATTTTTAATAATCTAAAAGTGTTCGGAACCAAATTAATTTGTACTTTAATTTTAGCACCTATTTTAGCAAAGAGTTCACGCAATCTCTTACACACATAATAGAGGAGTTTGTTCATCCATTATATTCGCAATTAAGTATATCTGTTAATTATAATTTTAATAAAATACAAAATTAAATTAAAGGTCAATATAATTTTTGAACATAAATATATTTAATTCGTTATAAAACGTATACCCGTGATAGGTATTTTTCTCGTACAAAAATAACTAGAACAAATTAAATTACTCATAAAAAAATTAAAAAATAATTAAATAATTTATATTATATATGATAATAATAAACATTTTATAAAAAAACAGATTCAATAAATATAAGTATAGATATAACATGTACTTATATTTATTGAATCTGTTTTTTTAATAAATGTTTATAAGCTTAGAAAACTTGACTTTGACGTAACTAGCAAATTTTATTTAATTATTTCACGACGGTTTGACGTAATAAAATTGTTTTATTATTATTATATAAAATATAAGTTTAAATTCTTTAATTAATTTTTAATCTTTTATGATTAATTTAATTTACTCTAATTATTTTTGTACGAGAAAAATACTATCATGGGTATACGTTTTATAATTAATTTAATATATTTGTGTTTAAAAATTATATTTGACCTTTAATTTAATTTTTATTTTATTAAAATTAATAAGTAACATATATACTTAATTGCGAATTATATGGATGAAAAAAAATCCCATTATGTTGTAAGAGATTTCGGAACTCTTTGCTATAAAATAATTAAAATTAAAAGTCAAATATAATTTTTGAACACTTTTATATTATTAAGAATATATAATTCGGTTCCCGAAATATATTAATTCATTATAAAACGTATACGTGATATTATTTTTCTCATATAAAAATGACTAGAATAAATTAAATTAATTATTAAAAAAACTAAAAAGTAATTAAACGACTTAGACTTAGATGATAATAATATGAACATTTTATTAAAAAAAGATTCAATAACTAGTAGGTCAGGTTATAATTTTTTATTTATTTATTTATAACATTATGAGCTATTAAGCTCATCATCTCGGTTCGCTCTCTGTCTTGCTTTCATTCGGCAAGTCACAAACGATATATGATACTCGTATGTTCCTACTTCAACTCTCGAGAATCTGAAACAAACGAAACTCGTGTCCAATATACAGGGTGTCCGGTAACTAACAGACCAATGATTACAAATGGATTCTTTGGTCAATTTGGGAACGATTTTTCCCTCAGCGAAAATGTCGAAAAAGGTCATCATTTTTTACAACTTTCCAATCTTTGTCATTATGTATCTTTATAACTAAGCCTTAAATTAAAATTTTATTATAGTAAACTCTACCTGAAATTAACTGAAGAATGTAATTATGTTAGACTTTTAACTCCAAAACGTTTAGTTTTCAAAAAACCTATTTTTTTCAATCGCTTATAACTCGAAAATTATTGACTTCTCAACATTTTTGCTAAGGAAAAATCGTCTCCAAATTGGCCAGAGAATCCGCCCTTAATCATTGGTCCGTTAGTTACCGGACACCTTGTATATATTATATAAAAGTGTATAGCACGTCAGAAGCTTGTGAGCTTACAGCGATAAGTAAAAACAATTGCGTATTTATTTCATTGCGTTTATCTGTTTAAACGCGCGCTTTAATTTTTCCAACGTTTTTGCCTGTTTATATTTTAAAGGTCCTCTCTTCTAAAAATCTTGTTTAAAGATCCTCTCCGCGAGCAAAATTCGAAAACATAAATTATTTAATATTTTTACTTTATTATTTGTAAATCCTCGGTAATTTCAAAATTTTTCTATTTGAAAATTATTAATTTCTATTGCCAATTAATTTTATCACAGACTTTACTCTTACTCCCATTGCACTTTCGTTTGCGGTTTTCAGTATACGATTTTTATCGTAGTTACTGAAAATTATTATTGTGAATTATACTTGTGCAGTGATTTGAAGAATTTACAATTTCGTTGAAATTGTTGATTTTCAAAAAAAATTACGAGATTCGCGGAAATTGCGTGCTTTCTTGGCATTTTCCGTTCGCGGCAGGCGGTTTATTTTTGATTGTTGCAAGTGTTTTGTTTTTTTTTTATTAAAATAGATAATAATAATGTGAAAATAAATCACGATATTTGACAGATGTGCATATATATAGAAATTGTAATAATAATAATATTATATCATAAAATTGTAAATTGTTTCAATTTTTTATAGACTGCGATAAAAGATTTTACATTTGGATAAGAAACTGCGGTAAGTAAAAATATAAAATTCTTGAAAACGTAAAATATTTGATAACGTAAAAAGGTGAACTTTGAAAAATAAGGAACTTAAAAATTGCACTAATAAATGGGCTATATATATGTGAGCCGTGCGCGGATGTAAGGTGTGTTATATCGAAATTTAATTAATAGAATTGAGAATTAATCCCAATTTTAAGTCTTACAAATGTCCAAGCTAATTTTTTGTACCTCGTGTACATTTTTGAAAGTTATATCGAAAAATTAAATTTCAATATGCGTCTTACATCTCACATTTCGCATACGGCTCACATATAGCCTATTTATCTCTTATACTTTATTTCAACCCTTATAGAAATTTATTACTAGTAACGCCAATTTATCACTTATTTCGAGTAATTAATCACTTTTATTTCGAATACTTAAATTACTGTATATATAAGTATTTTAAATACTCAAAATAAGTGATTAATTGGCGTAGTGATAATTTCTACAAGAGAAATAGGAGCCTTTAAATTCTTAATGTAAAAAATTCAAGTAATTTTCTTTAATAAAATTTAATTAAAAAATTTAATTAAAAAATTTTTGAACACTGTGTTATATCACATTTAAAATCGTGATTATTTCAATAAAAAAACATTTTATGTGTAAAAAATATATTTTTTATATTTAATAAATTTTATATATATATGCATATATGTAAAATATTCTCTCTCTCTCGCTCTCCTCTCCTCTTCTCTCTCTCTCTCTCTCTCTCTCACACACACACACCACACAACACACACACAACGGGGGCCAAATCTCTCAAATTGGTCTCATGATCAATTAGCCTGGATTCGCACCAGGGGCAAAGTCTGTTGGTAATGTCAAAACGAATTTAGCCTGGACTTGCACCAGGGGCAAAGTCTTTTGGTCGAGTCTACGAAATTTAGCACGGACTCGAACCAGGGGCAAAGTCTTTTGGTTCAAGTCTACGAAATTTAGCACGGACTCGAACCAGGGGCAAAGTGTGTCGGTAAGGGGGCAAAGTCTATCGCACGAAGATGGCGGTCTCTTCTTTAGGCAGGCCTTTGGCGATCTGTCTATTAATCTGTGTTTAGGGTAGTGTACACTAAGTACAGAATAAATTTTCAAGTGTAGTGATGATAGCACAAACGCGAAAGTGTGAAATAAAAATGGTGGTTTGCATACACAGCGAAACATAGCCTACAAAAACAAAGTTATAACCTACGAAAAACAAAGTTAAATAACACGTTCTCTCTACAATGGCAATGGAAGGAATTCGTGAAATTTGTTACATACTAATGGATTTGTTGTATATGGATCGCGAATCGAATAGCGCGCGTCTTCATGAGTATTCGAGGACGCGGCTTATCGATAGTAGATTCAAAATTCCGCCGAGAGAGGAATCGCGATAGAGCCGGGCTCGAGGATCGGTGCGTGGGAGAGCAGATGGCAGAGAGTACCCGAGAACCGAGTGAAGCATATCCCGATTTCCCGGAGGAATAAACTTTTCACGACTCGTAGTGAATTGTATCCACATACTAAGACTTTCTATTAACTAAACATATCGTTCTATATTTACAAAAGACATAACAGGATTCTTCCGACGACGATGACGAAAATGAAAACATTCCTGATCCACATTTCATGATCGAGGATGATGGTGAGAGTAAAATTATTAAGCTGCAATAGGATGCCTATTATGGTTCTTTAGGTGAGTTTGCTCACGAGGTGAAAATTATAAAAATGTAAGATTTACTAGATTTCGACAATGAAAGCGTAGACAACCTAGTGAATCTCTCACTTTTGTGATTTTCACCTCGTGAGCAAACTCACCTAAAAAACCGTAATAGGTACCCAGTTCACATAACAAGAGTTTTGCTTATTTACATCATTATGTAATATTAGCTCTTTCAATATAAGTTTACATTAACTACACATGAATAAAAAAATTTTTAATTATGTAAAAAATCCTTTTTGTGTATATGTTTAAAGTGAGTGAAACTCTTCCTTATATTTTACATTGTTACAATATAAACACTTGGGACAAGATACACAATTATTATAGATGCGTACAATGTTTTAATTACAGATTTCGACATAATTAAAAATTTGATGCAAGTAGTCATACAAGGAATTGTAAGAAGACAACGCATAAAGGTAATGAATTATGTAGAAAATCAGGCAAGAAATTACAACGAAAATGATTTCATCATGCACTTTCGATTGTCACGAGAAGTTGCATACACATTGATTAATCACTTTGAAAGATCTCCAGTATTCATATCTTTAAGAGGTATTTAAAAAATATTATGTGTAGTCTACAATTGCAGCAGGCAGTACAGAGTACAAAGTAAGCAGTGAGCAATACGAAATGGGATTCACCCATTTCAGCGGAAGTAACAAAATGGATAATCTCAATTCATACTGCTTATTCTGTACTCTGTACTGCCTGCTGCCATTGTAGACAACGCATTATTTATAAGATATTTTTTAACTGTAGTAACACGTTTTCTTCTATTTCATGTTATTATTAAGGTCCTGCTGTTTTTGAGCCTACGTCACCAGAGAAACACATTTTGTGTTATTTGTGGTTTGTAGGGCACCAAACTGCATCCTACAGAGATTGTGGCAGATAGATTTGTGTTACTTTGAGCACTTTGTACAAAATAAATCCAGAGTAACGACATCTAATATCAATTGCACCTAATATTATAAAATTCCTTCACTGGAAGAAAGAAAATCTCACAAAGGAACATTATTTACAAAAAAAACGGATTTCCTGGAATCATAGGTAAAACTAGAAAGTCTCTCTCTCCTAGAGGTTCTTTAGATAAAACCAATTATGTAATTGGAAATATATCTTTTGTAATTCTTTAAGTGTTACTTTCAATAATGTTATTCAATTTATCATTCATCTAGGTTCTATTGATGGTTTGCATATTAGAATTGATAAACCTTTATATGACAAAGATTCATATGTAAATAGAAAGCAATACTTCTCAATTCCAATACAAGGTGTGGCAGATCACCGAAAAAGTTCATTGACGTTTTTTATAGGATACCCAGGTTCGGTGCATGACGCCAGTGTTACGAGAATCCTCTTTATTAACAGCTTAGATGATATATGCGGAGGTAAGTAATTTTTTTAAAGTCAAGGACAAAGAATTAGAAAAATATAAACCAAACAATGACTACCAGCCAATATGTACATACTTTATTTGTTTATAGAAAATGGTTTTTTTACTTGGAGACAGCGCTTATCCCTGCATGAAACGTTTGATGGTACCTTACAAAGACAACGGTCATCTTACACGAGCACAAAGAAACTTCAATCAGAAGTTAAGTTCTTGTCGTGTCATCATCGAAAATGCATTTGGTTGCTTTAAAACAACGATTCCGTCAACTGTACCATTTAAAATTGAGAAATATGATTCGAATTGTTCAAGTCATCCACGCATGCTGTGTGCTGCATAATATAGCAAACGAAAACGATTTGAGACTACATTCGAAGATCCATTGCAGATGATTATCCTGATGACGAAGCAAGACATTTTCCAATTAACGACAAACATTGAAATAGAAGATAATTGTGAAAAAAGATATCTTAGAAATGAAATATGCCGTCAACTAGCTATGCGATAAATATATACAAAAGACAACAATATACAATAAGAAATGTTTTAATCTTGTATATTCATGTATTTTATAATCTGTCTTTTAATATAAAATAAGATTTATTACAAAAATATTATACTTTTAACATTTTTATCACATTTTTTGTAACTAAAATAAAAAGAAAATCATATATTTTAATGTGAATATAAAATTCATCACAACCACAATACTTATTACTAGACATGAGACTTAGAGTAAATTTTTGTCAATTGCTTGTTACATTCTTTTAACTTCTGCTAAATAAAAAAATCTTTGCTAATAAAAAAAATCTTTTGCTAAATAAAAAAATCGTTTGCTAAATAAAAAAATCTTGCTAAATACAAAATATTTTGAATGTAACATTATTTTGAATGTAACATTATTTTATGTACTTTATAACTTTAATGTTATGAACTTCATTGCGTTGCAAGTTAAAATCACAGTCGTAATAAAATTAAAAATCATATAACTACATGTTGCCCGTCCTCTTCCTGTTTTTTTATTTGTTTGACACCATATTCTTATATGCTCGTTTCCATCGTCTTAAATTTGTTTTCAACTTGTGCGGAAATACATTATATCCAGACTTTGTCATTGTATTAGCGATATGAATCCACATTGCTTTTAATGTTTTCAACTTCCTGGACGAAACAAGTTTTCTATTTTCTTGATATAAAGATAAAAAATATCTGGTAGATTCATCATTCCATGAAAATGAAGAATCAGTATCAGATTCTTTTAATTATGGCGATTCTTTTGTTGTTGCTGAAGTGGATGATTCATCAGTATGTCAATTTTGGGCATTGTTTGCTTTATCATTTAATTATCTAATTCAATCTGATACAACTCGTCCTCAACTGGGCAGATCATTGCATTAGCGTCCAATAATAATGAATTCTTAGAATAAACTTCAATCCATCTAAACAATTTAATATACCAAAAATGTAAAGCAATTATTATAAATACTGAAACACACAATTATTTCATTTGTCACAATAAAAAAATAATAAAATTGAATAATAATAAATAAAAATCTTTATTTGAAAATAAAGTACCCGTTTTAATATATTAAAATTGCAATTAAATTAGCCAATTGAATAATTTGTATTGAATAATATATATTCTCACCTTTGGATGTGCAGAGAATATTATTGTCACCGTCGACAATAAAATTTCCTTTGGAATCTTGAGCAATGTTTGCAAATTTTCTTTTTGCATATTGAACAGCTTAAAATATTGAAACAGAAAATATTATTAAAAATGTTATTAATGATCTCATGTTATAAATATCTCTTAACATCTAAAAGCATTCATTTTAATAATGTAATACATTAGCTATTTTATAAAAGGTTTATTACCGGTAAATATTTCTTCAGAATTATGTTCAGGTCTCGTTGGTGTTAACCCATATGTAGGTTATTTCGCGGGAATCGTAGGTATACACTTTTCACACCTCCTCAAGACCAGTGAAAAAAAGTATGGGGAAAATCGCCACTATAGTGTAGCTACACTCGCAAACGAACAGCGTACTCTGACGTCACTTCTTCTAAAAGAACGTGATAGTGTACATTTTCTAAAAAAGTGGAGAAGTGTAGGTAAAACGAACAAACCTTATATATCGAGAAGATACTTTTTAAAATTCGCGAAATCTCCGAGGACAAGGGGTAAGCGCTATATCGATTGACCGAGTTGCGCAGGTCAATCAATAATCCGAAATTATAAGAAGGGATTCCTCTCGTTCTCCTCTCGACCCTCCTTCTTTTCCGAGGACTTGGATGTGAACACTGGTGAAAAGGACTTCAGCCATAACACGTCCATCCCAGTACATCGACACAGCATTGGGTTTGCAACAGTTCAAACTCCTGTCGTGGAGACCATTTTAACCCCGGAGGAAATAAATAGATAAATTCATCGGTGATTACGACCATACGCGGGTTGATGGTGCGTTTTATCTCGTAAAAATTTAAGATTTCTACAGATTTAAAATATGTGCACATAGACAACCGATATTACTTGGTAACTACCAAGATTTTTGACACGGTATATTAATCTATAGGTGGGGTAGAGAAGGTTCCGCGTTTGTTTATATCGTGTTTATCTCAAAAGTAATGAGATCACAAACCGTGTCAAAATCTTGGGGACTAACCAAGTAATATCGGTGGCTATGTGCACATATTTTAAATCTCGTAGAAATCTTAAATTTTACGAGATCAACGCACCGTCAACCGCGTATGGCTCGTAATCGCCGATGAATTTATCTATTTATTTGTTGTATCACGAGCCAATAATTTCTTTAAAGTTTATTTTAATTTTTATTCTAATTATAGTGACTTTAGAAGCTTTTTTAAAACACGATTTTACCGAAGATACGTTTGGTGAAACTACTTATATTTCATCAGTAGTGAACGGAAACGTTCTGAGGGCCCAAAATTTTTAAGAACCAAATTTATCTGTACAACTACCATTGAAAAATTTTGAAGAAGTGACTCTTCTTCATGATCATATAAGTGACAACGAGAATTTTCTGAAATTTGGGATGCTTTTCAAAAGTTTTAAAATATAATTGTCTAAAATTAATGTAAATGTCTTTATAAAGATTACATAAATAATTATATTTGTAGATATCATATTTTTCAACATTAGGAGGCCATGATGTTAACTTCGAAAACAACGCTATTTTAAGGAAGATTCTTACTAATGAAGGGCATCTCACTATAGCTTTCTTGGTAGAACAAACAAAAAGAAGCATTTCAAAAATAATTTAAATCGAGCAGTAATTAGTAAGTTCTTTTATTTTCTTCTTATTTGCTTTTTAATTTTTTTATTACAATTTTATTATATAAAATTTTAATTTTAAAGGGGCAGTTCAAATTGCATACCACAAATCAAAGATGATGTAACATTTGCATTAAAAACTGGTTAAAACATTCGCCTCAACGTCTTTCATTGCAATTAAAAAACAAAATAATCATAAAGAAAATTCTTTATTGGTGCAATTACGCTAATAATTTTCTTTTTTATTTGTTATTATTTTATTATATAATTTTTTTTATATAATTATATTATTTTTATAATTATGTCTACATATAATAAGTGCAATCGTAAAAGCAAAAAATTCGTTACTAACAGACATTTATATCGAAGGGCAGAAAAAGAATTTAATGAAATTGTTTCATATTTAAATTCAAACACTAAAAGTAAAATGCGGGAAGAATAGTAGCAGAAACATCAAAGAATTCGCGAAAACTTGATAATCTCCCTACATGTAAATCTCCAATCATGGTGACTATACTGATGCAGATTTATCGACATGTGATGTTTATAGTTTTTGTTTTAATATATCTTCTGATTGTATTGAAGAAATAAATAATGATACGGCAGAATCTATACAAAATACACATCCCAAAACAAGAATCTGACAACTGCAGTTCAATTGTAGATGCTATAAGAATGTGGGCATTGACTCGAATGTTTCTCATGCATCGCGCGATTAGTTCATTCCTTCGTATCTTACATTCATTTCACCCAGAACTGCCTCTTATGTTAGAAACGCTTTTGAAGACTTCGTCATTGAAATTTAATATCAAAGAATTGAAAAATGGACAATTTATTTATCTTGGCATTGAAAATGCATTAAAGACATATCTTTTAAAAATTCTAATTTTTCGGAAGATATTATTAAACTTATTATCAATGTAGATGGACTATGCTTATTTAAAGTTCTAGTATAAATTTGTGGCCAATTTTAGGAATGGTGCAAAATTCTGTTCGGAACCCATTTTGTGATTGGAAATTTTTTGTGGAATATCGAAACCACAACCATTATCTGATTTTTGGATGATTTATATAACTGAATTATCGCATTTGCTTACCAATGGCTTTCAATTAGCAAAAAAACATTATAAAGTACAGATTTGAGAAAATGTATTGTGCATGGTGATTATTATGTAAAAAAGTAAAAGGAAAATTCTCGAACAAGACAGCTATAAAAGGGAAAGGTAATACCTAAAAATGTGGACAAGAGTTAAGAACAGAACAAATCATTTCGATGTAAACGTGATGAGAGCATCATTTAAGCGATACACCTTTATTAAAATTAAAATTGGACTTGTCACTTGCTTTCCAATCGATTATATGCAAAATGTTGCTTAAGGTAACTTGCAAACTTTAACTTGTTGGAGATTTGAGTGGAGATTTAAATGTACGATTATCAAGTCGCGAAATAAATACCATTTCTGAAAAATGGTTGCATTAAAAAAGTATTTTCCGCAAGAAATAAATAGAAAACCTAGGCCACTAAGTGAAATTGCGCGTTTAAGGCAACTGAATTTCGTTCTTTTTTTTTATATTTAGGGCCAGTTGTGCTTGCAAAACTTTAAAACGTTTCTTTTATGAAACATTTTTCTACTTTTTCATTTCTCTATAGTTATTTTGTGTTCTGACAAACACATATTAAATCACAGTTGTGAATTAGTTCTAAAATGCTGAAGACTTTGAAAAACCCATTGAACATTTATACAGTCCTGAATTTATGGTTACAATGTTCACTCTCTCCATACATTACCAACTGATGTAGAAAGTGCGGACACTTGATAACTTTTCTGCTTTTTCCCTTTTGAAAAATTTTTTAGGACAGTTATCGCGACTTGTAAAATCTCCTAAAGAACCATTAGTACAACTTTGTAATAGAATTGCAGAATAGATTTTTTGGAAGACAAACAAATGATACACAGATATATCCCAAATTAGAAAGAGAGCCTATGGCGTTGGACCAATACCAAATATATTAAAATCGTTTTCTGCCCAGTACCAAAAAGTTTATTTTAAAGATTTTATGTTAAAATTTGTTTACATTCTGAAGCTGATTGTTTTTTGCCTTATTAAATCAAATGTTTTTCAAATACAATTTTATTAAATTAAAAGATGAAGGAACTATCGTAGTAGGAAAAATGTTTACTAATATGGTTCATTATATAATTATTTATTTTATTCACAAGAATTAGATATTTTTGTGTTGACAACTATCGTGATTTAAAAATGTGGGCAATTAAATTTATAGACATTAAATGTTTAGTTTTTCCTCATAAAGAAAATATATTTCTTTTCCTTTATTACATACAAATCATTATTAGAAATCATTTATAATTTATCCCAGCAAACACAAATACCCAGTAAACATCGAAATCTTGTAGAAATCTAAAAGATATCTCATTAAAGAAATCTTTAGATATTTTCTAAAAGATATCCAGGAGATATCTAAAAGATGTCTAAAAATACTTTATTCAAGATTTCTTTGTAGAATTTCTAAAAGATACCTTTAAATATCTGAAAAGACATTTTAAATTATATCTTTAACATATTATGTAATATACATATTAAAGATATCTAAATATTTCTTTTAAAAGATGTCTTTAATGTATTTTTAAAAGATATCTATTATACATCACATGTTAAAGACATCTTAAAACAAATTTTTAAAGATTTTTAATAGACATATATTAAATTAAATTATAAAATAATAATACTATATATATTATTTATTATAATTAAGAACTAGTGTTATATAATTTGATTATGCGGGGTACGCTTTCTAATGTATTTGTGATTCCGCGGTTCCAAGCCGAACTTTCTCTATTATTTTTGCTGCCGACGGGCGACGGGCGACCGCATGGGCGACGGGTGAGGAGAACGAAACGTAATTTTGATTAAAAAAGTAATCTCTTTTATCTTGTATGTAAATTCTTTTTTTAAAGATATATAAAGTATTATGAAAAATTTTTTATAACATTTTATTATAATATAATATGTGTGACCAAAATATCTGCAAATTTTAGGTTAATTGTAAGACATACAAATTAAGAATTTATTTAGGCATTTTATGCAAAAAGATGTAATGATATATAATGACAAAATTAACTTAATGTGTATCTGTATATCGTCGTTGCATCTTAATGTAGACTAACTGTAGACAGATCAAAATTTGATATGCAATGGTGTGTTTTCTGTTTACATTAATATACAACGATGATATGCAAATATACATTAAGTTTAATCGGCTATATATCATTTCATTTTTTGCATTAAATGCCTAAATTAATATTTTTTTGCCATCTGCTTACAAGAACCTCGAACTTGTGCAGAATACATTTCTCCGTTACATTATTGAGTAATGTTATCAGTAATGCTATATAATTTAATCTTTGTATCTTTTCAGGAAGCAAAGTTTAAATATGAAGAACAAACAATTGCTGTACATTTGAGAATGTCACACATGCAAAGTCCTTGTGGTCCAGTCTTAGCGATTTTATTTCAAGTTTTTCTTCATATCGAATAATTGGGGTTCAGACAGCGAAGAGTTCAGGTTTATACAAATTCTCTTATTATCATTGTGTTTCCAAGCAAACTTAATAATTAAAATATTTAAGATTTTATTCCAAATGTAATTCTTTTAATTTACAAATTGATATTTAATTTTTTGCATAAAATTTTAATTACTGAAATTTAAAATTTTTTTAAAGCAAAAATAAGATATTTTAAAGTACTATCTGTTACTTGATAACGAAATTATCACGAATCGTGATAAAAGAAATTTAAAAAAATATGAAACATAAATTATTAAAATAATTTATTAAAATATTGTTATTGAATTTAAAAAATATTGATTTGAATATTTTTTAGTTCAACACTAATTGTAATAGCATCGATCTCGAATTGTAGATCGTGTAAGTGGGCTTAATTTCAGTTTTGATTATATTGCATTTTAAAAGATGTAACGCGGTTATTAATTGAATATTGTACGTATTGTATTTAATATACAGAGTTAGACACACACACACACACGACGCACGCACGCGCGCGCGCGCGCGCGTGTGTTTGTTTTGGTGTGGTGGTATCACGTTCTCTAGAGTGTAAACATACATAAAATATCTTGAAAACAATCACTTATAACAAAATGTTTATAAAATAACAAAATTGTACATTTGGGAATAAATATGTAACAAAAATTCTAATTGGGGGTAAAAATTTCAAGTTTTTTATTTGTATTAAATTAAATTATTTTATTTATATATTTAAAATTTAAAAAGTTGCTGTTTGTGTAAGTTGCCTGTTGAGATACCTTAAAAGATAAATCCGTGCTGGAAAATGAAAAAAAATGTAGCATACTACTAATGTTGATAATGTTAAATGTTTAACATACTACTAATTTAAATAATGTTAAATGTTAAACTACTACTAATTAAATATGTTAAGTTATAATTAATATTTTTTAAATAAATTTAACATTAATTGCTACATTATTTTTTATTTGTCTAGTATAGATTTATTTTCTAAGATATTTTTAATTGCAACTTACGCAAGCAGTACCTTTTATTCCTAAACGTTTTAAAGAGATTTAGGAGATATTTTAAGATATCTAAAAGATATATTTAAGACATCTCAATCATAACGTGAAAATATTTTAAACGGTATCTGCATAATATCTTTAAAATACTTGAAGATGTCTTAATAATTTTTTCCGGATATCTTAAAGAAGTCTTGTGGACATCTTAAAATGACATATAATATGTCTTTTAGATTTCTACTAGATACTTCAAGACATCTTTAGATATCTGAAAAATATCTCAAAATGTTGCGTAAGACATCTTTTAGATCCCTAAAATTTCTTTTTTGGATTCTGGAAGATGTCGCAAGATATAGCGAGATATCTTTTAGAAATATAAAAAATATCTTTTTGTCTATCTGGGTAACAATTACATAACATCCAAAGTTCAATTTCCCCCTCAATAATATAACTGTAACGTACAAGCCATGTTATATTGCAGTTTATTGTTGAGTGGAAAATTGTAACATTGATGTTATGTAATTATTACTTTGTGTTTTTCTGGGATTATAGTTAGAAAACTATATGTTTTAATTTTGTTAAACAATAATAGATATATATTAAATATTGTGTATTTCTTTGTGGGAAAAATATAAAATATATTAAACATAATACTCGTATATTGCGTTTTTTTTTTAATTATTTTATACAACTGACGTAGTTAATTAATAAAACGTTCAAAAAAGGTTCCTAAGACGTATAAAAAAACGTCATTTTTACGTAACTTATCGACGTCAAAATGACGTTTGCAAAAAAGACGTCAAAAGACTGTGACATAAGACGTTATAAGTACATCGAATGACGTCGAATTTATGTTTCTAATAACGTTTGGCGGACCGAAAAATGCGCGTCAAATTTTTACCCTCACCTTGTTAGCTGGGCAAATTTTCGATAGAGAGATAAACTTTCGTTGAGGAAAGATATAGATTTTAAAATCAATGCATTTTAAACAACTAGCACGTTCTGAACATTCTACATAACAAAGTTCAAGTGTCTTATTATCTTTTGTAGACTCAATAAGAATAGGAACATAAAGCAAGAACGAGAAGGAAACAAGGAAAAGATTTTTACCGGAATCCAGAAATATGTTAAATTCTTATCTAAATATTATACTAAAAATCCTTATAAATTAAAATATTTTAATGTTCTCTTTTAAAAAAAAAACTTTTTTATATAATAAATAAAATTAAAAATTTTGCAATTTAAAATATGTACATAATCTTTTTTTTTAGTTAATATAATATTATCACATTTTGCAGAATTAAAATTGAATTTCATTATACATTTTATCATTATGCATCCTTCAATATTTATTAATATATCCTTGTTAAATTTTCTTTTTTTTTTCAAGAAAAAGCAAAGTTACTTTTTTGTTTTCTAAAAAAAACAAATGTAGTAACCTACAAATAATACGAGATATCAGTTTTTGGGCCCTAAAAAGTATAAATTAATACAAAAGCTAACATCAAAGTTTAATTATTATATATTGATCATATTGTTGCAGCAGTTGAGATAAAAACCCAATTATTTGCATAATTCATAAAATAAAAGCAAAAATAAAAATGATTTCACAAGAAAAAAAGACATTGCAAAAATGAGAATTTAAAGAAATTACCCATACAGATTTATTTACACATAAAGAATTTTAGAGGATGTTGTTGAAAACGATACAATTTTGTAAACAACTTTTTATTTTATTAATATTCGCATATTATTTATAAAGAAGCATACTTTAATAGGATTGCTTAAAATTATAAAACACACACATATATTTGATACAAATTTTATAATTTATAATTTTATAATTTATTTAAAAAACACATTTTAGATTACTTAAGAAAATACGTTTCATAATCAGGATGTATTAATTTCGTACACATATGCACGTACATATATGCACATATACACAATTTTTAATTTAGATACATTAATTTGTAAAATTTTGTTATAACAAATTATCTTTTTTTTTTATTTTCAATAAGCTTTATATTGTAAATATTATTTTTTATTTTACAGTGGAATAACAGATTACGTGAGTTCAATCTTTACAATAAAATCATATGAAAAGAATGACAAAAAAAATGGGATGTTTTTAACTTCATTTTAAGTACCGGTGAAACTACTATACAAGTTACTGCTTGGAATAATTTGGCTTTTAAATATGCAAGTTTAATAACTGAGACAGAACGGGTAAGACATTTATTTGTATACACACTTTTTAATAAATATTATCATATATCAATTTTTTAAAACACTTTGCAAACTTCAATCATTATTGTGTATTATAAATATAACTTTTAATACTATATTTGACTAAGTACATTAAATTTTATTGAAATTTCAATTTAATCTATCTATACAAAAGCAATAAAAAATTTTTTTTATTATATTTGTACTCACTGCTTTTTTATTTTAGCATTTAAATTTGTTTTTATATTTTTTATTTGTTAAAATGCGACATCAAGATATTACGTGTGAGAAAATTTCTTCTATTGCTGCAGAATGGTTAAAACATGCGAACAAAGAGAACAAAGAAAATTTGAGTAAGTTTAAAAGTAAATAAAAAGTTTCTCTTACCAAATATGTTGAGCAGGTAGATTGTTCGAACTGAAAATCTTCTTGAGCGTAAAACCTATATCTTGCCCCCGCAGGTAAGCGATCGCTCTCGACGACCGATTGCTTCTTCTTCTTCTTCACGGTTAATGGCCTATAAACCAGACTTGGCTTTTCCTTGCCGGCCACAAGTTCTGATTAGGTCCACAATGGACCAAAAAGGAAAAAAAAATTTTTCAAACGAAACACGTCTGAACACGTCGACGAAAGCCACGGACTCGGACGATTGCTCAAACGGCTTTTTCCGAATATGCAGTGGATACGATTTTAATTCACGATATTCGCCGCGAAAGTATAATAAGTAATAATGAAAATCACGACAAACTTTTCCGAAAAATTACTTATTGAAGAGACACAAAGGTACGCGTCTTATTCGTATAAGACTCTGACCGGTTATTCGATTACGTACGTAATGTGCCACGAGGTTTTTCGTCAAAGAATATGACGAGTATAGAAGCACGTTCTGTCCCCCCCGCGGGCCCGGGGTACTTTGCTATAGTTTTCGTCAGGTCATCGAATTTTGATTCGCTACCACCATTCGAGAGACGAAAGACTAGGTTTAGTTTAGGGGCCCAGTGTACACCACCATAAGAGTATCAAATGTTATGTTCGTACTAAATGTATGAGCTCCATTAACTTAGCCGCAACTTCGACTTTTAATTTTTTTTTTAAATCATTTGTTTATATATTTTTTTTAATTAAAAAAAAATTAGCATTAAGTTTGGGCGGAAAATTTCATTTTTAATAAAAAAACGGTCTAATCGATGCATAATCGTTTGTTGATGATTGTTTTGGGTTTTTAATTTTATTGTTTGTTGGTTTATTATTAGTCTTAAAAACGAAAAATTATCACATTGAGGTTGCATCTACAGGGGTCGATTGTGTAATTTTTTCTAAAGTAAAATGTGAAAAGTGAAAATTTTCTTCCAATCACACATCGATTTTATTTTAAATCAATGCGTGATTGGTGGGAAATTTTTTTCACTTTTCACGTTTTTCACTTTTGAAAAAGTTACACAATCGACCCCCAGAAATCGAATATTATGATTTTGGTTTATTGCTTACGATTTAAGGCTTATTTCTATAAATGTAAGGCTAACGCTATGAATACGAGCCTTAAGGGGTAATAACCCTCTAGTCCGAAGGCAAAAATCATAGGCTGTTTTTTTTGAATTTTTTGTGACGTTGCTACTGAATCGATCATGTGAAATTTTCAGGGCTGAATATACTTGTCCTGGAGTGCAAAAATATATTTTTTTTTCAGTTTTATTACAAAATGGCGGCTCAGCAGCGCGCGGAAAGAGAGTCGAATTTTGTGAGGCGTCCCGCCAGCTAACAGCAGAAGTCCCCCAACGAATGTATCTGGAACAATGAAAAAAATGTTTTCATAATCTATACGGTATAGCTAGTGAAGTACCACGATTTTTAGAACGATAAACAATTACGATTTTTATAAACAATACAGGCCGATTTTTAGTCTCGAAAATCGTTTTTTTTGTTCACAGTGCCCGCCAAATTTGCAAAAATCAAATTTCGTAATACCATGTGTACTTCACTAGCTATACTCCTTAGAACATATTTTTTAAGCTATACTCGTATAGATTATGAAAAAATTTTTTTCATTGTTCCAATACATTCGTTGGGGACTTCTGCTGCTACCGCCGAACACCTCACAAAAATTCGACTCTCTTTTGCGCGCTGCTAAGCCGCCATTTTGTAATAAAACTGAAAATAAAAAATATATTTTTGCACCCAGGACAAGTATATTCAGCTTTGAAAATTTCACATTGATCGATTCAGTAGCAACGTCAAAAAAAAATTCACAAAACAGCCTATGATTTTTGCCTTGGGACTAGATGGTTCCCTTAACATCGGCAGAAATTGAAAATTTTTATTTTCTTTCTCTAATAGTAAGTTGAAATGATAAATTGCAAAATTGAGATATTAATTATTAGACAAAGAATAAACTTGTTTTATATCTTTTTGTATAAGCGCGCACTTTCGCATAAGCGCATAAACATATGCATAAAAAATTTGATTGGTTGAATTTCTTATGCATATATTTATAGACTTATGCGCTTATGCAAAATAGTGCTCCCCGCTTAGGAGTTCTACATTTTTTCAATTCTTACGAATTTTTAGAAATATTAATATTTTGGGTAGACGGAGTTAATACTATCGATTACGAAATTTGAAGTCGATTCACCGTTTAGTTTAACCAGTTATTACAATTAAAAATAGCATTTTTTTTTCTTACACCACGTGAAAGGTGACATTTTATCACATTTTAATATAAACAATTAGAACGGATCTTACGATTTTAATAAAAAACCAGTGGAGTATCAGTATGAGTGGGGATTATTTAAAAAAAATAAATTTTTTCCACCGTTTAGTTTTCAAGATATTCTTTTTAAGAAATGAATTTTTTCCAAACGGAACAGGGAGAGAAATTGCGATAATGATGTGTATTCATACTGAGCTTTTTTCTATGTGAAGAGGTTCAGACTGTACAGACTCAACTAAAATTGTTGCTACGGAACATTGTAAAAAACGATGAATTTCCTTATCGATTAGAGGCGAAACTTTTAGTTGATTTTTGTAGCGATAAAAACTACTTTAACACTAGATAGCGTATACTACGAAAAAATGAGAAAAACGTGTTACATTTGAAGGTCCGACGGCGATTTTCAGATACAGTAAAATATGCATTTTTTGGTGTATGAAATTTAGCACATCAACATAAAATTTTCGAACTTCAGGATGTTATTCATTTAAATAAAATATAAACTTATATATTTAACTTTATTTTTTATTCAAATAGATAACTAAATAGTAAATTGAAAATGCGTATAAAATTTCATAAAAAATTAAACGTATTAATATATTTATATTTAAAATATAGAATAAATAAAAAAAAATATATAAAATAATATTGTTTCGTATATGTTATTTTGCGTGTAAATCTCGGGTGAATCTTCCTCGAGCAACGCCCAAAAGAGGTATCGACCTCTCGTTGATTTATCTTGCAGCAATGGATTCTTAGAATGTAATGGTACAGGTGTCAGACACCAAGTTAAGTCTACCTGCTTTATTGTCAGTATCTTATATATAACAACGTTTCGAATCGAAGTCGGCAAAGCAAGTCCTACCACTTGTGGGCCGCGGTCCGAACTCCTTATTTCCCCCAAATTTCCAGATCAAACCAGTGATCTCAGGTTATTGATTTAATGATAAGCTCTCACATACCGAGTTGAACAATTTGGAGAATAACATCGTATTGAATTATTAAAGGGAAAGTTCGATGTGGGACAGATAATATAAGCATGTAAAATACAATACGAAAAAATAAATATGTACAGAGTGATATATATACCCCCAGATGAAATAATACGAAGTACTTGAGATATGAAAAATATTGACATGAGAGAGCAATTGGAACGATACAATTGAAGAAATAAGCTAAGAAATAAAAACATTCAGAATTTAATAATACGCAAATAAATGACATCGAAACAAATATATATATAAAAAATGCAAAAATACATAATTTGTAAATAAAATAATTTTTTTAAAAAAATAAAATTTTTTTAAAAATTTAAAAGTAATAATCAAAAGCCAGGCTAAACGAGCAAAAAAATTTTTTCAGATGTAAGATTAATATTATTTTTTACATGACATTTAAGTAAACGTTTCAACCGTACTCGGTCCTTTTCAATACTGTTAATATAATTAAATAAACATTAATTAAAACATAAAAACCTTAGGTATAAGTCTAATAATATAAAAGTCAATTTTAAAAATCAAACATATTCCGCCGATTAGAAATTGCTTACACATTATTCCGTTGCGTTTAAAGTTAATAAGATATTTGAAACAATAAATCTCTTAGATTACAAAGCTTATCTTTAATGGAACTCTCTTTTGGCAAAATGTCCAAATTACAAAATTCGTCGCTGGTCAGCGCAACATACTAGTCTGGCATCTTTGCAAAATGAGACCATTTTCCAACCTTTTTCTTTTAATTTTATCACCCCTTATATTGAAAAAGGAAAGATTTTTTATTTTTTATTTATTTATTCCCGAATAATAGAAATAATAAATTATTAAATTATTTACATATTCAATTTTCCCGGGTGTCGCTTGTTAGGTTCAAAAAAACAATATTTCAATGTGTGTCTTTTTTTTATAAATTTGTCTGTTTATAATTTCAACTCTATTGTCTAAAATTAAGGGTTTAATTTCTTTAAAAATGTTTATGAAATTCTTCGAGAATATCAAAAAAACGTTTTCCAATAATTCTGTGCCCTTATTCGTTTAATACAATTTTTATGTTCTTTTATAGGGAACTTTTCCCCGATAAAAGGGTCTCTTACTTAATTGGGTTTTTGATCAAAAATTTCGGTTCTGTCCCAGTCAAATTTTTGTGACTTTTTTTTTAAAAATTGTTCAGAGACTACTGAGTGTTTACCCAAAAATTTTAAATTTTGATTTATTTCTATGTTTTAATTCTAGTTCTTAATTGTCTTTTTTTTTACCCCAAATTTACATTGCTCAAAACAGTCATTGAAATTTTATTTTTTTAAATCTTTTGAATTGTTAACCTTCTTTTTTATCTTTTTGCGTTTTGATCCATGTCAAATTTTTTTTTAACCCCAACGAAATCCTACTTTTATATTAGATTTTTTAATATTTGCTGAAAATTAATTCTGGATAGATTCAATATTGGGAAAACCCACAAAATTTTTTTTCTCTTACTATCATTAGGACAGATTTGGGCCGTTTGTCCTTTACTTTAAATTTTACCAAAAATCAGGTTCTTGATTCTAGGTTTATTTTTTAAAATATTAAATAAGGGATAGCTATTCAATAATAAACCTTTACAATCATTTTTAAATTTTTTTTGTGAAGTTGAGGATGCAACAACAATAATGATCTGTCCCCCCAAGCTTTTATATAGTGCCTATTTTATGGCATTTGGGGTTTGATTAGGTGAAATGATAAAAAATCTACCCGAAAATGTCCCCTTTAGGGAAACCCAGTCCTATGTATCACATCCTCAATCACATAATAGATAGTCTAAAAAATTGATTCAAAAATTTAAAATTTTCATGTTCTATCGTAAATTTTAATCTTTTATGAACTTTTTAAAATTTTTACTATAAAAAGAAAAATTATCCGATTTCGTCTTTTAAACAATTTTTTTAAATTTCGTAAAACATACAAAAAATAAAAAGTCAAATTCCATGTGATGCTTTAATAATTGATGTTTTTTAGACTTGTAACACAAAAACCGCAATAATTGAAGAAAGAGGAGATCCCATCGGAGCTCCTTTAAATTTTTTCATATTTCTTTTTGGGAAAATTGAAATATGGGGAAAAGGTAGTATAAATTTGAAAACCCTTTTAAAAAAATTTCCTTTTTGGGAAATTTTCCTTTCTGTGATTCAATATATCCCAATTTTTTTTAACGCTTTCCCATTGCAAGGTCCCCCGGGACTTTAATAAAAAAGGGAAAAACCACGTCCAATGAAACTATTAGGGTTTCCGTATTTAAAATTTTTACCAGACAGCGCACTGCACATTCAAAACTATTATTTACAAAGCTATTGGTTTTTGGGGGTACTTTTTATTTTAAAATTTAGGGAAAAAATAAGCTAAGAATGTAAAGGGCCCTTTTTATAGACGAAACTATAATTCTAAAAGGAATGTCTTTTTTATGGATTTTTGGGGGAGGCCCCCACTTAGGGAGGAGGCAATCACTGGGAATTTTAAAAAAAAAGTACTCCCTTTTTGTGATTTCATTTTTTTTATATGCCCATTTTTAAAAAAAGTTTTTAATTTTTCCCCCCTATTTTTAAATGCTGGATTACTATTTATTATTTTGTAAGTGCCCCTGACGCCCCAGAAAATTTTTCTTTTTTATTATAACACAAAATAAATTTTTTTAAAAGTTAAGACGGGCAACAAGAGCCAAATCGCGGATGAAAAGCGTTATCCTAACGAAACTAAATAATTTTCCGTTAGAATTAAATACCGGGGCCAAGGCACCCAAAATTTTTTTTTGGGGCCCCCGGGCCCAAGATTTTAAATTTGGGGAAAAAATCTCATATTTGAGATTTTTAAATTTTAAAACCCCTTTTAACCCCCCAAAAGGAAAAAAAATAAATGAATGCACCGGTATTTAATTCTAACGGAAAATTATTTGTTTCGTTGGGGTAAAGAAAATTTTCATCCCGATTTGGCTCTTGTTGCCCGTCTTTTAAAGTTTAAATTTTTTATTTATATTACAGAGCCTTTTTTTTAAACTCTTAATTGAACAACCTGGCTTAAAAAATGCGTTTTTTTTCCAAAATTAATATATATAACCAGGGGAAAATATAGAACGGAAGGTTTTGAATAGTCAGGGAAGAGCAGTTCCCCCGGCCCCAAACAAAAAGGGCTCGGTTCGATTCCGATTCAGCGATTTTTGGATCTATATTTTTTTCTTGAAATTTATTTATTTATTTTCCGTGGGGGGGTTAAAAGGGGTTTTTTTTAAATTTAAAACTCAAATATGAGATTATTTTTTATTTAAAACTTGGCCGTGTCCAAGTAAAAAAATTTGGTGCCTTGTGCACCGGTATTTAATTCTAACGGAAAATTTTTTAGTTTTGTTAGGAAAAACGCATTGCCCCGCGCGATTTGGCTCTTGTTGCCCCCCTCTTTCTTTAAAAATTTTTATTTTTTTATTACAGAGCCCCTTTTTAAAACTCTTTTAAAAATAAATTTTTCTCTATTTCTACAGTAGCATTTCCCTTTCCGCTTTGGAATAGAATGCAGGGTTTGTTTAAAAAATTTACTCCTTTCTTTTTCTAGAATCTATTTTAAACGTGTCCCCTTTTGACCCATTGTTTTTTAAAAAAATTCCCAAAGTTGGGGGAAATTTCCCCAGTTGCAAATCGTAGTAAATTATTTTTTATTCCTCTTGGTATTTCTTCTAAATCTTTGATGAAATCATGAATAGCGGTTCTTTTTTCTAGTTTAATGGAAGGCTAAATTTGCTTTCCCATTTTTAAAAAAATTTGGGAACATTGAGTGGGATTTTTTTGTCCGTTTGATTTTAAAAAAACCTTTTTTTTTTTGTGCGATTCAACGGATTGACTTTTTTTCCAGCAAATTCTTTTTTGGTTTTAATCAAAATTTTTAAAATATTGGGAAACTCATTTCCGTTATTGTTGAAATGTGTATCTGTTAGACTGGGGAGGATTTTTTTTTACCAATGAAAAATTAAAATTTTAAAGGCTTGATACTGTTTATATTTTTTCTTTTTTTAACTTAGCCATGTGAATTTTTTTTCTTATGTATATGATTAATTTTGACCCCTAGTTATTAAATGAGATAGTATGAGGGTTTTTTTATAACCCCCTTCCATATGTAAGGAGAAGAATGTTAAGGGAAAAATCTGAGAAATTTGATGAGATTTTTTTGTGGGGAAGGGGGCCCCTTCTTTTGTAGATCAAATTTTTCTATTTTTAAAAATTTTTGGTTTTTAATCGGGGGAGTACTCTTTTTTGTTTCCCGTAAAGATTTTTATAGAAAACACACATTAAATCTATCGTTAAAAAAATGTTCCAAATGTTTTAGAAATAGCTTGTGAATTTTTTTTTTTTAAAAATCGAACTTTTGGGAAAAACGTTCTTTTTAAAAATTAATTAGCATCAAAAAAAACGTTTCCCCAAAAAGTGAAACCCTTATGTCTTCGGGTTTCCAAAACCAAAATTCATAAAAATTTTGATAGCTCTTTTAATTACAATCAATTTATTTTTCAAGGTTAAAAACCCAAAAGGGTTTTTATTTAAAAAATATTGAAATTATTTTTAATACTATCCCTACCAAGTTTGACAACCCAAAGAATCTTATATTTAAATAAGAACGGGTAGCAACTTTGAGATTTCACATTTAAATAAAAAACCAAATGTTCAAAATTACATCAAGTTGAATTACATAATAAAAAATGATAATAGTAAATCCCAAGTGGACTGTAAAAATAGACGGAAAGAAAATCCTTTGTTTTTCTTTTTATAATGTAATCAACCCCTGTTCTGAATTAAGACATAAAAATTTTATCAGTATTCAATTAATGAAATTCAACCCAACATCTGAAAAAAAAAAGTTTAAATCTCTTTAAATGAAAAAAACATAAGCTTTTAAAATAAAAACACAAGCAAAAATACTAAAAATACAACATGAGCTTACAATGACAATTAAAAAAATGAGCATATAAGAAAATTAAAACATAAGCATAAAAAAATTTTAAACTTTAAAAAAATTTTTTTTGTACTAAAACTTTACATGATGACCATAAGGGGATTCTTCAAAGGGGAAAACGTATAATATATGGAAAATTTTAAAAGTGAATGTATGAAAGAAATTTAAAAAAATAATCCTTATAAATGATTGTAAGTAACAGAGACAGAATATATATCTGTACTGGTTTTTGTTTGGGGTTTTTTTAAAAAAAAATTTTTTTATCCATGTAAGATTTAATTTGTGTTAGATCGTTTTTGTTTTAAACACTTGTTAAAAATTGGGTACAAAAAAACAGAAAAATCAGCAGTGAGAAACAAAAAATATAAATCTGCACATCTAATATAGTTTAGTAACGTGTCCAATTTTTCTAAACTCTTTTAAATCTCGCGCATGTCGACATTTATCACGCCGCGTGTGCCGCGCGTGGGAACAAGTACACCGACGGGGGAATTTGTGTCCGATGTCAGGGGATCGATTGTCTATTTTGGGCGGTTTTTTTCACTTTTCGCACATTCCTTTTTACGTGAAGAAAAACACCCCCATTGGGGTATGAGCAAGATGAAAAAACCCATTTTCCCTAGATTCACCCGGGGGCACAAAACCCTAGTGGAAAAATTTGTAAAGCGTATATGCATGCATATATGTTTCCCCCCCCCCCCCCCCCCCCGTGATACCTTTATCTTTATAACCCCCTTTCAGTTTGAAAGGGTTTTGAATAAGAATGAATATTCAAAGAAACAAAAAGAAATTATTTTAAATTTTTTGAATAAACATTGGGGTTTCGGTCGGGGGCGGATAAATTTTTGAAAAATTTTGGGAATAAAAATTACGCACGTGTTATGAGAATTGATATAAAAAAAATACATTAATAAAAAAGTAGTTTTAAAATCCTTTTTTATAAAGTTAAGAAATGTCTGTGATAATTTAATTATTAATTATTTAAGATTATGAAATGTAATAATTTATGTGATACAAATTTTTGTGAAAAAAATATATATATAAATATATATATATATATCCCATTAAAAAAATCATCGCACAATATTTCTTTTTCGTAATTTTTCTGCTTTCATTATATTTATATAAAATTTAAAAGGTTTTCCCCCCCCTTTTCCTTCTTCCTCCCAAAAATATTTTTATTTAAGGGGAATTTTCCATTTTTAAGCAATGTTATGTAAAAAACATTTCCTTTAAAAAAAATTTGAGCTGTAAAAAATAGATTTTAAAAAAAACCTTTTTTTTCTCAATTATGCACTATAATTATTTACATACCAGCAAATTCTGGTGTATAATGAATGTCCTCTCTTTTTTTTTAAAACGTATTTTAATACGTATTAAAACGTATTTTAATACGTATTTTAATACGTATTTTAATACATTTTAATACGTATTTTAATACGTTTTTTTAATACGTTTTTTTTAATCGGCTCTCCCATAACTTTAAAATGCAGTGGGGAATATAGGGACACATTTTGACATTATTCGACAAAATTTAATTTTGCCCAATAATCTCACGTGAAATATTTTTTTTGTTTTCATTTATAAAAAAAATTACCAATAAAATAAATGCTAATTTTTTTCATTTTCACTGGTTTTGAGATACACAATCGACCCCCAGAGGGTAATTGTTTTATTTTGGGGGTGATTTGCTCACGAGGTGAAAATTACAAAAGTGAGGAAATTTACTAGAGTATCTACGGTTTTCTTTTGGGTCGATTTTCCCGTAAATCTTTTCACTTTTGTAATTTTCATCTCGTGAGAAAACTCACCCAAGAATTGAAGAATGCGAGTGAGACAGCTATACGGACTTTATGGACCCCGGGGCGGGTTGTTTTTGTCTATGGGTGTCTCGTTCCCCCCTTTCGGACACCTTTCCCCCCCGGTCAGTGTAATACTTTTTTTCCCTCCCCCCCTAAAAGATTCGTTAAAATGCCGAGTAACCGAACCGAGCCCAGTGCTAGCACGTGTCGTTTCCGGTTCAGTATAGAAAAAAAAAAGCCTTTAGACAATCTTGCTTCAAGTGTTTTTTATTTTGGGGAAAGTTTAGAAAGTTTTGTGGAAGTTTTTGTGTGCCAATTTCTTGTAATTATGTCAGAAATGAAAAAAATTTTTAAATTGAATTAAAACAAAAAGGGGGATTATTAAAAATCAGGGAAAGCTCGAGCAATATGATGGGTGTTTAAAAGTAAAAATAACAATTAATTTGTTGATAAAAATTATAACTAGATGCCAATTGTATATTTTTTCATTTTTGTTAAAAAAAATTTTCTTTTTTCACATGCTTTTTTTTATATATTTTTAAAAGTCACGTTACTTTTTTAAATAAATCGAGAGTTAAACTTAGTTTTTTTCCCTTTTTGGACCCCCTTTTGGGAAAAACTTCTCGAATTTTCTCTGTATCAAGTAACCGAGTTTAAAAAAAAATTTTTTAAAGCAAAATTGGATGCCACGGGCCCGTACGCACTGAAAAATTTCTCGCCAGGTTGGGCGTTGTTAGGTAAAATTAAAACGGACCTGTTTTTGTAAAAAGATTTAAAACGGGGGGAAATTTGTTCAAAATTTTTGACCTTCTCAAAATACTCTCATGTGCAGATTTACTAAAAACGTCTGCCGTTGCCTCTAAAAGGGGAAAAATCGTTCTCCTCGACTTCAAATCGGGGGCCCCCGGCCCGGGGTCGCGCTCGCACCCCCATTTTTTGGGCCCCACCTTATATGCTACGGGGGCCGGGCACCGCACGGGTGTCGGAAACGGTTTAAACCCCGGCCCATTGCGTATGGGGGGAAATTTTTTAAACGCGCCGCTTAAAAATATTTAGGGGGTTATTTTATGAAAAAAATGTTGTTTTTTTTTTTTTTTTAAAAAATTTTTTTCCCAAAAAAAATTTAAAAAATTTTATATTTATTAGATTGCATAAAATATTCAAAATATTCGCAAATTTTTTTAATATTTACAACTTTTCTTAGATGTATTGTATGTCTTTTTTTTTATGTTGGGATTTATATATATGTGTATTTTTTTTTTAAAATTTTGTGGTGCTTTTTGATTATGTTGTTTTTTTATTTATTTATTGAAAAAAAATTTTTCATGTAATTTAATAAAATTTTCATCTTTTTCTTTTAAAAATTATGTGTGACCCTTTAAAAAAAATTTTTTTATTTTATCTATAAATTTTATAAAAATTTATATATCATAAATATATATTTTTTTATTTTAAATTTGGTAATTTAAAAGCAGCGAATTTCAAGCTCCCCCCAGAACCAAAAAAAAAAAAAATTTAAAAACTTTGATCCCATTTTCCGGGGCACAAATGAGGGTTCATCCCCAAAAAGTAAAAGGGTTATTTAAGTAAAAAATTAAAAAGGAAAAAAAAGGTTTATGCTAAAATTTTCAATGAAAAAAATTAAATTTAAAAAATTGGGAAAATTTTTTGTAATGGGGCCCTCAATTTTTAAATATCAAATGAATGTGGCATACAAAAAAAAATTTTTTTGATGAAAGAAAGATATTTTAAATATTTCAAAAAAAAAATTTTAAAAATTAAAAAGCGACTCGGGGGGGTTAAAATTTTCGACCCCCCTGGACCCTGAATATCAGATATAGATGTGGGGATGAAAAAAAAGGGAAAAAAGAGTAGTTGTTTTAAATTTTAATACTTGTTCCCAAAATTTTTTACCATCCAGGATGTGTGTAAGCTAAAAATTTTAGTAAAAAAATTTAAAAATAGGTGTGTAAAGGACCTTTGTGGATTTTTTTGGGCCCCCCCAAAATGAAAAAGAAACCCAAAATAAAAAAAACCCCGGGGGCGGGAGGAAAAAAGATAAAACCCTTGGAAAACTACAGGACGCCCCAAAAAACCCCGGGTTTTCAAGGGTTGGAAATTTATTTAAAAAATAGACGGGGTCTTTAAAAACTGTAAAAAAATAAAAAAGGGAAAAAACCGTTAAAAAAAAAAATTAAAAAATAGATTAAAAAGCACTTTTATGAAGAAAATGGAAGTTTTAGACAAAATAGAAAATTTGAAAAAGATTATTTCAAGAATTGCAGGTCTCAAAGGAAAAGGGTTGCGGGGGGAAAACCCCGTGAAAAACGGGTAAAAAAAAGAAGGGAAAAAAAAACTTTTAAAAATTTTGCAACCGAAAGGGGGGGAAAAAAAAAACTACCAAAAATTTTGGGGAAAGAGGAAAAAAAGAAAAAGAAGCTGGAAAAGGGGGGTAAAAAAAAGTTGAAAAAAGGGGAAAAAAAAAAGGGTCGTTTTTCTTGGATGTGAGAGGGGGAGAAATAAAAAAGTGAGGTTTTCAGTTACGTGGGAAAATAAAGGGGACGTTTTTAAAAGGGCACAGAACCGAAAAAGGGGTAAAAACCCAAAAAAAAAAGGTGTAAATTTTTGGGAAAAAAAATAACTGGGGGAAAATCTTAATTGATCAATCAAAAAAACAAAAAAAATTTACGAAGAACTCCAAAAAAAAATATTTAAAAAATCCCAAAAGGGGGGCGAAAATTCTGTGTTAAGGGGAAAAAAAAAAAGGTTCCTTTTAAATGGGGGGGTAAAAAAAAATTGCCCATGAGCTGATGCTGAAAAAAAAAAAATAAATATTGGGGTGGGGGGAAATGTCCGGGTTTTTTTAAAATTTTAAATTTTTAAAATGTTTTTTAAAATTTTTGGGGGTTCTCAAAATTCTAAAAAATTTTAAGCGGGGGAAAAATCGTCATAAATGTGCTTGGGAAAACATAAAGCAAGGGACTGTAAGGAAAAAAAGATGGGGTTTTTTAAATTGTTTTACCAAAAAATTTAAAAAAGTAAAATTTAAAAATTTAAAAGGGGAAAAATTGGTTAAGCAAAAAAATGTCCGACTTTCCCCAAAGGGAGGGGGGAGGAAAAAAAAAAAGAAACGGGCGGGGATCCACAAATAGCAATCATGGTGGATCAATTGTTTTCACGAACTCGCAGATTTTTTGGGGGTGGGCCAAAAGATAAAAACAAGAATAGAAGAGGATAATTTTTCCTGGGCGTTGTCGGAAAACTAGGCTCTTGCGGAAATAGAAGACATGAAGTAAAAGCGCCGGGATATATTTAGTTAGATGCGAGGGGGGGAAAATAGAAACACGGGGAGGGAAAGATTTCCCATAAAAATGATATAAAAATTTTGGGGGAAATTTTTTAAAAAAAATAATTAATTTTTGGGGGTGGGGTCGAAAAAAAGGGAAAAGAAAAATTTAAAAAAAGGGGAGTAATTTTTTTGGTCCCATTCACCGAGCCCGTCGGGATGGTGTTTTTTAAAAGTTTTTTGGGGTTTGGGGGGCCGTTTGTCCCCGGGCCCCGGGCTTTTTTGGGGGGGATTTCCCCCCTTTCCCGGGGTGTTTTTCCCCCCTAAAGCTGTTGGGATTTTTTTTTGGGCCCTGCCCCCCCTCCCCCCCCCCCCTGGTTCCCGGCCCCCCTTTTGCCCGTTTTTTTTTTTAAAAATTTCCCTGGTAAACTGTTCGTTTGTCCCGGGTTCAGTTCCTTTTGGTGCTTGTTTATGGTTTTGGGGAAGAAAATTGGGTTTCTTAAAAAGGTTACCCCCCTTTCCCCCTGAGTTTTTTTTTGAAATGGGGAAGGTGGTGTTTTTTTTGGGGGTTGGGGCCCCGGGGTTGGGTCCCAAAAATAGGGTTTGGGGCCCGTTGTGGGCCCCCCCCCCGAAAATTTTTCCCCCCCCGTTGGGGGGAAAATGGTTACGGTTTTTTGCCCCCCCCTCCCGGGGTGGGCGTTCCCCGGGGGGCGGTTATCGGGGGGGGCCCAAGTTGGGTTTCCCCCTTTTCCCCCGGGGGATAGCGGTCAAAAAAATTTAAAAAAAAAAAGAAAGAATTTATGAAAAACGATAGATGATAAAAAAAATGATCCAAAAATTAATTGGAAAACCTAAAAAAGTCAAAAGGGGAAAGGGGGGGGGTTTAAAAAAGGGAAATTAAAAAAACCCTTAGATTTAAAAAAATTTTAAAAAATTTGTAGAAGAATGTTTTTTTATAAATTTTAAATATTTTATATACGGGAGCATTAACGATATAAAAGAACTATAAAAAAAAAAACTTAAAAAAACAAAAAATTTTTTTTAAAAGTAGAGATAAAAAAAGGGAAAAATTTTTTTTTTAAAAATTTTTAAAAAAACTTAAAAAATTGTTATGGTTTTCCCAAAAAAAAAAGGAAAAATGAGGGAATATTATAAAAATTTTAAAAAAACTTTCACGTAATAAAAAAATAAAAACTTTGAAAAAATAATGATTCATTTTTTTAAAAGGAGTGTGTCCGGGGGGAAAGGAAAACATCACTATTGTAAAAAATTTTAAGGGTTTTGAAAACCAAAAAAACAAGTGAATTTTGCCAATTAATATATTACCCCAAATTTTTTAAAAAGTCTTAGAATTATCGTAAAAAAAAAATAGATGAATACTTACATAATAATATATTATTCAAGCATCAAACCCCCATTTAGAAAAACCATTCGGCGAAAACAGCGATACCCAAAACGTCATTTTATTTGGGGAATTTACAATTAGGGGAAGGGGGAAAAAGTAGATAAAATTTTATAGACTTAAAAAGGGCATTTGAAAAGGGGGATGGGCAAGATTTTTAGGGAAAAAATTGAGCAATAGGAAGAAAAAGGAAAAATGCCCAGAATGGTTTTTTAAAATATCTAAAAAAAAGAACCAAAAAACAAATTAAAATCAGTGGTCAAAATCTTGAAAGGAATACGGGTGCCACAAGGTTCGGTACAACCTCTACTATTTTTAAATTTTTAAAATGATTAACGAATATTTGGAGGATTTCAATATAAAAAGTTTGGGGAATACCCCCTTTATTGAAGTGGAGAAAAAATAGCGCAGAAAATAGAATAAAAATGAAAAAGGTTTTTAATTTTAAATTTTTCCTGGGGGGGAAAAGAAAAAAAATAAAAAAAAATGCGGGGTAAAAGAAATATTGGTAGTTAGAAGTATTCAAAAAAATTGAGAGGGGAAACTTTTTTTTAAATTTTTGGATGAACTAAAATAGAAAAAATTTAAAAATATAAAAAAATTTAGGTTAATTTTTGAGACCCGTTTTTTTTTAAAAACATTGCGATTAAAAGCTTTAAAAAAAAAGGGAAAAAAACTAGTTTTTTAAAAAAATAGGGAACTTCGTGTCCCCGCCCCACCCCCTAGATGTATTGTATATAAGGGGCCCCTTAAAAGGCCTCATTCGAGTATTGTTTCCACTTATTGGGCGGATGGGAAAAAGCAGTTAATTAAAAAATGTGGTAGCTCAAAACCCCCTATGAGAGTCATATTGCAATGTAAAGATTACCCCAAAAAAGGGACTGCTGCAGGGGCTGCATTTATGTCCGTAAAAGGGGGCGATTTTAAAATTTTAAAAGTGGTTTTTATTTATTTTTTTTAAAAAACTAAATAAAATGGCCCAAAAAGGGGGTAAGTAAAAAAATAAAAAAGGGGAAAAGAATTGTAACAAAGGGGGCAGGCCGGAAAATATATAACTTGCGTAAAAAAAGGAATGCGCAAAAAACCCCTTTTTTTGAAGGATAAAAAAAGTATAATCCACCCCCCGAATAAAAAAAAAGGAAGAAAAAATTTATAAAGTTTTTTTTTAAAAAATTGTGTTAAAAATTTTTAAAATGTAAAATTTTGGGTAAAAAGAAAAAAAATCAACAACCCCCCCCCCCCCCCCCCCCCCCCCCCCTTTCTCTCTCCCCTCCCCCTTTCCCTCCTTTTCTTTCTTATCTTTCTCGGAAATCATTGATTTTTCTCTCCTCTCTTGAAAATCTTTGAGGATTTCTTGGATCAGCGAGAGCTTTGTGATTTTCTCTCCACTCCTGGAAAATCATTGAGGATTTCTCGCATCAGTGAGAGATTCTTGATTTTCCCTCCTCTCACCTCTCTAGGAAAATCATTGAGGATTTCTCGCATCAGCGAGAGATTCGTGATTTTCGCTCCCCCCTCCCTTGAAACTACAGTGGATTTCTCGACGTAATTTCTCCCTATCTTTCCTTTCCTTTTTCCCTCTTTGGGATATATATATTATCCATTTTTTCTTTCGTCTTCAAAATTCAAGGATTATATTTTTGACGCAAATATCTCTGCCTCAATTATTTTAACTATTCACATCCATAGTAGACTGTTATAAAACACGGCAATCGCGCGGGTCGCAATACAACACGCGCGGCATCGTTGGAATCGGCAATTAAGACGGAAAGTGGCTTGGGCTACATCGGATTTGACTCGATTCGAATTTATAGGGCGAGTCGGGATAGATTAGGACCGTGGGTTAGAATCCACGAAGATACAATTAATATAGAGATAACACTTTTAAAAATTTATACCTAAATACCCAATACTATTCTTTTCTATTATTCAGAGTCTTCGATAGTTTTATTAAAATTCTAATATTTATCTTACAGGTAGGATTTAGCATACTTTTCCGCGCGACAGCGTTGTCGTGTAACGCGGATAAAATTAAGCACAAGTGTTAAGAAAGAAGAAACGGGAGAGGAAAGAAGAAAATAGATGCAAAGAGGGAGAGAAACATGCCAAAATGCATTCACAATGTTTTCCGATGCTTTAATTGTCGCGATGTATGACCAATGACGAGTTATTACGCACTTGAACGACGCCAAGCTGGTTCTCCACCAATTCGGAAAGACGTATCTAATATTAAGCCTCATGCAAATTAATTAAGGATTAAAGATGTAAAAAAACTGTGAAGTCATCAGATGATAATTAAAAAATGGTAGTAATTTAATCAACCAACTTTGGCAAATAAGTGATCTTTATTCAATATTCACATTTCGGCCATGGGTTTCGGCCCTTATCAAGTGCTATAATATAGTTATAATAATGGCAATTATTAGAAAATTAAAAAGTTAATTAAAAATGTAACTATAATAAAACGATAAATATTTCCACACATTAATATGTAAACCTACCTAAAACACAACTTATTTTAAAAAACCTTAATTTTTGATCTTAGAATGTGACAAGATATAATACAATGATAATGTGAAGCAATTAACTATATTATTGTGTCGGTTTCAAGCTCTTTATATACTCATTACTTTGATCAAACTAAACAACCTTTATTAGTTTTTCGTAAACAACATTTAGATTATCCGTGTCTTCTTGTAAATTGATTGTGTTGTCAAATTTTTTGATAAAAAACATCTCCGCGATTTCTCGTTTTTGTATGTATATATTTCTCATGATGTATTTCAGGAGCGGACCAATCAAAATCATGACCATTATAAAAAAATTTCTAAAGGATAACGACGATATTATTGTTACTAAGGCTGACAAAGAACAAACGACGGTGATAATTAATAAAATTGACTACATGGAAAAATGGAAGTTTTATTAAATGACGAATCGACTTATAGAAGAATTAATAAAAATCCTGTTAAGGGGATCCTAAATGCACGGGCGAACTCCGATAGGGTCGATAATGAAGATTTTTTAAATATAATTATCGAAAAAACTCTACAGATGTCGCAATAAAAAAGTTGTCAATCGACACACACATACATATACAGGGTGTCCCATTTTATATAATTTATAATTATATAAAAATTATATATACACAGGTTGTTACACATACATATACACATATGTATGTGTGTGTGTATTTATACAAGGTGTCCCATTTTTACTACCCCTAATATCTCTTTGTTTCAATGCATTTTATAATAAACAACAAAAGTTATACGGTTTCAAAGGAACTATAAAATAGTACCATTAGTGTTGACCTTGCACAGTCATAAAGATTACGTGAAAGTCACTATCACATGATAAGTTATAAAGTTTCAACATTGCAATATCGCTTCTGAGAATTTTGCGCACATGCAAACTGCATCTGGGGTAAAATATTTTGTACAGTTATCAGCAAACCAATAGATCGCCTGTGGAATTATTTTTTAAAACAACCAGCACACGAATAGATCGCCTCTGGAATTATTTTTTAAAACAACCAGCACACGAATAGATCGCCTCTGGAATTATTTTTTAAACAACCAGCACACGAATAGATCGCCTCTGGAATTACAGTTTTAAAACAACCAGCACACGAATAGATCGCCTCTGGAATTACAGTTTTAAAACAACCAGCACACGAATAGATCGCCTCTGGAATTATTTTTTAAACCAGCACACGAATAGACCGCCTCTGGCACTAACTACTATAAAAACTATAATAATAATTATCAATTATACATGAAAAAATAAACAAAGGATTGCATTATTTTTCAGATAAAAAAATTGAGAATTGCATTTTAATAAAAAAAAATTAAAATAAAAATTAAAAATAAAAATAAAAATTGCATTTTAAACGTCTATTTGAATGTTCTTATAAAATTACACCTACATACATACATACATACAAATATATATATATATATATATATATATATATATGTATATATATATTTATATACAGGGTAAACCATTTTAATCTTTGCACTAAAATTTCTCAAAATTCAAAAGTTTAAGACAAAAATGTTTCAGATAAAAGTTGTATGGTTTCAAGGGGGACATGAGATGGTGTCATTGATTTGACCTTGAATAGCCATTTGAAGGTTACGTGACGGTCAACTTCAATTTCTTAAATGGAACACTATATTTTTTCTTGCATACTTTTATAGCTGACTTTAAGATCTTTCCAAAACACTACAATAAAATATTTTTTCATTAAGTATTTTTCGAGTTATAAGGCTGCAAATTTGCAGTATTTTGACATAAAATAGAAAATATCTTGGGAAATATTCATTTTTCGATTATCATACCTTAATAATTTTATGCACAGAATAATGAGACAAATCAATTGGTGTAAAGAAAACACATAGTTGTCTTAAAGAAAAATTATCTAACTGCTTATTGCAATTTTCATATTTTTTTTAAAGGTAAATATGTGTTTTCTTTACACCAACTATATATATCAATATATATGTATCAATATATATATATATATTAATACGATGTTCAGCATAACAATACGTACGATTTTTGAAATGTTTGCAACAGTTTAGAAAAAAATATATATTGTAAAAATTGATCTGTTTTGTGCAATCTATTACAAGCAATAAAAAATGAGGAAAAAAAATTTTTATAAAAAAAATTAGTGTTACCTTGAATTTTTTTTAATAAAATCATATTTTTTTATATAAATCGATTCTCAATATTCTGCATAAGTTGTAATGTAGGATGGCCAAAAAAGCGAATAGCTTATGAGATATATTATACTTTCATAATGTACATAAACTATGAAATATCTCATGAAATCATTTTCTGATTATTTTATTCCAATTTTAAATCAATTGGTGTAAAGAAAACACAGATATAAATAAAGATATAAATTGTAAACCAGCAGCTACATATTTTCTCTAAAACTCAAATATCTCGTAAACTTTTCACTTTTTCACAATTTTATCTTTATAATTTTTGATGCAGAATATTGTAACAAATTGATTTAGATTGAATATGATGCTTTTATTTAAAAAAAAATTATGACATTCATTTTTTCATGAAAACATTTTTTTTTTAATTTTTCTGTTACGTAATAGCTTTGAAACAAATTCATTTGTACAATATAAATTTTTTAATTATCAGAAACGTCTCAAATATCATGCGCACTATTATAATATATATATATATATATATATATATATATATATATAATACATACAGCATACATAATACTGTTACATACAGCACAAATACACAAAATATTACATACCTATTTATTATGCACATAAATGTATATAACGATTAGATATACAAAAAAAAAGAAATAGAAGAAAAAAGAAATAAATAGAAAGAGAGCGAACGAGTGAGCCTTTTTATAAACGTCGACAAGCAATATATTATTATGTATGTATACATGTATGTGTGTATGTATATATACATATATATATTGCTTTATGATATATATTTATAATGTAAAGAGGCTAGAGAACTCATACTCACTATCTTTCTCTTTTTTTTCTTCAGCTTTCTGTATCTATTAATTTATTCATTATATCCATGTATGTGTATAACAAATAGATGTATATAATTAATGTTTATTTGTACTGTTTATAATGTTATATATATATATATATATATATATATATATATATATATATTTCTTTTTCTTTTTGTCTATCTAATCGTTATATACATTTATGTGCATAATAAATAGGTATGTAATATTTTGTGTATTTGTGCTGTATGTAACAGTAATTCTGATATTGAATCAATTTTATGATATGACATAATACTAACCTTTTAAAACATGCTCCCTTTCTACTCAATCTGCGACCAGATAGGGGCAAACGTTTATTTTTGTTTGCACCCATTATACACTATATATTTAATAAATATAAAAATATTACTTTTAAAATATCACAGTATGTCTATCTATCACAATATTCGACACGTTATCACACGTTATAACGGTCGAGTCGCGCACTGCGTGTAAGCACGTATAGTACGTACCGCGTGACAAGTGAACCATCCCGCGCAAATATATGTCATTGCGCGCACACGATTTTGTTTACAAATATGTATATATAGGGTGTCTACATGCTACATTTTTAGCATGTACCCAATTTTTGTTATTTTTCGCAAAATTATAATTACACAATTATTTAATATAATTATATATAAAAAATTTTTCCCGCGTTGTATGTGTCGTAAGGAGATATATGTATAATTGATCGTTTGCATTGAATGTCACTATTTTCTGAAAAGTAAAAAAGAGAGCTTTCTCTCTCTCTCTCTCTCTTTCTTGATCCTTTATGCTTATTGTTAGTATTCTATCAATTAGTAATCAATGCAATCAATCATATCGTTTTACGGCAACAGCCAGTTACTCGTTCACTCACTCATTCATTCTTTTAAAATATGTCCATTTTTATACATAATTATGTAAATTTATATATAAAAAATAAGGGTGCATATATAATCATGTCAAATTTGTATATAAAACATATATATTTATATATATAAAAAAATACTTATTTATTACACTTGTATATATATATATATATATATATATATATATATATAAATTTATATAATTATATATAACAAGCACTTTTACTTAATTATGTATAGACATATTTCATAATATAATTCTGCGATTATACGTATACTTTTATATATTTCTATATAATGTTATATTATTATATACACAAATTTTTGTCCCGGGGTATTTTAAACTTTTATTTTCTTTTTCTTTCCCCATTCTTGTCTGTCTTTACATGCATGTTATTATGTTGTATGTGTATCATGTATAATTTGGATTTGTATGTATGTTGAGAAGATTGGAATAGATAAAATTTTATTACTTCATGTTTTTATATTATAAATGCAGCTTTTTGTAAATATCCGAAATAAATAATTTTTCTACAAATATTTAAAATTTATCAAAATATTTTTTACTGCACAATTAGACTAATATATTTTGCATTATTCTATCTTTATTAATTTATTTCATAATAAAATGGATTTTATTGAACAAATAATAAATAGTAAATAGAGAAAATATAAAATATCGAAAAGAATATATTCATATAAACATATATTTGTGAAATCGAAATTTTGTTAAAATTGACTTTCATAGAAATTGTATTTTATAAATTTAATTAAAAAAAGCTGCATTTATCAGATAGAAACATAAAGTAATAAAATAATATATTCCAATCTTCTCAACACACACACACACACACACACACACACACACACACACACGCACACAACTTCTTATAACAAATGTTATATAAATTATACATATACAGGATGTAACAACGATCATATATCAGGAGTTTTTAGAAGAAAATACGTATTTTATTGAAAAATGTTTTATTACCAAAGTTATAAGGGTTACTTATCATTACATAGTAGTATTAGTATTATGTTGAATAGCATTATCAAAGTCACATAAAGATTATTTGGAAATAATGGAAACCCTCATTTTTTATTGCATGTACATACATGTAGCTTACTTTGAGAGCTTTTCTAAATAAATTTTTCATTCTGTGCAACATAATTAAGTAAAAGTGCTTGTTATATATAATTATATAAATTTATATATATATATATATATATATATATATACAAGTGTAATAGATAAGTATTTCTTTATATATATAAATATATATGTTTTATATACAAATTTGACATGATTATATATGCACCCTTATTTTTTATATATAAATTTACATAATTATGTATAAAAATGGACATATTTTAAAAGAATGAATGAGTGAGTGAACGAGTAACTGGCTGTTGCCGTAAAACGATATGATTGATTGCATTGATTACTAATTGATAGAATACTAACAATAAGCATAAAGGATCAAGAAAGAGAGAGAGAGAGAGAGAGAGCTCTCTTTTTTTACTTCTCAGAAAATAGTGACATTCAATGCAAACGATCAATTATACATATATTTCCTTACGACACATACAACCCGGGAAAAAATTTTTTATATATAATTATATTAAAATAATTGTATAATTTTATACATATAATCGCAAAATTATATGTATAATTCTACAATTATTTTATATAATTATATATAAAAAATTTTTCCTCGGCTGTACGTGTCGTAAAGAGATATACAATTCACCGTTTGCATTGAATGTCTCTATTTTCGGGAAAGAAAAAAAAGCTCGCTCTCTCTCTCTCTCTCTCTCTCTCTCTCTCTCTCTCTCTCTGTCTCTCTCTTTTTGTTTTATAGATTGCATACAATTTATCTTACATTTACAGTAAAAGTAATTTTTATAACAATTTACAGGTATATGCGAACAAATAAAATTCGTTAGAATCACAATGTCTATCAAATATATATTTCAGTAAAATCATTACTCGAATTACTTCGATGTATGAAAAATAAGATTTAGTTTTTATAAATTATAAATGCATATACTTATTATCTATAAAAATCATGTGAATATTATTGTATTATACAAATATAATTTAAATAAAATTGTATGTCATTATATATTTCATGTGTTTGATAATATAAATAACACAAAATTTTTTCTGTTTTATATATAGTTTTTTATAGAAAAAAATTGATGTATTATTTAAATTATCAAACATTAAATATATAATGGCATACATTGGCTACACTAATTCAGAGGTTATCTTTTTCCTTCAAATGTCGAACAAAAAAGACAACCTCTGAACTAATGTGGCCAGTGTAGCCAAAACGAACAGACCTTATAAAAAACAGAAAGAGAGAGAGCGAGAGAAAGAGAGAGAGAGAGAAACACGTTGCAGCTCCGTCTATCACGATATCACGCAACTAATCTACTGCTCTGTTTTATTCCGCAGCCTCGATTTGCACACACACATATGCGTGAAATGTTTTTTTATATATAACTTTTTTATTAGACTTGCAATCTCACTTTTAATTGCTTACTAATATTTCTTCATATAATCCTTACCGCGCATACTATATTTCATGCACAGACAAACTGCAAAACTTTTTTTATTAAATAAGTATTATTACGAACTGACACAAAGCAGCCGATAACAAAACTGTAATTTTTGATTTTTATATGATTTATATATGCAAACATAGCTAGCGCGGTCCGTTTTTATAAGTACTTTAATCGTGGAAAAGGATTTATTGATCAGTATAGTCAATAAAAAGTTATATGAAAAAAATAAATATTCTCGCATTCGGTCGGTAAAAACATCATTTAGGATCCCCTTAAAAAGTTAACTAACAAAATGCATTCTCTCATTAAGTCTTGGCTCGATAATGAATTGATAGACATGACTACTTATAATTATTTAAACGTAACTAACGGGAATTTACCACGATGTTACGGGTTACCGAAAATCCACAAAATTGATTGTCCATTGCGAATTATAGTATCTTCATTATGTAACCCGTTATATAATCTGTCGAACTACATTCATAATATACTTACTAATTCGATTAAGAAACCGAGATCGTTTGTTAAAGATGGTTGGTCCTTTGTCGAGAATATTAAAAACAAGGTAATTATGTATGATGAAGTACTAATGTCATTAGATGTTACCTCCTTATTTACGAATATCCCGAAAGAGTTAGTAATCAGCGGCGTAAAAAAAGCTTTGGATGGACATTTCAACTAATACGAAATTCAATCTTTCCCAATTTTTATATGTAATTGAGTTCATTTTAGACTCTACTAGTTTTGTTTTTAACGGACAGTATTATGAACAGATTTTTGGCAGTCCTATGGGGTCTCCGCTCTCACCCATACTAGCGGATATCGTAATGGATGATTTAGAGACTGATTGCCTGGAAAGATTGAATTTCAAAACCTCGTTGTTTTACAGATACGTGGATGATATTTTCACAATTATCCCATGTGGAGGTGTTGATGAAATTTTGTCGGTTTTTAATGATTGTCATCCGAGATTAAAATTCACTCATGAAATTGAAAGTGACGACTCGATTAATTTTTTGAACACTACTGTGATCAGAAAAAATGGTATTCTATTAACTAATTGGTTTATGAAACCCACTTGCTCGGGTAGATATATCAATTATTATTCTAACCATCCCTTTAAATACAAAAAGAATACCATTTTTAGTCTTGTCGATCATGCGATTTTATTATCAGACGACAGTTTTCATCAAGTGAACATCGCTAAAGTAAAATCGATACTGATGAACAATGGTTTTCCGTCGAATGTTGTTAATAAGTTTGTAAAAATAGGCTAAAACTGCTTGAGACACGAAATAACGACAATCGCAATGTTGACAACGATAATTTAGTTAGTAAAAAATTTGACCGCATCATAAAATTACCGTACGTTAAGGAACTAAGTGAAGACGTTTCGAGATTATTACAATCTATGGGCATGCAAAGCGTTTATTGTATACCGAAAAAATTGAATACACTAATTAAACGTGTCAAAGATCCTTTACCTTTAAAAGAAAAAACAGGAGTAGTATACAAAATTAACTGCGCAAATTGTTCCTTATCATACATCGGTCAGACTAAACGACAATTAGGCACACGTATAAAAGAACATTTTAATAACATTAAGGTACACAATAGTAATTATTCAGTCATCAGTAATCATAAATTGGATAATGGTCATGATTTTGATTGGTCCGCTCCTGAAATTTTACATCATAAGAAATATGTACGAAAACGAGAAATCGCGGAGATGTTTTTTATCAAAAAATTTGACAACACAATCAATTTACAAGAAGACACGTATAATCTAAATGTTGTTTACAAAAAACTAATAAAGGTCGTTGAGTTTGATCAAAGTAATGAGTATATAAAGAGCTTGAAACCGACACAATAATATAGTTAATTGCTTCACATTATCATTGTATTATATCTTGTCACATTCTAAGATCAAAAATTAAGGTTTTTTAAAATAAGTTGTGTTTTAGGTAGGTTTACATATTAATATGTGGAAATATTTATCGTTTTATTATAGTTACATTTTTAATTAACTTTTTAATTTTCTAATAATTGTCATTATATATTATAGCACTTGATAAGGGCCGAAACCCATGGCCGAAACGACGTGAATATTGAATAAAGATCACTTATTTGCTAGAGTTGGTTGATTAAATTACTACTATTTTTTAATTAAGGGTTGTCCGAGGGTGCCGGTAATTGGACCGCGCGATGGAAAATCAACCCGCTCAAAATCCAAGGAAACAACCGTTGTGCTCAACGTTGATTATCGTCCCGTCTAAGAGGATTTCGCGATAATTATTGTATGAACGACTGCTAATGCGTGCATGAATAATTTACCGAGATTGTAAAAATATTATTATTTAAATATTATTATTATTATTATTAAAGAGTTTTATCCTTGTGATTATATTTACTGGCGCTTTACGAAATATTCTTCTTTTCTTATTATATTATTATTTATATTATTTATAACGTATTTCTATTTTTATTTTTACAGTATTATTTTCAAATTTATTTAACAAACTAACTCTTTAATTTTTTTGACAAAAATTAAAAATCTGAATAAAGTGTTAAATTGCTAATTAAATTTTAATATAATATCAAAAGGAAGAAGAAAAGACTCGAACGCCAGTGATAAAATACCAAGATGAAAAATCAAAAAACGACAAACTAACCAGTTATAAAAACTTTATTCTAACGTTTCGACTCTACAATTTGGGTCCTCTTCAGACTGTAAAATACAAATTAGTATTAGCTACTAATTACAAAATAAAATTGATTACAAATATTTACAATACTTTATGAGTTGTGTGAGAAGTAGTTGTATAAGAAACCTCACCTGTGAATTTAGAATAATTACCATCTAAAATATTATACGATAAAGCACAAGGAGTCAATTTATTATTACTGACAACCACGCACATGTAACAAAGAATTATTTACTTACGAAAAGAATTAAGATAATAAAATTAGTAGTGACAGCTAACAATGATAATAAATAAATTACATTCCACAATCATCATTGTACTGTTTAACACTATAACTAATAAGAATTTAACATAAACTGATAAACATTAAAAATGCTGAGAAATAAGGTGCCGTATCTATAAATAAAACCTGATAAGTAAATAAATAAACAAACAATAAGTTGAAGGATACTAAAAATCGTTAAGAATACCGTGATATATTGCGTTAAGATTTTTTGTGTCTTGCAGTAAATTTATTGAATCCTTATGCTTCTTAATAAATCAACTCGTTCAATTCACGTTTTTTATAATGAGATTCGTTATGCAAAATAAAGACTGCAGACCAATTAAAATTGTGACCGCACGAAACCCTATGCTTACTAACAACAGAATTACTACTCTCCTGCTTCTTAATATCATTGCAATATTGACACGTCATTTTTCATTATTTTTTATTATCAAACTGAGGACCATTTAAAGGACGTATTCCCATTTTTTGAGCCCTATTTTTCATTTTTTAATTAGTTATACAGTCATTTAAAGCGATAATTATTTTTTCCAAATTTTAGGATCCAGTGTACGAATCATTGTTAGGTATTGACACGTCATTTTTCAATATTTTTTATTATCAAACTGAGGACCATTTAAAAGATGTATTTCCATATTTTGAAGCTCACTTTCATTTTTTAGTTATAGTTTGACTTTCTTGTAGACCACTATATCAAACATAGCTTTCAATACTTTACTTTTTGAACATAATAAAAATTTGTTTACTTTAATCAACAACTAAAAGGCAATAAGAGCTAATTAAATTCTATCAATTAGTAATTTATTTGTGTGTGTAAAAAGATGTATAACATATTAAATATCAGACAGAAATAAATTCGTTCGAACGTTTCGGTTGTCTTTTCCAACCTTCTTCAGCGCTTAAAATTAAAATTAGAGGTTAATAAAATTTAAACAATAAATTACTTATAAATGTCATTATACTAAAACTATACAAAGTCAAGATATTTTTTTTTTTTTTTTTTTTTTTTTTTAATTAAGCGAAAAACAACGCATTTGTAAAGCATGAGCATTATTTATATATAAACTATTCTTCAAAACGTCATTATATGTAATTGTCGCGAAACGGATCTCTCACTAATTGTTCTGTTAGGAAGTCGGTTGCGAATCTCGATAACTGCCATTGTTAATATGTCTATAAAATCATTATGTACAAAAATTAACAATGCAGATAAATAAAAATAAAAAATAGACTTACAGTTAAATCAAGTGAGATGAAATCTTTGACGTGAAGGCTTTCAGATGTTGATTGCTCGAGCTTGCTATAACGAATGGTTCTAAACTCTCAAAAAGACGACCGCACAGTGAGAAAAATAGTTCGTTGTTTATGTTTTTTAACTTTCAAATCTTAGGTAGCCTATGTATAATATCGTCATAAATTACTGGCAAGCCATCAATATTTGTTTTTAAATTGAGACTGTTATTTTGCCTTTTTATAAATATCATTTCTAAAATCAATCTTTTGTTATAATGTGATTCTTTATCAAGTATTTTTACATTGTTCCAACAAAATTCATGATTATATTTTAATCTATGGTCAGTGATTACAGATTTTTTTACATTCCTGTGTATATTAGATCGATGTTCAGATATTCTAGTAGATAATTTCCTACTAGTCTGACCAACATACGACGCATTACACTCTTTACAATCTATTTTATATATCACATTGGTGTTTGAACACTTAGGAATAGAATCTTTGTGTACTTTTATGTATTTATTCAATTTGTTAAGACTGTAAAAAGAGAGTTTAACATTCATGTCTTTAACGATGTTTCTGTATTGTTCACTAAGCGTCGGTAAGAATGGGATGCAGAAATACGAGACTTTTCCAATGTGGTCATTATTTTTTGTAAGAATATTACATTGTTCAATTAAATATTTTAGTCTATGGTTCATTGTGTCAAAGATTAATTTCAGAGGATAATTATTTTCAAGTAATAAATTAATTACTAATTCTAAATTTTTCTTATGAAATTCTGGATCTGACAATAAAAAGGCTCGATCAACAAATCCCATTATTGTACCTCTTTTTTGACTCATAGGATGTTGAGAAAGAAAATTCAGATATCTACCAGAAAACGTTTTTTTATGGCACCAATCGTATATAATGTAATTATTTTTCAATATCAATGTTAAGTCGAGAAAATTAAGTCGAGATTAATTTTATTATTATCTTGAATCTCAAGAGTCTGGATCAACTGGATTCTAACATGAAAGGAATTAAATACATTCAAAGTGTGATCTATGGAATCCGACGGAGCAGCCATTATTATATCATCAACGTATCTAAAGTATATGGGTGATTTAAACTTTAGTAGTTGTAGAGCTTTATTTTCCAAGTCCTGTACTACTATATCAGCTATGATTGCCTTTTAGTTGTTGATTAATTTATTAAAGAGCTGTTACAAATTATATTAATTTAACGCCAAGCTGAAAGATGCGTTTTGTTAATTCATTTTTTGATTTTGTTAAATCTCGTTTTGGTTTCGAAAATGTTAAATTATTTAAACTCTGGATCAAATTTCGTAAAATAATTATTATTAACAAATTAAGAATTAATTTTTTGCGTAATTGTATTACACATAATGTCACTCCGCCGCATATTGGTTGTTTATTAAAAAACTATGTAATTAATTTCCACAAAGAAAATCCACAAAGAAAATTGTTCGTTTAGACTAATTGTATCCTTTATAAATACTCCTTTATATCAATTAGCATTACATTTAAACCAAATTATGAATAATTGTTTCCCTGTCTGTAATAGCCACATAGAAAATAGTTTCGATATAGTTAACAAAATTTCTGATGTTTACATCCAAGATGACTACAAATTTTTATCTCTTGAGGTTATTTCACTTTTTACAGACGTACCTATCGATTTGGTTCTCGAGAATGTTTCCAGTAGATGGCAATATATTGAGAATAAGTACAATCTTCCTAAGTCTGAATTTTTAATTGGAGTAAGCTTCATATTAAATTCTACGTTTTTTACATTCAACAATGTTTTTTCTCGACAGTCCTTCGGCACACCGATGGGTTCTTCTTTATCTCCTATCATAGCTGATATAGTAGTACAGGACTTGGAAAATAAAGCTCTACAACTACTAAAGTTTAAATCACCCATATACTTTAGATACGTTGATGATATAATAATGGCTGCTCCGTCGGATTCCATAGATCACACTTTGAATGTATTTAATTCCTTTCATGTTAGAATCCAGTTGATCCAGACTCTTGAGATTCAAGATAATAATAAAATTAATCTCGACTTAATTTTCTCGACTTAACATTGATATTGAAAAATAATTACATTATATACGATTGGTACCATAAAAAAACGTTTTCTGGTAGATATCTGAATTTTCTTTCTCAACATCCTATGAGTCAAAAAAGAGGTACAATAATGGGATTTGTTGATCGAGCCTTTTTATTGTCAGATCCAGAATTTCATAAGAAAAATTTAGAATTAGTAATTAATTTATTACTTGAAAATAATTATCCTCTGAAATTAATCTTTGACACAATGAACCATAGACTAAAATATTTAATTGAACAATGTAATATTCTTACAAAAAATAATGACCACATTGGAAAAGTCTCGTATTTCTGCATCCCATTCTTACCGACGCTTAGTGAACAATACAGAAACATCGTTAAAGACATGAATGTTAAACTCTCTTTTTACAGTCTTAACAAATTGAATAAATACATAAAAGTACACAAAGATTCTATTCCTAAGTGTTCAAACACCAATGTGATATATAAAATAGATTGTAAAGAGTGTAATGCGTCGTATGTTGGTCAGACTAGTAGGAAATTATCTACTAGAATATCTGAACATCGATCTAATATACACAGGAATGTAAAAAAATCTGTAATCACTGACCATAGATTAAAATATAATCATGAATTTTGTTGGAACAATGTAAAAATACTTGATAAAGAATCACATTATAACAAAAGATTGATTTCAGAAATGATATTTATAAAAAGGCAAAATAACAGTCTCAATTTAAAAACAAATATTGATGGCTTGCCAGTAATTTATGACGATATTATACATAGACTACCTAAGATTTGAAAGTTAAAAAACATAAACAACGAACTATTTTTCTCACTGTGCGATCATCTTTTTGAGAGTTTAGAACCATTCGTTATAGCAAGCTCGAGCAATCAACATCTGAAAGCCTTCACGTCAAAGATTTCATCTCACTTGATTTAACTGTAAGTCTATTTTTTATTTTTATTTATCTGCATTGTTAATTTTTGTACATAATGATTTTATAGACATATTAACAATGGCAGTTATCGAGATTCGCAACCGACTTCCTAACAGAACAATTAGTGAGAGATCCGTTTCGCGACAATTACATATAATGACGTTTTGAAGAATAGTTTATATATAAATAATGCTCATGCTTTACAAATGCGTTGTTTTTCGCTTAATTAAAAAAAAAAAAAAAAAAAAAATATCTTGACTTTGTATAGTTTTAGTATAATGACATTTATAAGTAATTTATTGTTTAAATTTTATTAACCTCTAATTTTAATTTTAAGCGCTGAAGAAGGTTGGAAAAGACAACCGAAACGTTCGAACAAATTTATTTCTGTCTGATATTTAATGTTATACATCCTTTCACACACAAATAAATTACTAATTGATAGAATTTAATTAGCTCTTATTGCCTTTTAGTTGTTGATTAATTTATTAAAGAGCTGTTACAAATTATATTTGTTTACTTTAGTTTGTTCTTTGTTTATAACTAATTTAACATATGAGTTAGATATTTCAGTAAGAATAAAATCTATATCTGTTTGAATAAATGATTTATTGTGCAATACACTGTATATCTTAATGATAATCACATTAACAAGTGTACAAAATTCGAAGTATATTGAAAGTATCCCATTGGGTAAAACCACTGTATTATTTTTAAGATATGAAATATATGTATTATGCAATAATAATGTATTAGGTGTTTCAGATATTAAAAATTTTGTATTTTGTTTTTGGCAAATTTTTCCGTTAAATGGTATTAAAAAAATAAAATATAAATACAAATCTGTTGAAAGAAATTCTGCTCAAAATTCACAGTACACAAATACTTCTCTTTATTCTGCGAGTGAAGCAAATGTTATCACTTTATCTTTGTTGAATTTTTGCAAGCCAGTTTATTCGGCTAATTATCAGATTTGTTACCGCTACATTAATTTTCGCGGAGTTTTGATAACGCACGGGCTCGCACATGACATATTAATAACGCTCATTTAACTGTGACCGGACCGACTTTCCGACTACGCCAGAAAACGACTTACCGATCAGCAGGCTGCGAAACTTTCGCCTTCTTTGTGGTCGCCAGGTGTTTGACCCACTAAACCCCAATAACAAGCAAAGAGAAAGTCACTTCTCAATAGGTCCGTTCATTTTTGTTCTCTATAATTTTTTTAATTGTCGTAATTGGTCCATCGAAATTGCAACTCTGGGGTCGATTGTGTAACTTTTTTTAAAGGGAAAACGTAAAAAGTGAAAAATTTCCGCTAATCACGCATTAATTTTAAAATGAAATCGATGGGTGGAAAATTTTCACTTTTCACGTTTTCACTTTAGAAAAAGTTACAGAATTGATATCCTGGATACATTTGGACATTATAGATCTGTTCTTTTTTATACTCCACACATTTCACATGGTAATTTTTTAAATCAAGAATTTAATATAATCGATAAATTAACAAATATTGTTTGTAAATAAATTATATAAATTTCCAAAAAAATTATTGCATATGCTTATTAGTTCAAACTCGAACATATAAGATTACGGAATATTAATAAAGGTATTGAGATAAATTATAATAAGAAAATATATAAATTAAGTAACAATTAGAAAATAAATAAAAAAAAATAATAAAAAAATTAGAAAATAAAAAATAACAAAAAATTAGAAAATAAAAAATTAAAAAATTAGAAAATAAAAAATAAAAAATAAAAAATAAAAAACAAAAAATTCAAAGTAAAACAAAACAAAAATAAAAAATAAAAAATAAAAAATAAAAAATAAAAAACAAAAAATTTAAAGTAAAACAAAACAAAAATTAAAAATAAAAATAAAAATTAGAAAATAAATAAAAAATAAAAAACAAAATTAAAGTAAAAAACAAAACAAAAATTAAAAATAATAAAAGAACAAAAAAATTATAAGTATAAAAAATAAGCTTGTAAAAGTTTGAAATAATCCAAATTTGTTGAAAACAAAATATAAATAAATTATAAATTTTATTAAAATCAAAATATAAATAAAAAAGAAGTAATAAGAAGGTGATGTATTTCAACAAATTTGTTTTCGAGGTGCACCACGAGAAGATAACCAATATAACGCACCTCACCTATAACTAAATAATTCCAAATATAATAATAATAATATAAATAATATAAATAACTATATAAAAAATATATAATAATCAAACTATAATATAAATATAATAATTTATAAATATAATAATGATATTTATATTATAATTATATTATATTATAATTATATTATAATTATAATATAATATAATTAGATGTATAATATAATTATAATATATATTATACATATAATATAATTATATTATAATTATATATAAATAATATATACATACGCAAGCATGCATGCTCACACATCATGTACAAATCACTAGACTTACCTTCAGTAATTATTAAACAAATCAAATATAGTAGGCCAACTGAACGAGCAAATAAATAAGATGTAAAAATTTTATTAATAGTTAAATAATTAAATTAACATTCCGTTACAGAAACGATATAAATTGTAAACGTTTCGACTGCACTACAGTCTTTATCAATACATAAAAGTTAAATATTAAAATACAAAGTTAAATGTTAAAAATACAAAGTTAGTTAAATATTAAAATATAAAATTAAAACGATTCTTCGCTGTTGACCAATAGATGTGCAAGGCGATTGGTCTGAGATGCCAAGTTATGCGACATTTAAACATGCTGCGGATATAATACGCGAATTAAATCAATGTCAGAGAAAATTAAAAAATCTTTCAACTTACATTATCGTTTTAACAAGTCCTTTTTCCCGATATTTCAAGTGTGTGTTGCGAAGTCTGAATAACAAATGTCGAAATAGAGAACGTGATGTATTTATTTATTACCAATGTTTTTTCTAAACTATGATTCAGCAAATTTTTTAAGTATGTCAAAATAACTACTGTCTAACAATTTGGTGTCTTTATTTAAATTAATTCCATTTTTCTGTTCTTTAATGTGGATCATTTCAGATATTAGCCTTTTATGGTAATTCTTTTCATGATCCATAATTTTAATATTGTCCCAGTCAAATGTATGTTGTTCGTTTAGAATGTGTTCCGTGACAACCGAGTATTTAGCAGAGTCTAATTTAATATTATTTTTATATTCTTTAAGTCTCGTTCCTAACTGTCTTTTTGTCTGTCCGACATATGTGGCGTCACAATCGTTGCAATTCAATTTATAAATAACATTAGAATTCGTGGAGCAATTATTTCTGTCCTTTTAAACTTTTATGAAGTCATTCAATTTTTTAATGCAACGATATCCTACCACTACGTCAGGTCTTCTTATTGCTGAAGCAACTTTCTCAGATATTGATTCTATATATGGTATGACAAAATATTTAATGTTAGTATTAGTATTATTAGTATCTGTTATATTGTTATTGTTAGGCTTGTTAAATTTCTTAGTTAAGAGATTTTTTAATCTGCGTTTTATTTCTGTGAAAATTAGATCAAGAGGATAACCGTTGGATAGCAAAATGTTAATAGCTTTCTCTATATTTTTTTTGTGAAATTGCGGATGTGATAGTAATAAAGCTCTATCTACCAAGTTATAAATTGTTCCTATTTTATGACAAGTCGGATGATTTGAAAAAAATGAAAGTAATCTACCTGAGAATGTCTTTTTGTGATACCAATCTAAATAAATTTTATTATCTATTACTTTGATCATTATGTCCAAAAAGCTTATACACCGATTATCCTCTTTTTCCAATATAAATTGTAGTCTATCGTTATAATTGTTGAATTCGTTCAAAACATATGTAATATTGTCAGCGGAAGTGCATAAAATAATGTCGTCTACATAACGGAAATAAAAAGTCATTTCGCAATTTAAATTACTAATTACCAATGTTTCCAAGTCCTGTATGACTATATCGGCAATGATCGGAAAAAGTGGGGAACCCATAGGAGTCCCATAAATTTGTTTGTAAGTTATGTTATTGAACGTGAAAAATGTAGAAGTTAATATAAATTTTATCATACCTATGAATTCATTTTTGGGAATCTTTGTGTGTGACTCTATAAAATGCCATCTATTATTGATACCGTTTAATGCAAGATCTACGGAAACATTAGTAAATAACGAAACAACGTCCAATGAAACTATTATGTCGGAATCTTGTAGTGTTTTCCCTGATAGAATGTTGCATATATCGAAACTGTTATTCACAAAACTGTCAGCTCTAGGAAGGCTATCTTTTAAAATTTTATGAAAGAAGGAAGCAATATTATATAGAGAAGTATTTATTGAGGAAACTATTAATCTAAAAGGAATATTTTCCTTGTGGATCTTGGGGAGCCCATAGGCTTTAGGAAGAAGGGAGTCGCTTGAAAATAAATAATAATATTCTTTTTTGTTGATGAAATCTTTTTTCAACCATTTTTTTAGACAATTATTGAGGTCTTTTTCTATTTTTGTTGATAGATTGTTTTTAACTATGGTATACGTAGAATCGTCTTCTAGGAGACTCTCAACTTTTTTTATATAAAATTCTTTTTCTAATGCGACTGTAACGCTGCCTTTATCTGCTCTAGTAAATAAAATATTAGGATTTTGATTGCAGAATTTAATTGTGTCTTTATGCATGTGAAGTAATTTTTCTTGTATATCCGTTTTTTTGTCATTCTTGTTTAAAAATAATGAAAATTGTGGAATGGCAGCATTACGAATCGAAGTACGATTTCTGATCCCGTTAGAATTGCTCTCTATATCTTTGATAAATTCGTGTATGGCTACTTTTTTATTTAAGTTAACTGGGAGACTAAATTCACCTCCCAATTGTAATAGATTGGTTACATTGGGAGGAATATTTTTATCAGTTAAATTAATAAACCATTTCTGGTTAGTTTGTTGTAAAGGATTATGTGTAGCACAACGAAAACTGTTGGCAGAAACAGTATTATCAACAATATTTGTCGATGATACCGTTGTTTTCAATTCAATAGGATCAATATTTTTAATGTACTCTGTTTCATGCGATTTTTTTTTATTTATAGTGGTAGAAAACAAATTTATTGTTACAGAAATTACGCAAATGGTTGGAAACAGACAATATCTCTTACATTCCCTTAAAAATTTTAACTTCGACATTGCTCTAATTATCGCATAATTAAAATTTAGCCAAGATTTAAAATGTTTTAACGTTTCTAGACCAAAACAGTTATAAATAAAACTAGAATTAAACCGATGGTATTTGAACGGGTAATTAGTCCCACGCATTACGTAGCCATTCCTATGGCTACGTAAATCGCATGAAACAGAGTACATTAAAAATATTGATCCTATTGAATTGAAAACAACGATATCATCGACAAATATTGTTGATAATACTGTTTCTGCCAACAGTTTTCGTTGTGCTACACATAATACTTTACAACAAACTAACCAGAAATGTAAGAGTTTTAACAAGGCTCTGTAATATAAATATAAAGTTAACGTATAAGACGGGCAACAAGAGCCAAATCGCGGATGACAATGCGTTATCCTAACGAAACTAAATAATTTTTCGTTAGAATTAAATTTTGAAATTAAATCTCAAAATATGAGATTATTTCATATTTAAAATCTTGGCCGTGTCCAAGTTAAAATTTGGTGCCTTGTGCACCGGTAATTTAATTCTAACGAAAAATTATTTAGTTTCGTTAGGATAACGCATTGTCATCCGCGATTTGGCTCTTGTTGCCCGTCTTATACGTTAAATTTATATTTATATTACAGAGCCTTGTTAAAACTCTTATATTTGATACACGCTGGCTTAAAAAATGCGTTTGTTTACCAACATTAATATATATAACAGAGAAAAGTATAGAATCGAAAGGATCTGAATAGCTCAGCTGGAAGAGCAGTCGCCCGGCAAGCGAAAGGTCTCGGGTTCGATTCCCGATTCAGCGATTTTCGGATCTATATTTTTCTCTTGCATTCATTTATTTATTTTCCGTAGGGGGGTTAAAGGGGTATTGAAATTAAATCTCAAAATATGAGATTATTTCATATTTAAAATCTTGGCCGTGTCCAAGTAAAAATTTGGTGCCTTGTGCACCGGTAATTTAATTCTAACGAAAAATTATTTAGTTTCGTTAGGATAACGCATTGTCATCCGCGATTTGGCTCTTGTTGCCCGTCTTATACGTTAAATTTAAATTAACCAGAAATGGTTTATTAATTTAACTGATAAAAATATTCCTCCCAATGTAACCAATCTATTACAATTGGGAGGTGAATTTAGTCTCCCAGTTAACTTAAATAAAAAAGTAGCCATACACGAATTTATCAAAGATATAGAGAGCAATTCTAACGGGATCAGAAATCGTACTTCGATTCGTAATGCTGCCATTCCACAATTTTCATTATTTTTAAACAAGAATGACAAAAAAACGGATATACAAGAAAAATTACTTCACATGCATAAAGACACAATTAAATTCTGCAATCAAAATCCTAATATTTTATTTACTAGAGCAGATAAAGGCAGCGTTACAGTCGCATTAGAAAAAGAATTTTATATAAAAAAAGTTGAGAGTCTCCTAGAAGACGATTCTACGTATACCATAGTTAAAAACAATCTATCAACAAAAATAGAAAAAGACCTCAATAATTGTCTAAAAAAATGGTTGAAAAAAGATTTCATCAACAAAAAAGAATATTATTATTTATTTTCAAGCGACTCCCTTCTTCCTAAAGCCTATGGGCTCCCCAAGATCCACAAGGAAAATATTCCTTTTAGATTAATAGTTTCCTCAATAAATACTTCTCTATATAATATTGCTTCCTTCTTTCATAAAATTTTAAAAGATAGCCTTCCTAGAGCTGACAGTTTTGTGAATAACAGTTTCGATATATGCAACATTCTATCAGGGAAAACACTACAAGATTCCGACATAATAGTTTCATTGGACGTTGTTTCGTTATTTACTAATGTTTCCGTAGATCTTGCATTAAACGGTATCAATAATAGATGGCATTTTATAGAGTCACACACAAAGATTCCCAAAAATGAATTCATAGGTATGATAAAATTTATATTAACTTCTGCATTTTTCACGTTCAATAACATAACTTACAAACAAATTTATGGGACTCCTATGGGTTCCCCACTTTTTCCGATCATTGCCGATATAGTCATACAGGACTTGGAAACATTGGTAATTAGTAATTTAAATTGCGAAATGACTTTTTATTTCCGTTATGTAGACGACATTATTTTATGCACTTCCGCTGACAATATTACATATGTTTTGAACGAATTCAACAATTATAACGATAGACTACAATTTATATTGGAAAAAGAGGATAATCGGTGTATAAGCTTTTTGGACATAATGATCAAAGTAATAGATAATAAAATTTATTTAGTTTGGTATCACAAAAAGACATTCTCAGGTAGATTACTTTCATTTTTTTCAAATCATCCGACTTGTCATAAAATAGGAACAATTTATAACTTGGTAGATAGAGCTTTATTACTATCACATCCGCAATTTCACAAAAAAAATATAGAGAAAGCTATTAACATTTTGCTATCCAACGGTTATCCTCTTGATCTAATTTTCACAGAAATAAAACGCAGATTAAAAAATCTCTCAACTAAGAAATTTAACAAGCCTAACAATAACAATATAACAGATACTAATAATACTAATACTAACATTAAATATTTTGTCATACCATATATAGAATCAATATCTGAGAAAGTTGCTTCAGCAATAAGAAGACCTGACGTAGTGGTAGGATATCGTTGCATTAAAAAATTGAATGACTTCATAAAAGTTTAAAAGGACAGAAATAATTGCTCCACGAATTCTAATGTTATTTATAAATTGAATTGCAACGATTGTGACGCCACATATGTCGGACAGACAAAAAGACAGTTAGGAACGAGACTTAAAGAATATAAAAATAATATTAAATTAGACTCTGCTAAATACTCGGTTGTCACGGAACACATTCTAAACGAACAACATACATTTGACTGGGACAATATTAAAATTATGGATCATGAAAAGAATTACCATAAAAGGCTAATATCTGAAATGATCCACATTAAAGAACAGAAAAATGGAATTAATTTAAATAAAGACACCAAATTGTTAGACAGTAGTTATTTTGACATACTTAAAAAATTTGCTGAATCATAGTTTAGAAAAAACATTGGTAATAAATAAATACATCACGTTCTCTATTTCGACATTTGTTATTCAGACTTCGCAACACACACTTGAAATATCGGGAAAAAGGACTTGTTAAAACGATAATGTAAGTTGAAAGATTTTTTAATTTTCTCTGACATTGATTTAATTCGCGTATTATATCCGCAGCATGTTTAAATGTCGCATAACTTGGCATCTCAGACCAATCGCCTTGCACATCTATTGGTCAACAGCGAAGAATCGTTTTAATTTTATATTTTAATATTTAACTAACTTTGTATTTTTAACATTTAACTTTGTATTTTAATATTTAACTTTTATGTATTGATAAAGACTGTAGTGCAGTCGAAACGTTTACAATTTATATCGTTTCTGTAACGGAATGTTAATTTAATTATTTAACTATTAATAAAATTTTTACATCTTATTTATTTGCTCGTTCAGTTGGCCTACTATATTTGATTTGTTTAATTTTGTTAATTTATACGAGCCTTTCATTAATTAATTTCAGTAATTATGTAGCATAAGAGGATGAATAAATTAAAATCTTGGCTTTTTCAATTATTTATGATGTGATCGTAATCGTTCTAATTCTGTTAAAGCATTTTCATCACATGGACGTTGGAACAATCTTTTCTGTTCTATTTCAGGAATTGCTAATCCTTGTAAAGATCTTACGCGACTAAGAGCTACATATGCTTGACCTTTAGCAAATATCTTCTTACCTAAATATATTACAGCTTTATCAACTGTTGTACCCTGCAATTTATGAACTGTTACTGCCCAACTCAAAATAACAGGAAGCATTGTTCTTTCTATATTTCCATATCCTTTATTACCTTGGTATACGACCCTAATTGGAGAAATGGCAACGTAACCATTAGATTCTTTTAAACTGTTTCCTATTGTAGAATCATCAAATTGAATGAATATTTTCTTGGGTAATTCACCATCTTCTAACTGATCTTTCCGTAAAGCTGGCCATTGAAATCCGCGTATAATTCCCATACTTCCATTTACTAAACCTTCATAAACTTTTAAATTCGATCGTAACATTACCCGAGAACCAACTGCAAGTTTAATTATATGTAGCAAACCACCTGTATTATTAGGATCAGCAGGAATTGCAGTGGCAGGGGGCTTTTGACCGTAAGTTGCAGGTTCTCTGGATTCATCTCGCGCGTTTATAATATAAGTTCTTTGTGTCTTTGCTACTTCTTCAATCATTTTATTATTATAAGAATTAACTAACTTTATAGTAGGAAATATACGAATAGCTTCACCATCAGCAAATTCATTAATTAAAGGAATATATGTTCTATTTCTATTTAATAACATTTCATATTGTGCAATGTTCATTTGCCCAACTCGCAAATTATTTAATAAATCAACGAATTCAGCATCATTTTGTTGACGCATATTAGTCTTCAATTCACACAAACCAAAATATCGCCATAAATGTGGCTCTCCTTGAAAACATATAGATTGCTGAAAACACCAATTTCCTTTTACAGGTGGTAACTGCATAATATCTCCAAAAAGCAATATATTAACACCACCAAATAATTCATTATTATTTTTAAATTCTTGAAGACGAAGATGAATAGATCTCAACATTTCATACGAAACCATTGATATTTCATCAATAATTAACCACTTAATATGCCGCCATTTACGTCTTGCATCTTCAAGACGTTGTCCTGTTAATTGTCTGTATACTGTAGCTTTGCCTTTTTCTATTGCTAAAAAGAACGCACAATGTAAGGTACGTCCATTAATTAATCTAGCGGCAACACCAGTAAGAGCAGTCACTTCAACGAATGTCGGTTTCAATAAAAGATCAATAGTAGGAGCATAACATCGCTTAATCTGTTGTTCTATCATTTTTAAAAGAAATGTTTTTCCACATCCTGCTCCTCCTGTAATGAATAATCGTAAAGGTTCACTAATTTGACCTTTAATATCTTGTTTAATATGATCAGTAATTGTGTGAAACAAATTAGATTGTTCTATATTCATATTTCTAACATTTCGTTCGAATTCTTCAGCAGATATGACACGATCTGCTTCGTTAGGTTCATCGTGTAAATCTAAATCAATATTATTTTCATCATATTCCTCCATTATAGAACGTACTCGATCTTTGTTTCTTACCGTAGATTGTGCATTTGTATCGCCGTCATTAAATGCCGCAATTTGAGCTATAACTTCTTGTAATTCTCGTTCTACAAATTGAAATTGCTCAATATTTTGTCCTCTCCGTAGAGGTCGTAGTAGTTGACGCTTGGCATTAAATGCCTGTTCTGCTGTTTCATATCCCTCAAGTAGTTCTTCTTCATTTCTAAAAGGAACATGAGCTACTAAATAACTATAAAAGTATGCTTCACGATTACTAGTTTGAGTATAATATCGTGTTCTTAACATTGCAGGACGTGTACGCCGTTTCATTTTTGTACCATCTTGTAAACGAATATACTTAGTTGAAACTACATCGTTTTCTTGATTATAAACTTCGATATCTCCATCTTCTTCATAATTGTCAAATCATGATACACATTCATATGTAACAGCAAATTCAGCTAAACTGAGATCGTTTAAATTCTCCGGACGTAAACAATAACGATCAAATAAGTTTGCATATACACTGTTAATATAGCCATCACAACGTAACATACGATAACGTTCTTGCGGAAAGCATGTATTTAGAAAAACAACTTTGCGTGAACTATCACGTAATTTTAAATGGCATAAACGAAATGCACATTCACAGGCAGATATCTGTCTATGTCAAAGTATAGTCATTGATACAGCAAATAATTGCTTTCCTATATCTCCACCGTATCTCTGAACTCTACTGATTGCATCTTTAATTGCTTGACCAACATCATGAGGTTCATGTTTAGCTGCATATTTAGCTATATAATAAGCTATACCTGTAACATTCCCACAAGGTTGCAAATCCATATTGCCATTCCATAATTTAAGAAGTGTAGAATTGTAATTATTAACAAATACATCTGTAGAATTACGTTTTAATATACAGAAACGTCCATTATTACGAATAGCTTCATCTGGTCCAAGCAAGGTAGTTGTATCACTAACTCTTCTTGGAAAACCAAATCGGCATTGTCCGTGTTGTCTATCTTTGTAACATGTATTACTATGTCTATGCACTTGAACGCGTGAAATGAGTGCATCTAATTCGTCATCTCCCGTAGAAGATGTACAGGATACAATTTTGTCAATAAGAGCTATATCTTGTGGGCCTTCAAATAATGGAATTCCTTCATTCCAGCACAGCATATGTAAATGTGGACTACCTCTATTTTGAAATTCTATTCTCCACCAGAAATCTATTAGTTTCCCACCTAATAAAGTGTCATCATTTAGCAATACACGCATCATTGCATGAACACGAACCATAAAATGACGAGATAATACTACGGGATGCTCAACAACTAATCGTTGTTTTTCATTAAACTCTAAATTGTCTACATTCTCTCCTTTTCTTTGAGCTGCAATAAGACATGCTTGCAATATATCTTTCCAATTAAGATTGTTGCAACTTAACGTTAAAAACCATTGTGGCGGGCCCAAGTTGCGAACCATAGCAATTAAACCGCTACATGCAGTTTGCCAATATGCATTAGAACCACGCAAAGCTCTCATATTAATATGCAAATTTTGTACAAGGCCTTCAGGAATATTATTGCCTTGTCTAAATCTAAGGCAGACGCCAACATTTTGCCGAGCCCGGTAATATTCCATGACGGATAAACAATAAAATAAGTAATCATTTCGTTGAAATCTAGGATCCTGACACATAATACGAGCTTGACAATAATCTAATGGTGTAATAGGATATAATCGTGATGGTTCATGAAGTCCATTTCGTCCTTTTGAAAAAAGGAAAAACCAAGCTAATTCTTCAGCTCGAAGTTCAGTATGCATCTGTACAGGTTCTGTAGTTTTCCGTCGCAATGTGTATAAGGGAGCATCTTGTATTTCTTTTTCAATAACAGATTGAACGTCAGGTATAGTTTCATCAACTAGCCTTAAAACTGAAGACATAATAACAATATTATAATTATCATTATTTGTATTTAATTCTGCAGCATTCGCATAATTAGAATTTAATTCTGCAGCATTCTCATCATTTGGATTCAATTCTGCAGCATTCTCCTTTAATTCTGCTACATTTTCAATGTACGTATTATGTATTTGATTTTGTTGTTCATTAGAATGCATATGAGGATAAACAGCAGTAATGGTATACTGATTATTAAAAGTATTATCCAAAAATTTTGGTAAAATACTTTTTAACATATTAAACATTGATAACGTAGCTGGAAATCGAATCAAACATGCTGTACCATTTTGTGCTGGTCTACCTTTTGAACCTCTTGAATGTGAATCAAATAGCCAATAATTATTATCAAATTGAAATATAGAAACAGAAATTCCATTAGCAGTTAATACACCATAATTATGATCTCGAAAAAAAATATTTAAAGCATTTTTCAAATTAAGAAATCCTTCATTGCTATTGTCATTATATAAATGCCCTGATACGCTATTTTGCGGAGTGATTAAAAGGGTAATAATATTTCCAAAGACTTCAATATCTGTGTGCAATTCATCTATTGATAAAAAATTCCTGTTAATTTCAGCAAGATGAGGATTCTTACGCTTCGATATACTTGTTACATATAATGCATCTCCTATCAATAAAATGGTATCAATGAGATTTTTTGTCCAAGTTTGAAGTTGATGTATTGAAGACATAGCTATAGCAACCGCCGCAATTGCAGTACACTGTTTCCCTCTTGTAGTATCAGAAAACATTTCATGACCTTGATGTATGGAACCTCTGATTATTGCTCTATTCCCAGCTATTTCGATTAAATTTGTCTTATTTATTGTCTGCTCTGTGGATGGGCCATTATTTACATTAATATTCATATCATTATCTTGTGTTACAATAATTTGACATATTTGTGAAATGTCAAAATTTGCAGCGTCAAAATTAACATTAATGTTTCGATATAATGGATTATTTTGGATTAACCACGCTAAAGCAGCTGATAAATTTTGCACGTTAATTTGTAATTGTCGGCATCTTTCAACATTCTCAAGTTGTTCACATACAATAATCATGCCTATTCTTGTAATTGGTAATGGTAATTGCTCCGATATTTCTTCTATATCTTGCGCAAATAAAATAGCTTGTCCTCGAAAGCCAGATTGACCAAATCGTCCACCTAACTTAATAATTTTTATAAATGGAACAATTCTTAACAAAAGTCTTTGTTCCATATCACTTAAATTTCGCAAAACATCTGGAATTTCATCTAAAAACATAGCATTCCAATATGCTTGTGTTGGAACTTTGCCTTTTTTAATCAAATTAACACAACGGAAACATGTTATAATTTCATTTAATTCGCGTAATTCGGTAGGAAAAATATCAATCGTTTTAGCAGATATTTTCGTATTACATATCTGCTTTTTATAGCATAATTTTTTACAAACATCACAAGCAATATCCGCAAAAGACGATATAGTTAAATAAAATTGTTGTAACAACTTTTTTCTATGGGTATTAATATCAGATTGTGGAATTTCCTGAGGGATCGATAACACAGTAGCTTGTAATATTTGATTGTTGGGTAGAAGTACATTAGTAGCATCTTGTGAAATATTTTTTTCAGTATTTATTGTTGCAGAATATTCTATTGCTTGTTTAAGTGACAATTGTTGATTTGCTGCTTCAATTGTTTGTTCGTTGTTTGTTGTTGATAAACATGTTTTTTGCTTTTTATAGCGCAAATTTTTTGCCGTTGTGTTACTTTTTCGTCCGATATTTCTTCTCTTCTTTCTTCGTGTAACCTGAAATAGACATATATATATATATATATCTTTATATATTTATATAATATTTTTATATATTTATATAATATTATAATATATTTCTACATATAATATAACAATATATATGTTGTATAATTTAAAAAAATAGTGCTATAATAATTATAAATATATAACATAATTGTAACCATATATATATAACATTATAATAATATTAATAATATTATAATAATAATAATTAATGAAAAAAATTTCTTAATATATGTATGTTCTTGATGTTTCTTCTATTCCTCATTCCTGTTTGTGATTATAATCATATATTATGGCCATTGGTGATTCCTCTACTCTTTCTTCAGATAATAAGGCGCAACATTGCTGCCAACATGCACATTTAGAGTGCGGCGCAACTATGCTGCCCATATATGTACCGCAAGCTTCCTGCTACTCTTCTTTTTGCTGTTCTTATGCAGTTTCTTCATTCTTTAGTCTCTCTGCTTCTTCATCCTACACATGTAAAAGTTTTTATTATGTAATATATATATTACAATGTATATAATATAATAATAATAATAATAAAGACACACATACACTCACCATGTGACTGCAATGTTCTATATTCTTTCCAAATATTTTTCTGCTACAATTTTTTTAATTAATATAATATAATATAAATAGAGAGATAAATAAAAAAAATAGCTAGATAGATAGATTGATAGATAGAGAGAGACAGATGACAAAGACAGATGACAACAATATCTTATATCAAATACGTAAACTTGTACGCAGTTATAATTATGGCTTCGACAAATATATTAACTTTCTTATGGCTATATAAGTTTATACATTATGTAATCACAAGTAAGTTTATATATTTGTATAGCCTTAATTATTATTAAATATGTGAATAATCTTTTGTAGTAGATAATTGGCTATGTAAGTTAATATATTTGTCTGCATTGCCATAATTATTGGTGCGTAAGCTAATATCTTTGTATAACTATAAATATATTTGTATACATATTTTTAATTAATTATATAATTATTATATAATATACAAATAAGAGAGAAAATAACTATATACATTTATACAATTATATATGTGGATATTTATAGCAATGTGGCTACGCAGCAAATTTAATAGCAAATAAGTGGCTACGCAGACAAATATAAATTCATATAGCCATGTTATGACTACAACAGATTAATTATATTATTAATTATATTATATATTTTTATTAATTATTAATAACAAGACTTACTCGTTTTCTATTATTAATAATGTTTTCTTCTTCAGATATCTCCAAGCGAGTATCTTCTTCCTACATATAAATAAAAAACAATAAATAAATAATAATAACAATATCCTAAATAAAGAAAAAAACAATAAATATAAAAAAAGAAACTTACTCCTTTATTTATATCTTCTTGAGATATATCCATAATGATACACTTTACTTAATATTGTTGTTGACAATAACACGCAACAGGTGACAGCTAACCTATCCTATCAGTCCCGCCATTATTACTTCGAGATGTATATACCAATGTCACCAACATTCCCTATCCGGATACTACAACGAATCTCATTGGTGAATCATTTTTCCTCTTAGGTTCACACAGCAGCCAATGAGAGACCGTATTGACGAAATAATACTCATTTTTCACTTTTTATTAATAGAATAAATAACGATAATAATACGCTTTAAACCTTCCTTGATTAATAAGAAACTTATGTTCCAAAGTTGATATAAAACTATGCAGTAGTTATCGAGAATTAGGGTCACGACCGATCCGGGCTCGATGAAACGCATACTCCCTCTCTTTTCGCCAACCTACGGTTGGCAGCAGTCGGGAGAAAAACGCATACTCCCTCTCTTTTCGCCAACCTACGGTTGGCAGCAGTCGGGAGAAAAAGTAAAAATTATAAATACTTTAAAAGTTTTAATAATTTTATAGTTTTATAATTTAATATTTTAATAGTTTAATCAGTCTCTCTGGTTTAATTATTTATAATTAATTAATGAAAGACTCGTATAAATTAACAAAATTAAAAGAAATAAATATTGTAGGCCAACTAAACGATCAAAATTACATAAGATCTAAAGATTTATTAATAATTAAATTCTCATTCCAGTAGAGAAACAATATACAACGTAAACGTTTCGACTGCACTACAGTCTCTCTCTTCTTCAATACATAAAACTCAAATATTAAAATACAAATTTAACGATTCTTCGCTGATGAACAATGGATGAGTAAGACGATTGGTCTGAGATTCCAAGTTTTGCGACATTTAATCATGCTGTGGATATTTTACGCGAATTAAATTAATATCAGAGAAAATTAAAAAATCTTTCAACTTACATTATCGTTTTAACAAATTCTTCTCGAAATTTCAAGTGTGTGTTGCGAAGTCTAAATAACAAATGTCAAGGTAGAGAGCGTGATGTATATGTTTATTACTCATGTTTTTCTAAACTATGATTCAGCTAATTTTTTAAATATGTCAAAATAACTACTGTCTAGCAATTCAGTGTCTTTGTTTAAATTAATTCCATTTTTCTGTTCTTTAATATGGATCATTTCAGATATTAGCCTTTTATGGTAATTCTTTTCATGATCCATAATCTTAGTGTTATCCCAGTTTGATTATACGCGCGTAGAATTACTTAGGCGCTTCGATACGAGACAGGAATTAAAATAATTGTGAGAGAGTATTTACAGTTAACACCAAATATATTCTGAGAACAATCTTTCCATCTCGGTACAGAAATATATAAAAATCGTGCGGATTTATAACGTGCGACTGTACGCGGCGACTGTCGGTAGCGGAATCTTCTAGCCTGTAAAACGCTCTTCCTATCGTTCGCCTTAACAAAATTCACCTTCGATAGGCTTCGAAAATGTTCTATTCGTTTATTTCCCTTCTGTTACGTCTCGATGTTTTTCGTCTTTCGTCTTGTCTGTTATATTTTATTTATGTTTATTTGTGAGTGTTCGTATGTGTGTATGTCCGTATTTATATACGTGTTTTCGCTTTCGATTTTTGGGGAAGCATGTGACGATATAATCGCCACAGTACTCCCCCGCCAGTGCTATACCGATAGCACGATACGTTTGCGTGATGCACTGTGTAATATTCGGGTATTCACAATAATCACACAAGTTTCAGGTACAAGTATACTTTATTTATTGTCCTTGCTGCTTTATGCGTACTGTCGTGCGTTACACACACTCACTCGCTCTACTGCGCATGCGCGTACACTACATCCCTTCTTTATTTTTATTTTTGATAGTACATATGTTTCTAATAGTAGACAATTAAATAATTGAATTGAAATGAGTTTAAGTAAGATAGAATCAACCAATATAAAATTAAATAAGATAAAATAAAATTACATTGCAATAAAGTTATAGTAAGATAGAATAGATTCGTACATTATAATTAGTACATCTGTATTTCATTTATTATCTCCCATTCTCCATTTACTTTTTTCAGGTGCATAATATTTCTTCTAAACTCTTTACCCGTAGAGTCGTTTTTTATTTTGATATCTCCTCCATTTACTTCTGTTACCGTGTGGGTGGTAGGATTAAAGTTCGAAGTTAATTTATTCTCTTTATTGATATTTCTTGCATATACCTTTTCTCCTACTTCCAAGTTGTTATCTGCAGCTTTTCTCTTCCGGTCTCCGTATTCTTTTCCTATTTCTTTCATCTCTCTATCCTTGTCTCTTACTTCTTGGTCTATTATTTTATTTTCAATGTCCATCTTAGCTGGTATTTTGTCTCGAAATTGTCTTTGATAAAATAATTCCGACGGCGATTTCCCTGTTGTAAGATGAGGTGTGCTATTGTACATCATTAAGTATGTAAATATTTGTTCCTTCCAGTCTTTTTTCTCTAGTTGACTAATCTTGAGTCTTTTTAGTATATCTCTATTTTGTCTCTCTACCTCTCCATTCATTTGAGGCCAATATGGTATGGTGTGATATAGCTTAATCCCGCATTCAGTGCAGTATTTTTTAAATGTTTCGCTTGTGAGTTGGTTTCCATTGTCACAAGTTAGAGTCGCGGGAAACCCCAACCGTGAGAAAATTTCTTTCAGGATTCTGATCGTGTCTATTGCCGTTATATTTCTTGTAACTTTTATCTCTTTATATCTACTGTAATAATCTACGATGACTAGTAAGTAATCATTACTGGGCAAGGGGCCCAAAAAATCTATTGCTACATCTATCCATGGCATGCTCGGAAGTTCCCTTCTTCTCATGGGGTTTGGTGGATTAGGGGCAGAGACTAGTGTACACCCTTTGCATGATTTAACCATGTTCTCCGCGTCCTTATCTATTTTCGGCCACCATACTTTCGTTCTAAGTCGATTCTTCATTGCAACTATTCCCGGGTGTCCTTCATGAGCGGCTTCTAATACTCTTTGTCGTAATGGTGGTGGGATGACTATTTTATTGCCTCGTAAAAGAATGTCTTCATTGAAGCATAACTCCGCTTGAAAAATTTTATAGTTTCTAACCGATTCGTCCCAGCTGTTGTTATATACGCCATTTTTTACTTTTAGGATTTCTCCGTCGATTGAAGAAGCGGCTTCGATTTCTTTCAGCGGTACTGCGATTGGTGTGCTATATTCGACAATCTGATTTATATAATTTTCGTTGTCAAATGGTTTTAGTGTGTTTGTCTTGCATAATCTTGATAATGGATCCGCGATGTTGGATTTGCCTGGTTGATAAATGACTTTATATTTAAACGCCTGTAGTCTCAAAACCCACCTTTCTATTCTGGCACATGGTTTGGATCTCTGTCCAAATATTATCTCCAGGGGTTTGTGGTCACTAATGAGTTCAAATTCTTTCCCGAAGAGATATATTTTAAAGTGTTCCACTGCCCACACGAGAGCTAGTGCTTCTTTCTCTGTTTGGCAATATCTTTTTTCGCAGTCTGTAAGGCTTTTGCTCCCGTATGCTATTATTCTGGGGCCATTGGAATCGATCTGAATGAGTACTGTTCCCAAACCGACTGGGGAAGCATCTGCTATTACTTGCGTTTTATCGTCCGGGTTGTAATAACCAAGCGTTTTTTATGTCTAATCGGGAGAAATATTTCGCTTGTCTAAAGTTTGGTAGCATCTCGTTCATCGTAGGCAATGGGTGGTTTTCTCTTATTATTGCTTTATTGGCACGTCGCATGTCGATGCAAATACGTACTTCGCCGTTTTCTTTTAATACAGGTACCATCGGCGATACTCATGGTGAAGGTCCGTGAACCTTTTCAATGATGTCGGAATCCTTCAGTTCTGCCAGTTTTTCGTTAACTTTATTTTCTAAAGGAATCGGTATCCTTCTATATGGTTGGATTACCGGTTTGACGGTTTTGTCTATTGGTATTGTAATTTTGACGTCTTTGAACTTCGGAAGTGGTTGGATGGCGTTTATTTGAAGACCGATTTGCAGTACCCCTAGCTCGATTGCGGTATTTTTCCCTAGTAGGTTTCGCGTCCCATTGCGAATAACGTAGAAAGTCGCTCTCCGTGGGGAATTATTGGTGTTAATGGTGATATCTGCTTGAAATGATCCAATAATGTCTAAAGGTTTTTTACTTCCATATGGCAGAAGTACTTTATCTGGCTTTTTTATTTGTTGATAAGCCTTTACCTCGTGTTCCTTTAGATATTTCCAGGTCTTATCGGTGATAACATTGCACTTGCTTCCTGAGTCGATTAGCATTTCAATCTTTATTCCTCCCACTAAACAATTTATAACCGAGTCCTCATCCAGATGGAAAATATAGTCTACTTCTTCAGTTTTAGTGTCTTCTTGCTTATGTTTGTTAGGTCTAGTTTCTGTCTTTTTTTCAAATATCTTTCTCTTTTGTTTTGTCCTGTAATATTCTCTGAAGTGGCCAAAGAGATTGCATTTGAGACATCTTTTATCTCTTGCTGGACATTTCTTGTCATACTGTGAATGCTTGTTGCTGCCGCATCTTGAGCAAGTCTCGTCGGCATTCCTATTATTTGCTTGTTTATTTGAACTTTTGTACTTTTTAAAGTCTAATTTGTTGATTTCATTATTATTTCGTTCTTGATGACTTAAGTCTTTTTTATTAAAGACTTCTAGTTGTCTGCTGACTGCTTCCAACGCGTTTGCTTCACTAATAATCTGGTCGAGTGTCATGTTGTCTCCTGTTGATAGTATTTTTTTCCGTAACTCCGTTGAATTGCATTTCTCTACTATTTGGTCTATTAGGTGTTCTTCAATGTTTGTAAACTTACACTTGTTTGCTTGGTTTCTTAATTTGAGTAGGAATTTTTCAAATTTTTCACTCTCTTCTTGTTTTATCAGTCTAAATAGATGTCTTTCATAAACCTTGCTTTGTTTTGGTGAAAAATATTCATCTAATTTATTAAGTGCGACCTTGTAGACGTCTACTCCTTCTGCTTCATCCACGTGTGCTCCTGGTATATTATAATAGATATCCTGTAAAGTTAGTCCTCCGGTGTGTAGGAGCGTTGCTCTTTTATTTGCTGGTTTATCTATGTTCAAAGCTAATAGATATATTTCCAGTGCTCTCTTCCATTTTTCCCAGCGTGTGCCTACAGAAGCTGGGTCACCGTCACAATCAAAACAATTGAGACTTGTCAGCGTCGAGGCTAGTTGAGCCATTTAGATGATCTGAAATTAAATTTAAAATATATATTTTTTTTTTTCCATGGCCCTTTATAGCATTTGCTAACAGATTTCTTTGCGTGGCCCTTGAAATATTGAACCATAAAGAACTTTTGTTCTTGTTGCGTGGCCCTTTAGCATTTGCTAACAGATTTATCTGCGTGGCCCTTGTAATGTCATGATTAAGTAAGCGACAATATTGAAACATGAAGAACCTTTGTTCTTATTGCGTGGCCCTTCAGTTCTTTTGACTGCATGGCCCTTGTCCAGGATTGACATACGTTATACCTGACGAAATTTTTTTTTTTTTTTTTTTTTTTTTTTTTAGTTATAATAATCTCGTCAAGCAACCGTAGTACCCGGAAAGTTTGCACTTTCATGCGTTATTGACATTCTTTATGTGCGTGGCCCTTTTATTACTTGCTGTAATCAATGTGCGTGGCCCTTTGCATACTTGTAATTAATTTATTTCGTAATGTATGATTCATTTAGAAGTAAGTAAAGTCTTCCGACATTGTCATTTGTATCTATCTTCTAAACTGACTTGTTTTCTATAGCAAATTTATAGACGTCAATTGACAATGCACGGAGGTTAGTTTACTTTACTTTTTTTTTTTTCTTTCCTTTTACCTGTTTATTTACTTCTTGGCACTCAAGTTCTCCTTCCTCGTCGCCACTTGTAATATTCGGGTATTCACAATAATCACACAAGTTTCAGGTACAAGTATACTTTATTTATTGTCCTTGCTGCTTTATGCGTACTGTCGTGCGTTACACACACTCACTCGCTCTACTGCGCATGCGCGTACACTACACACTGTTTTCGCCAAAGTTTTTTTCCGATGGCAGACCGAGACGAATGTTACCATTTGCTCGCCGTTATAAATTCGAGCGCCAAGTCGAGAATAAATATGACGTAACAAAAAAATAAATAATAAATAAATAATAATAAATACCAATAATGTAATAAATAAATGCTAATAAATACCGACAACCTATGCGTGAAGAATTTTCGCTGTACTTAACGTTATTCTGACGCCCGTCGCTCTCGGTCTGAGATTCGTCCATTTAAATTAAAAAAATAAAATATGTGATATAATAAAAGGCCAACTTAACGAGCTTATATGCTATTAATTGAAAAATTTTATTTATTAATTTACGTCATACTATACAAAAGTTGGGATAAACGTTTCGACTGTACGACAGTCTTTCTCAATATCCTAATAATATGTTAAAAAATTAATTTAGTCATTTCGACATCATAAATAAATACAACAATTATAAGATTATATGACGAACGCAGTACAAATTCATGTTAGTTGGCATGAGTTAGAGCGTCAGATGCTGATAATATTATGTAACGACACTGTGAACAAATTAATATATCCGCTCAAATATTACATTTAGATTTTTAATAAATAGTATTAACTTACTTTTTTGTCAACGAACATAACACTTTTTTTAAAAAATTATTTCTTTTTACTTAACATAATCACAATGTGTACTTTTTTAAAAAACAAATCGATATCTGTATCTTACAATGTCGGCGCGCTGTATATATACCCAATTTTTAAGATGACGTAGACAATTTTTTTAGAATATCATAATAAGAACCGTCAAGACGCTCGGTGTCCTTTTTTAGGTTGATACTGTTGTTTTCTTCTTTGATATATATCATTTCTGATATCAACCTTTTATAATAATTCTTTTCATAATCTAGGATTTTTGTGTCGTTCCAATTGAAATTGTGTGTAAATTTTACAATATGATCAGAAACCACCGAGTGCCTTGCTGAATCCAATCTAATATTATTTTTATGTTCATTTACTCTTGTACCTAATTGTCTTTTCGTCTGTCCTACATATGTAGCATCACAATTATTACATGAAATCTTATATATGACCCCCGAATAATTCTAATAGTCATCTTAAAAATTGGGTATATATACAGCGCGCCGACATTGTAAGATACAGATATCGATTTGTTTTTTAAAAAAGTACACATTTTGATTATGTTAAGTAAAAAGAAATAATTTTTTAAAAAAAGTGTTATGTTCGTTGACAAAAAAGTAAGTTAATACTATTTATTAAAAATCTAAATGTAATATTTGAGCGGATATATTAATTTGTTCACAGTGTCGTTACATAATATTATCAGCATCTGACGCTCTAACTCATGCCAACTAACATGAATTTGTACTGCGTTCGTCATATAATCTTATAATTGTTGTATTTATTTATGATGTCGAAATGACTAAATTAATTTTTTAACATATTATTAGGATATTGAGAAAGACTGTCGTACAGTCGAAACGTTTATCCCAACTTTTGTATAGTATGACGTAAATTAATAAATAAAATTTTTCAATTAATAGCATATAAGCTCGTTAAGTTGGCCTTTTATTATATCACATATTTTATTTTTTTAATTTAAATGGACGAATCTCAGACCGAGAGCGACGGGCGTCAGAATAACGTTAAGTACAGCGAAAATTCTTCACGCATAGGTTGTCGGTATTTATTAGCATTTATTTATTACATTATTGGTATTTATTATTATTTATTTATTATTTATTTTTTTGTTACGTCATATTTATTCTCGACTTGGCGCTCGAATTTATAACGGCGAGCAAATGGTAACATTCGTCTCGGTCTGCCATCGGAAAAAAACTTTGGCGAAAACAGTGCATCACGCAAACGTATCGTGCTATCGGTATAGCACTGGCGGGGGAGTACTGTGGCGATTATATCGTCACATGCTTCCCCAAAAATCAAAAGCGAAAACACGTATATAAATACGGACATACACACATACGAACACTCACAAATAAACATAAATAAAATATAACAGACAAGACGAAAGACGAAAAACATCGAGACGTAACAGAAGGGAAATAAACGAATAGAACATTTTCGAAGCCTATCGAAGGTGAATTTTGTTAAGGCGAACGATAGGAAGAGCGTTTTACAGGCTAGAAGATTCCGCTACCGACAGTCGCCGCGTACAGTCGCACGTTATAAATCCGCACGATTTTTATATATTTCTGTACCGAGATGGAAAGATTGTTCTCAGAATATATTTGGTGTTAACTGTAAATACTCTCTCACAATTATTTTAATTCCTGTCTCGTATCGAAGCGCCTAAGTAATTCTACGCGCGTATAATCAAACTGGGATAACACTAAGATTATGGATCATGAAAAGAATTACCATAAAAGGCTAATATCTGAAATGATCCATATTAAAGAACAGAAAAATGGAATTAATTTAAACAAAGACACTGAATTGCTAGACAGTAGTTATTTTGACATATTTAAAAAATTAGCTGAATCATAGTTTAGAAAAACATGAGTAATAAACATATACATCACGCTCTCTACCTTGACATTTGTTATTTAGACTTCGCAACACACACTTGAAATTTCGAGAAGAATTTGTTAAAACGATAATGTAAGTTGAAAGATTTTTTAATTTTCTCTGATATTAATTTAATTCGCGTAAAATATCCACAGCATGATTAAATGTCGCAAAACTTGGAATCTCAGACCAATCGTCTTACTCATCCATTGTTCATCAGCGAAGAATCGTTAAATTTGTATTTTAATATTTGAGTTTTATGTATTGAAGAAGAGAGAGACTGTAGTGCAGTCGAAACGTTTACGTTGTATATTGTTTCTCTACTGGAATGAGAATTTAATTATTAATAAATCTTTAGATCTTATGTAATTTTGATCGTTTAGTTGGCCTACAATATTTATTTCTTTTAATTTCGTTAATCATTTATGTACATAATAAGTTTAATAATTTAATAGTTTATTGTTAATTATTAAATACATTGTAAATATATATATATTGGATGGAAAGGAGTCCGGATAACATTTCTCAAGCCATTGCTGGGCTTCTACGGTGTTTTTACCCATTAAAAAACAATGCTTTATCAACACGCGAAACTCGCTTTTTTCCATTTTTCAAACAAATTATGTTACAAAGTGACTTTGCTCTAACCTCAATAACTCAGCTGTTTGTGGTCCGATCGACGTGAAATTTTTACACGTTTCATGTGAAGGTTCGCACTCTAGGGAAACGTGGCCAGCTTGGTACTACTAGCACTATCTCTGGGTTAAGCGGGGAGCACACACTCTTGCATAAGCGCATAAACATATGCATAAGAAAGATTGGTTGAATTTCTTATGCATACGTTTATAGACCAATCAAGATTCTCATGTTTACGCTTATGCGCCTATGCAAAAGTGTGTGCTCCCCGCTTTAGTCTCGGAACTTATTGAACGATGTGTATATATACATATAACAGTTTATTGTATATTTATTTTGTTAAATCCCTAACAGCACACATATCTCGAGAACGTTCGGGAAACATCCTGAGGATGTTTGAATGTCCTCCAGATGTTCTTTGGATGTCTTTCAGATGTGTTGTGTGCTGTTAGGAATATTATAATTGTATAGTATTATTTTATATTATTTAAATTAAATTATTATTGTCAAATTAAATGAATATTATTATTATTATTATTATTTATAGTATTATCTTACATTTTAAATTTAAATAAATATATTTTACTAATGGATCATTAATTGAGTATTTGAATTTCGCGCCGGCATTTCTAGTTATTTTTCATTGGCTCAATACATATTACGTCACTACGCGTGACGTAATTACATGCGCAATGGTACTCTATTATTTACGTTGAACTCGTGAACGTCAACTAGTAGAGTAGCCAGTTAAAAAGAATGGATTTTATATTCGTCGAATGAAATATTTTTTTCGAAAAGTAAGCGGGTCAAACTAAACATTTGTTGAGAAATGTCTAAATCACTCGTGCACAAAAGCTTGGAATTATTAAACGAGAAAGATCTGCGTAAAGGTTAGTTTATTGAAAGACCGCGTGTCATACGTGTTCAAAAATAAACGTGATAGAAAAATATAATAATTTACATATAATAATTATGAAATACATGATTTTTATACTATATAATATAAAATAATTTGTAGAACAAAAGAAAAAGAAAAAACGTAAAGACGCCAGATATAAAGGAGTTTTGGATCTAATTCCCACTAAACACAGGATCGTCTCCAAACAACACGAGAAAACAGGTTAATCATCATGATAAATCCAAAACATCATTAGTCGAATTATCACTTTTCAGATAGTTTAAAGCTGGCTCCACAATCTAAAAAAAAATTTTTAAGTCCATAAAATTCACTGTTATGAAATATATATATATATATATATATATATATACACACACACACACGAAATATATAAGAATGTTTTAAACAAAAGTTGTAGTTTAAAAATCAACTTTAAAATCTTAAATAAAAACTCATTTTTTATTATATCATCTTCTACCAATTAATTGGAACAACTTTTGTCTGAAACATTTTTTCTAAAAATGCCTCCATTGACTGTGAAATGTATTTAAAATGAAAACTACTTTTGGAAATAGTTGACCTTGAGATTTTTTCATAACTGCTGTCAAGGTCAAATATATGTCGCCATTTCATATATTTGTTAACGCTCTACAACTTTTGTATAAAACATTTTTATCTATCACGCCCAGTTTTCAAAATATTTTGCATGTATGGATGGTCTCAGACACCCTGTATATATTATTATGAAACTTTATATATATGTTAGAGTAAATTATTTATTTACTGTTACATATATTTTACTACATTCCTATTATATTACTATATTAAATTATTTAATAAATATAGATGACTAAAAATAAAATTCTTTTTTCTAGATTTTGATACAGTTTTGGCTCGATCTAACAAAACTACTCTTTATGAAACTCAGAAATGCATAGCTGCTCAACAAGATCCTACTGAAAAAAATGTGCAACGACTTCTTTCACTTAGCAAAAATCATCTAAATTCTGAAACAGCAAACAAAGTATGAGAAATCTCTTAATTATTTTATTAATCCTCTGTTGTTTGCACATCCATAAGATATCATTTTACTCAAATTTGTTATGCTTAGAACTGGAACTAAAAATACAATATTTTGAAACATCTCTGAATAATGATTTTTTTTTTAGTTATTGCATCGCGCCATCAAAAAAAGATACAGCCAACAACAGGAGAAACCTAAAGAATCAGAGCAGACGGCTTTCACTGAAGAGGACTTTAAGAAGTTTGAACAGGAATATTTGCAGACATAATTATTAACAAAAAATAGGACAATTGATTGGTAACATTTGCTTGCAGCAAATTGCAATCTACAATGCTTGATAGCGATCATCAGAAGGGAAAAGTAATCTTAATATTGGCATTCGTATTGTTTCTTTATTATACTGTCTGGGTGCTTGGTCTGCCATTTATCGACGACGACAGATTCAGACTTCTCTTCTATTCCCACGATCTAGCTCTGATGGTTCCCGCGAGCCTCGGACTATTTTTCATCGGCGGTTTAATACTCTTCACTATATACCATGTGAAACCATATTTGTCCTTATGTAAGACAGAAAAGATGGAGTAACAATTTTAATAGAAAATTGATGTTGGCAAATAACTGCGTTATCATCACGATACGTCGTAACTCACACATACATCTAAGACTCACGTGATATGAAACATGTGATAATAAGTATCTGTTACGTAATGCTATATCATTCCGCATTTGCTCTAAATATTTTTCATATATGTCGAGTGATACAAAAATGAAACAGTGGCTGGTCATCGGTATATCCGGGGCGACCTGTAGCGGAAAGAGCACCTTAGCTAATAAAATCCGCGACAGTTTTTCAGGATCTATTATGGTGCATCAAGACGACTATTTCTTGCCATCGAGCGATCCACGTCATGTTAAGATACAGGAGTTGAATCATTTGAATTGGGACCTGATAACGAGTCTGGATATGCAGAGAATGCATTCCGACGTTTTGAAGATACTTCAGTCTTGTGAAAAGAAGGATGCTATGGCTTCGAAGAAGACGATTTTGATACTGGACGGTTTCTTGCTCTTCCAAAACGAAGATATCACGAATCTGTGTGATCTTAAGTATTTTTTGACGCTGTCGAAGGAACAATGTTGGGAGCGAAGAAAAAATCGTACGTACGATCCACCCGATGTACCTGGATACTTCGACAAGGTGGTATGGCCTGAATATGTAAAATACAAAAATGAAGTTACCCAGAAAAGCGAGTTGCATGAGACTGTAAAGTTTATCGATGGATCCAAGAATATGGAAGAAATTTATGAGACGGTTTCCCAGGAAATCAATCGATCGTTATCTTAAAACTGTACCTCAATACAACCGCTTTATGTAATAACGATGAAATTTTCATTAATTAAATAAGTATTATTAATTTAAAATGAGATTTTTTGTACACATCCCGAAAATAAATGAAAATTGTAGAGATTTCATATTATGAAGATGTACTATTGCAAATTGAGAATTAATTTTCGTAATTGGAGTATGTATATATGTGCATTATTTATATATATATATATATAATATATATATTAATTATAACAAAATCTGTTTCGAACGCATTGTAAATAAACTAGCAATTTCAAATTATTTATATAAAAAAACTCCATTATTTTATTATTTTTATTAATAAAAATATACCTTAATTTAATAAAAATATAATTTGTGAAAATTTAATTTTAACTTTTTTTACTTTAAAAAATTCTGATATAAATAACTAATATTCGAGATTGATTATGAATAAAAAAATTATTTTTTGTAGTATTGTAAATTAACTCATAACTATTATTTATAAATATTTCTACAAACAAAGCGACACGTCGAATGCAAAAATATTTCTCTGTAATTATACAAGTCGACAAAAAATTTGTCAAGTAACTCTAATAAAAAAATAGATGTTATTTATGAATTTTCGGCTACAAAAGAAATTAAAATATTTTTTCATATTGAAATTTAATAAAATTGTTTTGATTCGGAAAAATTTATTCCAGTTATTTTAGAATTGTATTTTTTTTCAAATATTTTTAATAAAAAATTACTATACATATATTAAACTACAAAAACAATGCTGTTCCAAGGCTCCATCACGTCAAGTTTTAGTTATTTTGAATTTTAAGATAAAAAATTAGCGAAAAAATGTTTGAAAAAAATATAATTCTAAAATGATTAAGACAAATTTTTCAATATCAAAGAAGTTTTATCAAATTCCAATAAAAAAATATTTTAATTTAAAAAAATTATTTAAATTGTTTTTAATTTTTGTTTTACTAAGTCACATTAAAATTTCGACATTTTTATAGCAAAAAATGTATTTAGAATGAACATATTTATTATATTTTTTCCTCTAAATCGCTAATGTTAGATTGTGACGTCAGAGGCGAGAAAGCACACGCTGAAAATTCTTAGATACCATTTTTAAATGAAAAAATATTTCGATGAAATACTATTTCAGATGGTTTCAGCAAACTTTTAAAATACCTCTAAAACTTTTTTTCTCTTGTCAATCAACCGTGAAATGATCGTGATATCAAATTTTGTCAAAATGACTGCACATGTGCAAAAACCAGACGAACTGGACCTCATTATAGTTATTTTACAGCTGTTGATTGATTAAAAAGTGAGTGTGTTAAAGCCATCTGAAGTGCTATTTCATCGAAGTATCTTCTTATTTCGAATTGGCATCTAAGAATTTATAGCGTGTGCTTTCTCGCCTCAATCTAACATGACTGTAGCAAAAGGATCCAGGAACCATAAAATTCAAAATAACATTAAAACCTGATGTGATGGAGCAATTTGGACAGCGGCATTATTTTTTGTATACAAAATCTACAAGAAACACTCTGATTAAAGTTACTTGACAAACAATTTTTTGTCAGCCTGCATTATTATTATTATCCGAAAAAACGGGCTTTCATATATTGAAGTTTCAACTCTCAACAAGATTTCCCATGATTTCTTGTAATTTTTTAATAAAGATAACACACAACGACATATATATGTTACATAGAATAGGTGTTCTGTTTAATTTGACCTTGTGCATTCGTAACGTTCGTTGGTGCAGATCCGGCGGCTTGATCATCCTGATCGTTCTGTCCGCAAGCCTTGCGGACATATTGCGGCGTAAGAACGACCTCCTCTTCCATTTCAAGCACCCGCTTGTCTAATTCTGTGCACGCTGCCATTTCCCTCTCAAAGTTCGCCAACATCTGGGGCGAGTTGTATTTCTCAGGATCATCGTGAAACACTACCATACCATCCTTCTGATTAATAGTCGCAAAGATTTCGCCGTCCTCGATCTGAAAATATATGAAAATCCCGATAAGAATGAGCAAATATTTTAATTATTTAATTTATACAAATTCTTAAGATCCATTTTTGTGCACACTTTTGTTTTTACTGATTGAATAGAATAATATGTAGAAACAAAGCCTAAATTAATTTTAAAAATTAATTTTTTTTATTTTTCTATATATACTTTAATCGCGGAAAAGTATTTATTAATCTATTCAATTACTAATAAAAAAAAAGCGTGCAAAACATGATTATTTTGTCAGTAAAATAGGACGACTTCAGGATCATTTTAAGGACAAACTCTTTGATTTGTTAGAATTTTTTTTTTTTTTAACAAAACTAAATAAAAATGAATCTCAGTTATATATTAAAAAGATAGAGATGGTAAAAAGTGAAGCTTCAGACCTGTTAAAAAAAATAATAAAATCTTATTTCAAATAAGTTTATTGATTTTATCTTCGCTGCACAAAACCAATGTGCCAAATTTATCGAAATATTTTTGTATTTATGTATTATTATAGGATTTTTCATCAGAGTATCTATTCAAATTTTGTAAAAAAATTCCCTAATCTTTCAGATTTTTTCGTTTAAAATTCCAGATAAAATCAGAAAACTTTATTTTTTAAAAACAAAAATTGTCAATAAAATCACGAGTTAAATATTGCAAAAATATGTTTCTCAGAAGAGTAAAGTTATCAAAGACAATTTTTGAACAAATTTTTCAAGTCTCAATAAAATTCTGAGAATTCTTGGATTTTTTCAAGCTAAAAAAATTCCTAACAATTTTCGATTTTCCAGAAAATCACGAAACTCACCATACTTAAGATATACTTTTCCGCTTCGGTGGGACCAGACAGCTGAACTCTGCTCGCGACATCACTTAAGCTAAGCGTGAGGAAAGTCTTGGTCAACCTTTGTATATTCTTCTTGTACAAGAAGGCAAGCACCTGTTTTACGAGCCCCAAATTGTGATCCCTCACGAACACTTGCTGATACTTAGTGATAATGTTCTGCACCTCCTCGCAGCTGTTAACCAGATAGGCTGTAGCCAATTCCTGATACTGCTGGCTCAGCGGCTTGATGTATCTGTTGATCACCTGGCTCGTGTACCTCGGCAGGCTCAACACCTTTCCGTGCAATATCAGCGAAATTAGAATGTATTTTTTATATGCCTCCAGCATGATGTAGCTGACGGCCATCGCGGGCGTTGTCACGCATACTTCGAAAAAATACAATGCCCGATCGTAATTCTTCAGCACCGTATATATCATGCCGCCGTAATAATAGTACAGTAGAAAATATTTCGAATCGAACTGGCCTCCCTCCTGACTAATGCTCGTGATATCCACGTCGAGGAATTCCAGCGCCGGCTTGAAGCACTTGGACACAAGACATAACAGACAAAGATCAGCATGTATCGAGGTCAGCTGGCTTTCGAACAATCGTATTTTGCGTATCGCGCGACGCAACAAATCGATTCCTCGTAACGGGGTCTTCAGCTCCATCAAGCTCTGTGTGAACAGGTGACATAACTCCGCATCTGTAATACATATTTTATTAACGTCACGTATAACAATAAAGAATAAAAAAGAGCCGAAACGTTCGCCATCACGTTTACATCAATGTATCTACTTTAATATTAAATTTTGATGAAATATATTACTTTTATATTTGTTTCATTTTATTATAATAATTTTACGCCTTAACAATTGCAATGTTGCTCTCATTTCCAGATCTTATGAAGATCAATTTAGTTAAATTTAAGTAGAGCTATAATTGATTGCTCATCAATCTAAATTTATGTATAAAGAATAATAAATATGATTAGATAATAAATAGACACTAAAATTAATTTTCAATTTTGGAAGCTTTGTAGTTGAATTCTGCGAATATTTTCCAAATATACATATTTAAAAAATTATTTGTTTTTCATAAAATCAAGGACTCTGTGTTTAATATAAATCCATGAAAAAGCTTCTTAATGTAATATACCTGATCGCAGTTACATTTAATTATATAAGAATTACAAAATGACAATCAAGCAAATTTGCAAAACAGATTTAACATGTAATATACCTGATTACAGTTACATATTATGTAAGAATTACAACATAACGATCAAGCAAGTTTGTAAAAAAGATTTGACATACTTACACATATCTGGCGCAAATCTAACTTGCTCCCCATTACATCCGATAATGAACTCCTGAACCTGACTGAACAAAACTTTGTGCGCATCTGGGTTATTCCCATTGGAATTGGGCAATGAAAACTTTGCACAAAGCACCGCCAAGATACCTAAGGAGTGCTGTTGCAGCTCTAACGTTTCCAAAACATTATCCAAATGCTGTCCATTCTTCGTTAATACTTCGGAACTTTTGCTTATGATGTCATACAACTCCCTGAAATTGCCTGCAACATACATAATGTTAGAAAGCTTTGTTACACGATTGGTTGTCAAATAAAAAATTGTTGTTAAAAACATATAAGCTTGATACTCCAAAAAATCCATCATTCAGAGTCTAAATATTTTCAATTAATATGAAATAATGTAAAATATGAAATAATGACGCGTAAAATCTGAGAAACTTAATTTTTTTAAGAAGAACGAGGAGTGATTTTTTAAAATGAAAATATTTAACATCACCCAATTTTTTTGTTTTTTTACATATCCAATTCTTTTGTCTTTATTTAGAAAATCTCACGCGTCATCGTGCGATTTCTGTTCCTTTACACATCCTCCGTTGAGGTTAGGTTGAGGTTAGCAAAATCGCGAGGATTTTCGCGAAAGCAGGGAAGAATCGAGGATTCGTACCTTGCTTAGAGAGCGTCCGAACGTTATTTACATATTGCTCCAATGCCGATGCCATTATTGCAACGGGTGCTTCCTTGTCATCACCTACGAGGTTCAGCCTCGGGCCTTCGGGCCTCGTCTTCTTATTTACAGAGATGACAAAAATCGTACAAGCGAACACTCGACCAACGAGACGTACGCGTTTTTAAACGAGGGGGATGGGGGATGCAGAGAAGAGGGTGGAATTTCAAGGTCTCTCTCTCTCTCTCCCTCACGCATGCGCACGAAGAGCTCGACCAATCACGTGTCGAATAGAGACCTTGTTGGTTGATTATTGTATATGGCTAACTTCAGATTTCTCTCTTTACGCAAACGCGCGATCGGTTCTTTATTGTATATCTAAACACATTTTTATATACTCTCAGTGTAAACGTTTTTTTTTAATGATTTTATATATTTTTTCATTATTTTATTTTTTGTGGATTTGTTATATTTTATATGTATATATAGTTGGCGAATCAACTTTTCGAATTGATCTGAACGCTCTCGCGCGACTAAAGCGCAAAGTTTGAAAGACAAGTAATAAATTGTAACGAATATAAGGAGACAATATCATTTAAAATAAAAAATTTAAATTATTACATTAAAATTGTTCAAAAATTATGTTATACATTCAAAACAAAATTACAATTACAAAAAGACATATATTTTAAACTTTATTTAAATATTGATTTTATAGTATTTCTGTATTATAACATAAAAAAGATTAATTAAAATAAAACATATGAAGGAAAGAGAAAAAATAATAAAATGAAAAAAGTGACATTTGTATTCATTTTTTCTCGACTCAATTTTTTATTGATATATGTTATTTGGAATACATTTTATATTTAAGTAAAAATAATAATTAAGTATTATAGTAGACTTTTCGAAATGAGTGCTTATTAATTTTATAAATATAAATTTTTTAATAAATATCGAAGTAAAATATCGAAATAAAAATCGAAGGAGTCTCGTTGTGGAAAAAAAAGAATTTCAGTTAAAATTGACTAAAACACTATTAAAAAATTTTTTTTAATTATTTCAATATTTTATTTAAAAAATACATTCAAAAACGAAAAAAATGACCACCTTATTAATGACAGTATATTCATTTTTCTTCAAGTTATAAATATTTGAAATTTTTTTAATTTTTAAAAATCAATATTTTTAAAAATATATAACTCGGAAATTAATGAAGATAAAAAATCTGAAAAAATTCATGAAAGCTACTTTTAATAGATACAAAAAAATAAAAAAATGAAGCAAATAAAAAATGGTTGGGGAAAAAAGTCGTTGATTTGGCATGGAATGCTCCATATGTATAATACATAAGCGGTCTTAAAAATAATATTATCTGAAAGTTATTTAGACAAATCGTCATATAATTTTATCTTTTATCTAGATATATTTCAAACAAAATCATTTTTACTTTATCCAAGATGGATTGATCTTATCTCTATGGTATCTAGCTAATTTTGAAATCATCTAAACACGAAACTGCAGATAACCATCAATCAGTTCTCAAAATATTGATTTCTAGAGGGGATTTCTTTTTGAATTCTGTTTCATCCATTTTCAACTTTCTCTTCAATGGCCTTTTTCCAATAAAAGTCTAATTCCAACCCTAACAGCACACATATCTTGTAGACGTTCAAAGAACATCCTGAGAATATTCGAATGACCTCTGGATATCCTCTGAATGTCTTTCCAATTATGATGTGCTATTAGGGAACTTTATATCCTCCCTTTGTTCCTCCCTATAAGATTTCTACCCGATGAGGTCATCATCGTATATAGTTGCCAGGTAACCGCGACAATCGATTGTTAGCCGTAGCTATGAGAATCGCGGACAGAGGCCCGATACAAATTTCGACAAGTGTTTTCGAACGTCAAGCATTCGTCAAAGAAAAATGTCGAGCGCGACATACGACGAGCTCTGGAGGGAAGCCCAGACGTTGCTCGCGGAGACGGTGCAGACGGACACGGTGCTCCAGGGCGCGAAGCCGCAAAAGGATCGCAAGAAGGCTCACGACGCCGTCTCGACCTTGTACGTCCGCTACATCCTCATCTGCAACAAGCTCGAGCGGTGTTACGATCAGGTGATACAGCCGCAGAAGCGTCTGCTGCTCGAGAGATCGCTGAACGCAAGTCTGGGCAGGGTGTTGGAGCTTAAACACGACCTGGTCAATGTTGACCTGTCGGAACACAACTATTACGACGACGCGTTGCTCGAGTGCGGCGTGACGCCGCAGGAGGCCGAGATCCAGGTGCCGAGGTACTACAGACGCGGGCGAATCGCGGAAATCGAGGAGAGACGGAAGTTCATCGAGGACACCCTTCGAAATCTGGGCGCGCTTCACGAGGCCGTAGTCCCAAAAAAGATCACCGAGTCGCAAGCTATACGACTTATTCAGGTATTACGAAAATTTCATGGTTTTCTTATATGTTGCAGCTTTTGACTTACTGAATGAAAAAAGGAATTATCTTAAAGCTATAAACAATAATACTCGCAAAACCCAAGTCTTTGATTGGCTGTAAATCAGTACCTATACTTGTTCATTATTTAGCTTTCAGTCTATTATATTTTTTTGTTCAGACATTCACAACGTATGAGAAAACTAGCTGGTTTCATCAGGATCCAACTTAAGAGTTCTGGGATTATAGGATTTAGAAGTTTTTTTTGGTAATTTACACATTATGCATGTCGTTCATAAATTTAATACTCCAGGCCCACGAACGAGCAAGACAAGGTAGATTGCGGTATCAGTTTATGAAAGAAATCCGTGAGATGAAAGAAAGATCGACTACTAAACCAGAAGTTGCTGAGCAGGATGAAGCGACCGAAAAGCTCGCAGCGCAGAAAATTCAAAAGATGTGGAAAGGCTATATCACCAGATGCCACGTTCGCAAGAGACGCCTCGAGGAGATGCTGTTGATAGGTAACAAATAATTTCAATTTATTAAATTTTAATCATTTATTTTTCTACTTAAAATATAATCTAATCTGGTCTTTCTTTCTTTTGAAAAAAAGAGAAAAAAAATAAATATATTACAATGAGGGAAATTCTTTAGTGAGATTTGTGTCTTTAGTGAGATTTGTATCTTTAGTGACATTTTGTAAAAATAATATAGTTTTGTAGATATACAAACAGAGATGTGCATTATTTAAAATAAATGTATTTAAAATGGAAATACAAAATGTGAAATGCATATTTTGCATTTTACAACTATTTTGCATTTTTTTTTTATTTTAAATGGGTTTGGACACTACCATCTGAACATTTTGGACATTTTGTATTTCATCTCTGTACACAATAAGCGACAATTCTAATCTTATCTGATACCTTTGAAAGCATTAATTGTTTCAATAAAGAGAAGCAAACATATATTTATTGGTTGTTTTATTTTAATATTTTATTAACATATATAATATATTAACACGCTGAGTGTTTAAACAAGGAATGCTGCAGCCTAGTCAAACGATTACGGAAAATGTCAGACGAGCGGAGAAATTGAAGCAGCAAAGGTACGAGAAGCAATTGGATTTTCAGCAACAATACCAAGATCTAATACTGGAAGCGAAAGAGAGAATACGTAAGGAGAAGAGCGCCATAATGGAGGAAAATATCAGGAGCGAAATTCGAAATTGGATCGACACTTATTTCCAACAAACCGGGAAAATACCCGATTTACCATCCGCCGAGAGCGGTGGTTCGCGCATGATTTTCAGCAGACAGGTAACGTCATTTTCACATCAAATGATGTCGTTAGACGGCAAAATAACATCATTAGATGTCAAAAGAATCGCGTTCAGCAGAACAAACTGCTTATTGTTAGTAGCGTAAATTGGTTTTTGCTTTAAGAACCAACAGTTGTCAAATAGCTACTTTTAAATTGATGATGATGTCAACTTATGGTTTTGAAAGTGTTGTACTTCTTATAAATGTTTTTTGAATCTTATACAACTGATTGATTAAATTACTACCATTCTTATACAACTGTTTTATGGCTGATTTAAATCAATTTTGCTGCAACGTTTCATGAACTATTGCCTTGTTTAGGGAACTGAAAGTACCGTGAGCAAATCCACGGCGGTGTCATCGAAGGAATCGAAGAAATCGAAACGTTCGAAATCGAAGAAAGATAGCGAAACGGAACAGTCGGAGGACGAGACAGATCTGGGATTTAAATCGGTTCCTTCCAACTTCCTACCGGAATTGATACAAGCAAATCAGGAGTATCAGGACGTTTGGAGGGACAAAGATGAATCTACAAACCCGATGCAACTACCTTATCGCGACATGATAGAAGCTGAGAAGACGAGGGAAGTTGAAGACGAAGTCAGAACAGTTGTGGATCAGGCGATAAGAAGTAGGTATAGATAGATGGGTGATAAAAAAGGAACTGATAATTCTTCGAATCATATTTACGAAGATTAAAATAGCGAGAAAGAAAATCTCGATTCGATCTAAATAAATTGATTTTACATCTATTTGTTTTTTTGCTTCATTTTGAAAGCAAGTATTCAAATTACTGTAGCATGAAAAATATGCAATACTTAACATAACAACTCCCTCGTTTTTTTTTCTGCCGTGTCGATTCAAAATATTACGAAAGATATATAGAGAAGAATTATTATAAAGAATATTATGTAAGATTATTAAGAACGGATTTGCCAAGACCCGCATGATTGCTGATAAGGCAATGTTACAATTAGACGATATAGAGGCTCTTCAGGCTGCGTTGGACAGAGACAGAGGATTCAAGGGAAAACGGGCGAAGAAACCGCAAAAACGTCTTCGTAGAAGCGGAAAGAAAAATAAAAGGAAGAAAGAGAAAGATCTAACGCCCGACAGAACGACCGAGTCTCTTTTCGAGGAACTTCTCACGCAGGGTATTATTAAGTTACATCGCGAGGTTTCCCTGGACGAGTTTAAGGGCGAAAAGTCATTCGCGAACTACGATCTTCGTATGAAAGAGAAAGATCCTCTTCCAGCACTTGGTACATTTGATATTAATTATTCTTCTTCTCTAAAACTTGAAAGATTATGATGACGCACCTATACAGAGTAGTGTAAAAAACATGTACTTTATTTTTTATCCTTCTCAATATAAATACTTTACAACAAATAAAAGTTTCCTACGACGTCTTTTTTCACTGAAAAAAACTGCTTTCTAAGAATTTGAAAGAAACAAACTTTGAAATAGTTCTGAATCAATTTGAAATACACGCTTTATAACGATTAATCGAATTGTACCAGGTGATATAAGGCAATTGATTGCCGAGTACTGCATACTTCCGATGGGTAATCAAGTCCTGAGAGAATTTACACCACTTATACGATCTGTTCTGATAGCCGGTCCCCATGGTAGCGGCAAAAAGTTGCTGGTAAACGCGATCTGTACGGAACTCGGAGCTACGCTCTTCGACATCACGCCGGCAAACATAGCTGGCAAATATCCCGGTAAATCGGGATTGATCATGCTCGTCCATTTAATCTCGAAGGTTTGTATCAGGGCCAGACATATAGAAAGTTCCCCGCACTACAATCTTATATAAAATGGATTTTTCGGTTCAATTAGTTGATTTTTTCATATATACAGGATTGGATAATAACTAATTAATTAGTTAAAAATTAAAAAGTTAATAACTTTTAATTTAGCTTAGTTAATTTAAAATGTATTAACTTTTAACTTCAACTAGTTATTTTTTGTTTACATTACTACTTTATTCGTTAATCTTAATTATTTTTTGTTCAATAGATCAAGTTTTAACATATGTAAAAATCAGCAGATTTTGTTAAGATTTTATTTTATATAAAATTTTATAATTATATTATCATTTATATAAAATTAGTGCAGAATTTTTTAATTTATATAAAATCCTAAATGAAATTAAGTCCCAATAAAATCAGCTGATTTGCTCATAGCTTATGATCTACTAAACAAAAAATATATAATAGGCTCAAAGCTAAATAATAGACAATTTACTGATTTACAATCAATTAAACATGAAAAACTCGAACTTTGCGAGCTGTAACTCAATAATTATCCACTATTTAGCTTTGAGGCTATTAAATTTTTTGTTTAGCAGATCATAAATTACAATATATAAAAAATCCATTTCACATAAGAATTAGTGTGGGATACTTTATTCGATTAAACTCAAACTTGGGATTGTTTATTATCTTAGAATAATTATCTTAGAAAATATTTGACATTTTTCTCGTCACTTGATTCACATAAGCATTTATTCAGATAGTCTAATTATTATCCACAAGGTGAAGATATAAAGTTATGACGAAATGGATGTATGATATAACAGAGATGCTCTTATGAACATGGACTTCTTGGAACGTGGAAATTTGTGAAATTAAGTAACAATATTGAATATAAACTTCGGATTATTTATTATCTTAGAATAATTATCTTAGAAAATATTTGACATTTTTCTCGTTACTTGATTCACGTAAGCATTTATTCAGATAATTTAATTATTATCCACAAAATGAAGATATAAAGTTATGACGAAATGGATGTATGATATAACAAAGATGCTTTTATGTGAACATGGACTTCTTGGAACGTGGAAATTTGTGAAATTAAGTAACAATATTGAGTAAAGTTTAAACAAAAAGAAGAAAACTCGCGAATTTCTTCGTTATTTTCACCTATTTGTAAAAAGTTCACAAGTTTCAAAAAATTCAGTCTTTATATTATACTATAGAGCAAAGATTCAGCTTTAAGAATCCATTCTTAAAATTGCTGTACGATAATTTTTAACAGAGTTGTGAACGATTAAGGTAAAAATGGCATTTTCTCTTGAATTTGCAATAACTTGATAAGGAAAGATCAGAGTTTTAAAAAAAATAATTTTGCAGGGAAAACTTCAGGCTTTAATGAAAATGTCAAAAAATTTTTTCAAATCTTGTGTATATGACATGTCTACAAAGTGAGAAGGAAATTTTCCATTTCGTATGTTCGTCATTTTTTGTATGTAAAAAATATCAAAATTGAAAAAAAATAAAAGAAGCTATGATCTTTCGAAAGTAGAGATATCAAGCTTTACCTTGAGCAAAAACTTTTTTAAAATTTAAATTATCATTTTTCGAAACAAAGCTACAGCTATTTAAAATTTGCCTATTTTTTAGACAATTTTTTGATCTCTTAATTTTGAAGAGTGTATTTAAGCAATTATTTCATCAGCCATCGCACATATTATATAACATTGGACAAATTTCTATCGATATTAAGGTATCACGATTGCTGCAGCCGTCAGTGATTTTTATGGATGATGCGGAAAAACCGTATGTAAAGAAAGTACCAAAAACGGATAAGACCGATCCGAAACGTTTGAGGAAAGATCTACCGAAACTGGTCAAGAATATCACAGGCGAGGACAGCGTTCTGCTCGTCGGGACATCCAGCAAACCTTGGGACGGCGATCAGAAACTCTTATTTCAGACCTACGACAAAGTAATCTACATTCCTAGACCGGACTATGGCACTGTGTCTCTCATATGGAAGCATCTATTGTACAAAGTGAGTAAAAAAATATGCGACACAAACAGGAATTGATTGCAAGAATTATCATTTTATGATATATAAAATATTATGTCTCTCTTTTAGGCAAAAATTATTTATTTTAATAATAAAAATTAATCAATTATATTATTTATATATTTTTTTTTACATTTTAAGATATATTTTATATTTCTGTTATTCAATACTCGTATTCCTATTTTCGTTTATGAATAATTATAATTAGGAAAATATCGAATAATTGTGAAAAAAAAGATTTATGTTAAAAATTAATAATTTATATTTACATATCTCTTATCACATTTTTTTCTAGTACTCGGGTATTAATCGTCAGTTTGATACATCGGCTATGGCTAAAGCGTGCGACGGTTTCACCATCGGCACCATTTTAGCAACGATTAACGAGGTAGATAATTAGAATTACAAATCTTGACTTTACAATATCTAGAGATATCTAGGGTAAGATACATTTAAAATGTATCTAGATACAAATACAAATTAAAATGTATATATATAGATACAGATACTCAGCAGATATTTTAAAAGTATCACAGATAGATATCAGATATTTTTAAATTATATTTTAATAATTAATAGTAATACATGCACGCAAAGTATACTGAATAAATCTCTCTTTTAATTATTATTTTTTTATTTATACCTAACACTGACAATATCTAATTACTAATTTTAATTAATGATATCAAATAATACTTATATTCGCTCGTATATTGTTAACAACAAGAAACTTATTTAAAGATCAACGTAACGAGCACTTATTAAGGTGATATAAAATAAACAATTTATTCAATCTATATTAATTAATGATATTATTTATTAATTATTTTTATTATTAATTATTATTTGTTACTTATAATTTATTACTATTTTTATTATTTTTATTTATTATATTTTTATTATTTTATTAATTTTTTTATTTAATTTTTTAAATTTTTAATTTTATTTAATTTTTTTATTTAATTATTATTATATTATACTATATATATTATGCAGGTGATGACTACAAAACGTATGGTACAACTGCGAACACATCCTTTAACACATGCCGAATTAGTGAACGCGTTGAGTTTCAAGGATTCGGTGTATCGCGAAGAGGAAGATGCATTTTTAGGTTTATAACAATACACGTGTTATTTATCGTCCAAAACACGTGTTATTTATCGTCCAAAGATGTCTTAAATTATTTATTTATATAATTTCAATTTTCCAATTATTGCTTATATCGAAGTAATTTGTTAAAATAAATATACACAATTATAAATTATGATTATTAATATAATAATCTGTTAATTATACATTATGTATATTTAATGTATATATATTCCACAAAACTATATTTTACTTTCAAGACTTTTAGCAACTTTAAATTTGTAATTTGACCTTTTCAGCCTGGTTTTCCAAGACGCCAACCTGTCGACGAAAACAAAAGGCTCTTGAATTGGAACTGGAGAAATTGGACGAAGCAAATGACTCGCAAAAAAAGAAGAAGGGAAAATAATAAATATAAAAATCTCGTGTAATAATAAGATTTTGTATTTCATATACAATATACAATAATATACGAGGGCAGTCCGATAAGTACTTAGCCTCATCGCCCGATGGTGCCAGTATCGCCAGAGAGTTTTACTATCGTGTAGTACATTCTCGCGTAGACGGCTACTGTCAAAATTTCAGCCGAATCGGACTCGTAGTTTTGTTTTGACCGCGTGTGGAAGCGGGCGTGTCCGCGGATTTTAGAAAAATGGAAAAAGAGCAATATCGGTCGGTGATTCGATTCTTGTTTTTGGAAGGGAAATCGCGCAGCGAAATCAAAAATTCTTCATTTCGACATCTTTGATTTCGCTGCGCGATTTCCCTTCCAAAAACAAGAATCGAATCACCGACCGATATTGCTCTTTTTCCATTATTCTAAAATCCGCGGACACGCCTGCTTCCACACACGGTCAAAACAAAACTATGAGTCCGATTCGGCTGAAATTTTAACAGTAGCCGTCTACGAGAATGTACTACACGATAGTGAAACTCTCTTGCGATACTGGTACCATCGGGCGATGAGGCTAAGTACTTATCGGCTGCCCTCGTACGTATATTGTTGATTCGATGTCTTTTCACGATCGGATGTCAGTAGAGGCGGAAAGGAAGGGGAAGTAAAGAATGGAAAAAAATAATTTTGGCGTACTATTCTTTTCTTGTAAACACATTTAAATGCAAATTTACTACTGTGTAAAACAACAGAGTTATTATTTAATGTTAAGTAGTAAGAGACACTTCCGTTGAATAATTAATATATATATATATATATTAAGAAGAATAATATTTTTAATGCATTTTTAATTAAAGCATGTTTATTTAAGAAGAATAATATTTTTAATGCACTTTTAATGCATTATTTTATTTTAATAAAAGTGCAATATTTTTTAATGCATTTTTAATGCAATATTATGTGTGTATATATATATATATATATATATATATATATATAACATTTATTATTTACATTTTTATTATTACAACAATTGTTGCACCTATGCAATCTTGAAATAAAAACAATGCATTAAAAATATTATTCTTTTTATGCAAGTCTATATTTTACATTATTTATTATTGCATTATTATATACATACGTTTATTAATTATATAAATTCATTTTCAATTATTTTGATGTGTGAAAAAATAGAGATTATATTTTCCGTTTAGATCATTCATTTTGCAGTGCACTCCGACGAAGTACCTATCTGATGAATTTATACAAAAATCATGTGCACATGATCGTTGTATATGTCATAGGTCAAAGCGTGACCAAAGCTATTACGCCACATGATTACGATTTTTCGATATAAACAGCCGATTCATATAAATCTACGAGTATATATACATATAAAATTTATTAAAAATATTATTTCTTATAAAAATTTCTTTTTGCTAAATTCTTTTCTAAAATAAAATGTATCATTCTCCGCTATACAGAGTATCCCAGAACTAGCGGAAAAGTTTTTAATGGCAGATTCCTAATATCATTTAGAGATGATTTTTCCTTAGTGAAAATATTGAGGAAGGTCATCATTTTTAGCATGTTCCTAATTTTTGTTATTAAGTAGCTTTATAACTAAGCCTTATATTAAAATTCTATTAAAGCAAACTACCTAAAATTAACTAAAGAATGTAGTTCTGTTAATATTTAATTTTCACAAGGCTTAGTTTCCAAAAAAGCCTTTATTTTCAACTACTTATAATTCGAAAATGATTAATGTCTCGACATTTTCGCTGAGGAAAAATCGTCTCCGAATGATACTAGGAATCTGCCATTAAAAACGTTTCCGCCAGTTCTGGGACACCCTGTATATATGAAAAAAGAAAACGGTGAAATTCTACTATATGAAAAAAATTATTTTCTAGAAAATATACGTATTTTGGATAGCAAGAAACCTTTAATTTCTTTTACCACCGACGTAGCATATTTTTGTTTAATCGCATATGACATTTATGATGATATCTGTTAATTTATAAATAAACTGAATGGTGATTAGCTCGTATAAAGCAAGACAGATCGGCACATAATTTCTCATTCTCGTCGTCGCGTTCACGTGATATTGCGTGACAGAACATACGAGACTGCATGCCGAATAATCGATTATCTCTCTGTTGCGACTATGGATGCTTCCCTGAGAAAGACGTGCATGTAAACGTTGTTTTTGATTAGCACAAGTGTAATTCGCCTCGTCATCGCTCGCACACACGGTGCTAAACAGGATGAGCCTCCTGTTTGGCTTGGGACGATATGCTACACAAAGGTCTCGTTAAGCCCGACAATTAGTTATCTCGTGTACTTTCTTCGGCGTTGAAATTAGGCTGTCGCCTTAGTCGAGGCTATTGTTGCTGTTGGAAAGGAGCCCGTTGAAATTGCAAAATTACCTTACCGCTATTCGACAAAATTTCATTCTTCTTTTTATACGTGTCTGAAGCGTAAATATATGATTCTGAACCCTCTCTTGTGGTCCTTCAGTTCCAAAAATGACAAATGAAATAATATTATTTCTGGATCTTCTCATAATGTAAGATTCAGAATTAGGTAATAACTATATATATAGTTGATTAGTTAAAAGTTAAAAAGTTAATAACTTTTAACTTAGCTTAGTTACCTTAAAATGTATTAATTTTTAACTTTAACTATAGTTATTTTTGAAACTTATTAACTTTTTCCTAAGTTACATTTTTTTATCTCTGAAGTTGTTTTATATAAGTGATAAATGTATTATTTTGAAATTAAAGTATTATTAATTTTTATGTTCATTTGTCATTAATTGTAATTATCAAAAAATATATTTCTATATAAAAATTAAAATTTCTTTGTTATTATAAATTTTAAAAGAATTAACAAATAAAAATCTAAGTTAATATAAATAATGTTTTTAAAAATTAACTTTTGATTTAACTTTCGTTAATTTAATTTTCATTCAATTTTATAACTGAGTTAATTTTTGTTTATGCAATTTTTAATTAAATTAATTTTATAAGCAACTAATTTTAACTTAACTTATTGTTAATTTTTAAAAATCATTAACTTACGCAACCCTGTCAGATATAAATAGATATAAAATAAATATAAAATATAGAGATGAGAATAAAATAAATATAAAATAGAAATAATTTTAATAAGAGAAAAGACGAAAAAATAATTAAAATTGAAATGCTAAAGTTGCTATATATGCGAAACAGATTTATGATAATGATTTTAATACTTTTATTCATTCAAAACATATTATTTGTTTTCATAATAGGACAACATATTTGTGCCTTATATATATCCTTTTTGTTTTTTAATGCATTAGTTTATTAAATCTAACAGAAAGAACTTTTTTATACAAAGATCTTTGAATTATGATTCATTATGAATATGACATTTTGAACTAATCTGAATAACATAATTTTCATTGTAAGTTTTTTTTGATAAATAAAACACAAGAAAAGAAAACAAAAACTTTTTTCTTTATCTCGATATAAGTTATTTATACGATTCCTCTCAAGTATGTTCACCACACATTGCAAAAGATAAGACTATTTCTCAATTACGAAGGCACATCATTCATTTTATGTAATAATCATGCAATTAAGTAATTGAAGCATTCTCACGCGAAGATTCCTTACTGAAGTATACATTTAGTCAGAAGAGATCGTCCCTTTTTTTAACACTATCACTCTTTGCTAATATATTGATGATTATAAAAAAAATAAAGTACAATTTAATAATATGTTCACAATATCTTCTACTCAATATTAGAACAACAAAATAATTTTTTTAGGAATATTTTTTTCTACATATATGTATTATATACACATGTATAAAAAAATTAATATATATTCCTTTATCGTTCATCATCATTTATTACATTTCCTTGATGCGAGGCAATACTTACAAATATTATTTAATAATTTCACATTATTCACATTAATATTATTTAATAATTTCACGTCAATCTTTATTCTTATCGGTGTTCGTAAAATCATACGAATATGTATATACATATAATCATCATTCTTAATATTTATGTAACGCACGCAGACCTTGTGACGATAAGCATTTGTGTATTTTTTAATAAAATTGTTACATAAATCACATGGATTTACATCTCATATATACATCACATATACTTGTCTAATTCTCAAGGCAAAGTGTTGATGCATGAACTGTGATCTTAATTTTAATTACAAATTCTTTTGCTATAAATCTTTTTAATGTCTAATTTTGGAATTCTTCAAAATTTTTTTTTAATTGACATGTCAAGACAATTGTTTTCGATTTTATTCAAGTGACTAAAAATGAAGAGATTTTTCAATGATATTTTTTGTTCACATTTCATTATTATATATCTTTATAATTAATAATTAATAAAAATTTTATGTGCGTAATATTAAAACTGTGTAATAATTGATTAAAATAAATATTATCATATATTTATCAAGCGTTGCACGATGAGAATATTTTATTAATTAAATGTTATTTGTCAAGGCTCATATTTATATATAAATATATACGTATACTTGTATGCATATTTATTTAACATTTTTAATTTTCACAATTATTTAAAAGAAAAAAGTAAACAATATACATATATTCAAAAGAAATATTAATTTGACTAATTTCCTTCAAAAAGTCTCTTAATGAATTAATTATTCATAAGCAAAATGGCAATATTAAAAAAGAAAAATTTGACATCCTGAAATCATACGGCGATAATGCAGTTTTAAAGTTTGTCGAGTATTATCGAAGGTTCAATTTTAAACATACTTATTATAAATATACTCATGTGTAAATATTCTATTCTGTATCAATACAACACTAAAAAATTAATCAATAAGATTAGTTATGTAGCTAGCTAATTATAATATTCATGACTTTCCGCTGTAAATTATTTCTGAATATTGATCTGACATTTCTGTTTGCATTGAAACTCACATTTATGATAATTCTTCAAAAAATGATTCATTTATTGTTGTATCTTTATCTATACATATATGTGTAGCTATATTATGACAATCAATCATAATAAATAAAAAAAAATATTTTAATCAATATAAATCATTTTTTGATATTTATCATTAAGTTCTCAAGTTGATGAGAATCACATTTATTTATCAAATCTATTGATCAAATTTACATATATATTTAATTGAGGATGTGCATTATTTCAAATAGATGCAATAGATTTAAAATGGAAATAAAATATAAGATGCCTATTCTGCATTCAAGATGTTTTTAAAAACTATATGTTTCACAATTATATTTAAATGATTTTTGTTATCCATTTTTTATTTTAAATGCATTCTTCTTGCAAACTAAAAATTAATCGAGATATAAATAATATATGTACAACAATCAATAATGTATGCATGTATAATCAAAATGTTATTAAAGAAGTCATTAAGTAAATGTCTGTACTCGTAAACAATAATAAATATTTCTGGCAAAAATATATAAAATTTATAAAAGGAAATTTATAAAGAAAATTTATAGTTTATCAAAATTTAATAAAAGAAATAAAAATTTAAACATAAGTTATAATTGTAAGAAGTAAATAATAAAAATACAAATTTAAATATATCTAATATATGTACAATATATATAAAACATTTGAAAAAACCATTGTCATTTTTAAAAACACTTTAAAAATGCCTACATTCCATTTTCTATTTTAAATAGCTATCTAGATAACATTTTACATATTATATTTTCAAATGAAAAGTTTCCAACTATTTTGCATTTTCTATTTTAAAAGGATTTAGACATTATTTTGCACATATCTGATTTTGATGTATTCGTTTTTTCTTTTGTTCAGGTTAAAATACAATTTAATTTTTCCATTTATAAATATATGTTTGTTCATTAAGTCACAAACTTCTATTTTATACCATAAAATATTAAAACTAAAAACATTGTAGAGAAAAATAATATTAACAAAAAATATTTATTTCGATGTCTTCAATTTCCTTTCAAAATTTGTCGGTCTAATAATTTTTAACACCCTGTATACACATTTTATTTACATACATTATATATATATATATATATATATATATAGAGTTATATATATATAATGTTTATATATATATATATATTATATATGTAATATTTATATATATCAATATATAGCTATACTTATATATTTCTCTATGTTCTATATATCTATATTTGCTATATATACACTATCTATATATATAATATATATCTCTATCATAATTATATATATTTATATAATTATATATATTTATATATATATATATATGTATATATAAATCAAATTATTCATTTATATACCTTTTATTATAAAATTTTTAAAATCTTTAATTTACACATCATAATTTTCTAAGAAAAATTACAGGAGATATTTCTCTTTTTAATTATTTTAGTTTTTTAATTTATTAGAAGGCGCGTACTTTGCGATCAAACTGTCCGAAAACTAAAGGAAAAAAAACACGAATTAAAGATTTAGAGGCAATTATGCGACGATCTCAAAAAATTATTGTAAAATATCCGTTGATACTTTAATCGCAGTAATGCAGAGCAAATTTAAGGAGCAAAAATTTATAAGAGTAAATTTCTACGTTACCATTTATTAAACATAATTCTTAATCTAATTGTATTACAAAAGTATAACATTAGAATATAAATAATGATAATTTAAAATTGATAAACATAAAATGAGAATAGAATGATTAATGTGTTTGCAAATTTATTTTTTTTTAATTTGCATTTTCGGTATTACGGTGATTAAATTATCAGCTGATATTGCAACCATCTTATGAGATCGTAACGTAAAATCTTTTTTTGCTTGCCAGCGCTTTGTGATAATTGTGAATGTATAATTAATTAATACGCTTCATAATTGCTGACAATTTTATATTGAAAATTGTAATTCTCATTTTTAATGATAAATGTAGATTTTTGGTCATAGGAATAGGATTTTTGCTCATAGGAACATTCAGTTCCGAATAAAAAACAAGTTCAACTGTTAAATATCTGGATATAAAAAAGTTATTAAAAAATCATATGCTTGATGCAAGCAGTTTAAAAAAATTATTTTATAATATGCGATTATTAAATGTATTAGGAATATTTATATCTTGGTAAAAATTAATAATTATTAATTTTTTAAATTATAACTTTTCACTTTTCTATTTTGTTTGCAATAAAAATGCGGACATATGAAAATCAATATGTTTAGTCTTGTTTTTTTAAAAGTTGATAAAAGTTATTTATAAACATCAATTGTGAATTATATTAGAAATTATAAGCGTGCATTGTGTTGTCTAGTATATAAATTATTTAATTACCAGATATGTATGTATCACTGAGAAAAAAATGTTGTTAATTCAATTGAACGTCGACATCACGGGCTATTTTTGTTTAAACATATGCAGTATAAACAAAAGCATGACATCTTGATTTGATTAATTATGCCATTGAATTAACAAAATACTGATGAATCAACTGCATATGTTTGTGGCAGCCGATGACATCGATGTTCAATTGAATCAACATTTTTTTCTCAGTATATATATTATACTTTTTACTGAAATCCGCTTTTAAATATAATAATTAAATCAATAAGATGAAATATATTTAACAGTCATATTTGATACGTGAAAAAATAATATTTTATCCGTAAATTTCTCTACTATGTTTTTACTTAAATATTTTATACGTCAATCTATGTTTCATATAATTTAATTATTATTTTTATTTAAATATAATGCATTCCAAACATCAACCAAACATTGAGCCGAGAAAAAATGAATACAAATGTCAGTTTTTTCTTTTTATTATTTTTCTTCTCATTTCTTATGTTATTTTAATTAATCTTTTTTTTATTGCAATAGAGACACTATAAAATCAGTATAATTATCTAAGAGATAGCATCGTTGCCTTTAGTTGCCTTCCGATTTAATGTAATAATTTAAATTTTTAGTTATTGTAATTTGTTTCGAATGTAATTTTATTTTTGAACAAATTATTATTTCTCATGAAAACTAATCGCGGAAAGCCTTTAAAAAGGGATATATTTACGTATATTTTATATACGTATAATATAATTATATATTTTTATATAATATAATTACATATATATATAAATAATAAATAAATGAATGCATGTGTGTACAAAAATCTAATTTTTTTACGCATTTAACAATCTAATTATTAACGTGTATGTAGGAATAAATCACGCGTTGCGCCGAGCCGAGGAAGACGTCGGCGCGGTATCGATCTCGTCCGCCTCGCGTGTTCTCGAATTTCGAGAGAAGTAGCGCGTCAAACCATCGCGCCACGCCACGCCACGCCGGTAACACGGCGCGTTATCATCCCCGTGTTATTGCGATAACGCCGCTGATCTTACGTAAAATAAAAAATACGAGACATGCAACATGTGACACATGCATGCTCGCGAAAGCTTTCATCACGATATTGCGGGATGTCAAGCGCGAGCTGTGTCGAGTTAGCTGCTCGGATCCTGCGAACCGTCCGGTGACGCGACGTGATGATGAAGCCGAAGGATGTCTCGGTCTCGCGCGCGCCGAGTGCGCGAACGCGCGTGCGCGCGCGCACCCCGCGCTCCGATTGGTCGGCGCCACATGGTCTGATGTCAGACCACGGGGACGGTCCAATTCAATAATAAGATGCTGGCGGGCCTGAATGCGTGCCAGTCCTGTGTCTGATCGCACGGCCGTTTGATTGCCGTCTCCAGGGAGCGAGAGCCACTCACTCGCGCCGTCTGTCAGGCGAGCGAGTGCGAGTCACACGAGAGGAGGCGAGAGCACCCGCGGTGATTCAAAAAGACACGACGCGAGTATATTATTCTAATACACTTAAGCAACGTTCCAGTTCCTCTCCGCTCTGCGAGACACATTTTCTGTCTACTACGTTTCTTCAGGATTATATATATTACATATATATATCGGAGAAGAGAGAGCACACGAGAATATCAGGTGAGTCCGAGGCTAATCGATATCGGGAGGTTGACGTGGATATAATCGCTTTCCGAGGAAGTTGCCGGTGTATTATTATTTTTTTGAGGATAATTTCGCCGAAAAAATATATTTCCCATGTTGTGTCGACGAAAGTCGATATTTATTCTTATATTTGCATATCAACTAACATCTAGAAATATATTTATTAACAATATAAGGAATTTACTAGGCCAACTTACGAGACATACACAAATAACGTTTTTAATTTATTACGTTAATTAAATGGATATATAAAAATCAATGTATATGTTTCAACCTTACTCGGTTTTCTTCAGTACAACCAAATTCATAATTTAGATATAGGCGAAAGATTTATGCGTGAATTGAAGAGAAACTAGAATATATTTATTGTATCAAAATATATTTTCTGACACTAATTTAGTTGCATAAATAGTAAAATGCAATTTTAACGAGATTTGTAAGACAAATTGCCTTTCTGAAAAATGTATTATTTAATATTTAATAACATTATTTAATATTATTTAATATTATTAATTAATATTATTATATCATCACAGAAAAACAGTATTCTTGAAAGAATGCAAATATGCCTTGATTCAAGTATATTTTATTTTTATAATAGCGCCAAATATAAATAATTTTGGATAAAGGATAATTTATCCTTAAAACAAAGTGCAAAATATTCTTGATTGAAGCTGAAATTTACTTATAAGTATTGCAAGGACAAGTGACAAGTGAGTATCGGATATAAGCGGTACTTTCAAATATATATGTATAATAATTCTTATTGTAAGTTTGTTTTTACCATATGCTATTTTTAAAATAAGAATATATTTTAAGGATAAAATATACTTTATACAAACTTATTTATTATCAAAGCAAGTGAAAATTTGTGATTACAAAGAGCATTCTATGCTTAAATCAATCAAAGAGGTCAAGAATAAAAATATACTTGAATCAAGGATTCCTTTTTTTCTGTGATTTGATATCTAGAAATGTATTGCGTGAGTATTTGATATCAATATAAATTTTGATAATCGATCACATGAATAAATGATAAAAGCATTTTGAGATTTTTAAAACAGTTTGCATTTCTTAAGAAATATGAACATATATACTTTAATTAACATTTGTGATAATCATCTGATAAAGAGCTTTTTTCGAAAAAGTTATATAAGATCAAACGAATAGATTGATGAATTTATAAATAGATTGTCCAATATAAATTACACATGTACACATTTTTTAAAAGTGATATGTATATATAAAGAATTCTCGATAATCAAGATATTTGCTTATATGGACAAATTTACATATTCATTATGTGTAATGAGAATTGTTCTCAATATATCATATAAAAAATGATATAGGAAAAATATAAAATAGCATAAAATATAAAAAAGTTTAGAAAGTGTCAGATAAAAGTGAGCAAATTTTTTTTATAATTATTTCTCAAAATATGTCCTGCAGCAAAAAAAAAGCATTTAAATTTATTCATATAAAGTTATAAACTGTTTTCTATTTTTACGTAAATTATACAAGTATATTAATAAATTTAAATTGATAATACAAGTTACATATACATATACACACCCACTCATTCTTCTAAAAAAATATTCAATATAACAGAAAAATATTTAATATAAAAATTTAATAAAAATATTTAATCTAAATTGATTATACAAGTTACATATACGTATATTCACCTACTCATTCCTCTAAAAAAATATTTAATATAACAGAGAGTATTCTGGAACAAATTTTCGAGTTTCATGCATTATGACGAATGCTAATTATTATAATTAGTGTCGGATGTTAAATAATCAAGACATATTGTATTATTTAATGCGCATGGAAAAGAGAAACGGGAATAATCGCGATTGCGTGCACTGTTTGTATAAACAGCTAACGGAATCGAATGCGCTGTGATTTCAAGAGTGAAATGTTGAATATGTTTACAAAGGCTTTTTAAGATTCACGTAGTAACTTTTGTAAATAGTAAACAATAACAAAGATACTTACGAAATAAAATAAACTTAAAAACAACACAATTAATTAAAGATACTTATGTATATTTTTTTATAATTTATATATACAATAATTAATAATAAATAAAATAAATTATTATTATTATGTATATATTAATTATTTATTATTATTATTATTATTATTAATTTATTTATTTATATTTTTATATTATTTATATATTTGTATATATATTTATAATTAATATACATATATTACATATGTATAATATAATAGAAATCGTTTATTATGCAAACATCACGAATTTTTCATTTCTTGTAGTTTCGAGGCTAGACATTGTCTATCAAGTTTGACGCTTCGTGTTTACATTATTACATCATACGTAATACGTTTCTTAGATATATGATATCAAACTGATATCTGCAATATATCTTTTACAAATATATCTCTTATAAATGATTCATGCATACTTATTCATGAGAAGTATAGTAAGATATTGATATGATTACGCAGAGGAAAATCTTATCGAATAAAAAATTTAAGAATAGCAGAAAAATGAATTAGAATTCAATTAATTCTTGCTATGCAAATTATAAATTCAATGTTTATATTTTGCATTAAAATTATATATATTATATATTTATATATTTTTTATATTATATGCATATTACATTTCTTACAAATTTTATATTCTAATATGCTTTTCTATTTTTAGTTTTTAACTTTTGATAATTCATAACAACTTGAAACACAAATTAACTGTTCTTATCTTCTTTTTACTAACAAACTAAGGTCAGATTAATTATATGAGTTATCTATGTTTCCGATGAAATATTCGACGGAAGAAAAATTGAAATCTATATTTATTTATTTTAAGTGCGTACTTTAAAGAGATAAGTTTTTCGTACGTTCTTCTCCGTTCATCTACAAATTTTTTATCTAATCTACAGCGAAATATTCGCTTAACAAAAACTTAATTAGATGTAATTGTTTTTCTCAAGTGCTAAATAGTCGGTTTGTAATGAATATTCGAATTAAAAAAAAGCTCGTTTAAAGAGTTAAATGAATAGTTATTAAGTCTCTTGCTATCTTGTTTCAACCTTCAAGTGTATAAATAGCGAAATTATGTTTTCCACACAAAAGTCACTTGCAATATTATCGTAAACATTAATTTAAAAATTCATAATTATTTAAGGTAAATGTCATCTTCTTGATACTAATTTAATTTTATTTAATATCCAAAATTATGTAATTTTTTAAAATATTTTACTTGTCTTTTCAAAACTGCATATTATCGGTGCATCTCGATTATATTATCAATTGCGTGCTCGCGAATGCGTGGGAGTTATTCCGAAGCTATGATATCCCATTTGTCTGTTTCTAATGACATGATTTAATGAGGTTTAATTTGTTCATTAATCAATTAGGCAAGCAATCGACAAGATACAGGAGCCACGATGATTAACCCTTGCATTGTACCGCATGCACGATCAGTTTTCGATCGTGATATGCGATTTCGTATTCCTCGCCATTTGCAATTAATGCATATTTATATAAAAGTTCGTTTAATATTCATTAATTTCTCATAAATCAACTGCGTTATTATGACACTTGGAAGCTAAAAATTGATCTCAAATATATTTCAGATAACAGACTGACGTCATTAAACGTCAAAGTGACGTCATTTTGACGTTTAATGACGTCAGTCTGCTACCTGAAATATATTTGAGAGATCAATTATAATGAAAAAAGAATGTTTGCCTATTATAGGCTCAGCAAAAAATCTCTAATTGTAAATAAAGATCGGAATTATATATTAAAGCAAAAAATCATTTTTATTTTATTTTCTGAACACATTACATATATAAATTGGTAGAGTTAAATCGACGTAACTAGCCAGTTTATTTAATTAAATTCACAACGTTTCGACCATTTGGTTGTGGTCCTTATCAAGTGAAATACACTATAAACAAAAAGACAGTAGTTTTTACATTTAGAACGCATTTATAATAAATAATAATAAAATATAAATTAGAATTACAAAGGACGTACTTAATTAATAAACGATGTACTGATCAAATTGTACTTAAAAAGAATCTAATAAATTATCATAGTAATAAATATAAATAAGGAAAAAGAAGAAACACGTCTCATCAGTATGATGCTCAGTCAACAACTAAATTGACACAGTTAAAAAGACATCTATACGACCTTTATAATTATATCATAAATATTTGTCAAATTTTCAGTGTCCCTTTGTAAGTTGTGAATTTAATTAAATAAACTGGCTAGTTACGTCGATTTAACTCTACCAATTTATATTTACCACTAGCGATATATATACTATTCCTAAATTACATCACATATATGTCAAATTAAAGTAAAAAAAAAGTTTTAAACTACTCACTTTTTGATCATCCTTATAACTTTTTATGTAGTATGTGCGATATTGTTATATTGTGAGGAATTGATTTATATTAAAAAATTGATGTTTCCGTTTTAAAAAAAATGATCTTTAAATCTTCTAATCACCTTCACTCAGGAAAATTGTTGATCTTCCTTGAATATTTTTATTCCTTAATGTAGTTGAACTAATTTCGATCTTTACTTACAATTTTTGATTTTCTTCAACCAATAGTAGACGATTAACTGATTCAAATCAATAATCTCATCTATTAATTGTCATATGTATATACAATTTTTTCATTGTATTTATTGTATACACAATAATCATTAAGATATACAGGGTCCCAAAAATCTAGAAACGTTTGATTATTTTGTAAACAATGCATTTTAGAAGAAATTGTTACAGATAAAAGTTTTAGAGTTTAAAAATATCTATTTAACTTGATCTTATCCCTTTGACCTTAGATTGTCAAGGTCAGGGCAAGATTATCTTGAATTTTTTTAATGGAACTATCATATTTTTTTTATATAATTCGATTCCTCATAATATTCTGCATGAAGGTCATAAGATAGGAGGATGAAAAAGTTGATGAATAGTTTATATGAGATATTTTATGTTTTAATTTGATATAATTTGACATAAATTATATAAAATATTTCATATTCATTTTCCGATAATTTTACATCAATATTCTTACGCACAAAATAATAAGTAAAATCAATTGGGTAAAGAAAACACTATTATTTAAAAAATATATATATATAATTGCTAGTTGCAGATTGCATACTTATATTGTATATAATATATACAGGGTGACCCAAAATTAGAGAATGAATGGCAAATCATTTGGGGACGATTGTGTGAAAATGTTTAGAAAGGCCATCATTTTTCGTATGTTCCCAATGTTTTCCATCATGTACCTCTGTATAACTAACAATTGAAATCCTATTAAAGTAAACTCTACTTGAAATTAATTGAAGAATGTGATTTTGTTATTTTATTATTTACACAAGACTACGTTTGCGAAGAACCTTTTATTTTCAATCGCTTATAACTTGAAATATTGGTGCCTTGACATTTTTGTTAAGAAATATTTGTCTCCAAATAATCCCAAGAATCTGTTATTAACAGGTGACCCACTAATTCTGGGACACCTTGTTCAATGGTCATTATATATATATATATATATATATATATATATATATATATATATATATATATATACATACAATGACTATTAGTAGATGAGATTTACATCAGTTGAACAATTATGATTGATTATGATCAGGGTTTGCTGTTATCTAAATAAAATTATATAAATAATCATCTAGATAAAGTTTTAGCGTCATCTTGTTTTTATATAGATACTAAGAGATATATTATCTATATCTGTATTTTAGATTTAAATGTTTTCTTTATTAAATTATCTAGAATAATGTTTAGATAATTTGGTTTAGAGTCATAGCACATAAAAAATACTTAAATATTATTATTATTAAGTAGCATAATTTAAGCAGTAAGCAATAAAAACTTACAAATAAAAATATAAATATATTTTTATATCCCTCTTATAATTTACATTTTTTTATAACTGTGTTTACATAAACGGTCTTAAAAATAATATTATTTGAAAGTTATCTAGATGAATCGCCATATCATTTTATCTAAATACATTTAAAACAAAATCACATCTTTATCTTTATCTAAATTTATATATTTTCATCTCATCTTTATCTAGCTAATTTTTAAATCAAAGCACAATCTAAGCACAAAACACTGATCATGATATACAATAACTATTAATCATTTTAATCGCTGCACAAATTTTTCTCGTACATTTTCCAGTTTCACAAATTGTTCCGCTTCTGAAATCGCGTATAAATAAACAAAGTAGAGTATAATTATTATTAATATGAAACAAGTGTTTGAGAGAGATACATGATTGAAAAAATGGTCACCTTATTATTAAATTATTTTTAAATGTTAAGAAATTGTTGAATACAAAATTAAACGCACTAAAAGTTCTTGATAAATATTCAAATTTCTTGTCGTATTATATATATTATTTATTGAAAAGAGAAAGAAAGTAATAAACATTTTTTTAAATGAAGAATATGGATTACAAATTGTTTTGATTGGCAAAAATGTGTTGGACCATAAATCTGCGTTTTACAAATAACGCTTCATCTCAGAAAGTGTTTTTAGCTCAGCTTCAACTAGTTTTTATTTTTATCCCGTGCGCAAAAAGAATAATAAAAGTATATGTGACGGTTGAATCTGAAAGTGTATAAAATCTTTAGTTATGTAAAAATCTTCTTGCTATGTATAATAATCTTCATGGTGTCAAATCCAAAGATTTGGCCGTGCGGTTAATTTTGGTGTCACGTGGACACAAAAATTATGTTTCGAAAGAAGAAAAAACCGCGTTCGTACTTGTTCAAGGACAAACCGGAAATATCAAGTGCAAAGATTCGACCATGCTTTGCTCATGTATTGCTTAGTCATAACGTCTTAATATATAACACGCAAGTAGTCTCTATGTCAGACGCACCTGACCTGACAGCTCTGACTTGTGACCTGATCTGATTTGATCCGCGCGATCTCTCGGAGAGATTGAATTTAAACATTAATGTAACCAAAAAACGAATGAGAGGAAGTTGCGAAATATTCTTGCCGGTGCAAATTTTTCCAAAGATTATAAAACAAAATAATGTATAGATCGTCTGGTATTTCTTGATCTTCCCTTGTCGAATTAATGAATAAATAATAAAAATAAAATAAAAAATAAGATTTAATAATTAATAAAAAAAATTAATAAATATTTATTTAAAGAAAAATAAATAAATAAGAAAACGATTTTTTTCTGGTATTTCTTGATCTTCCTTTGTCGAATTAATGAATAAATAATTAATAAAAATATTAATAAATATTTATTTAAAAAAAAATAAGTAATATAATTAAGGAAAAGATTATTTTTTCTTAATCTTCCTTTGTCGAATTAATGAATAAATAATCAATAAAAAATAAAATAAAAAATAAAATAAAATAATTAATAAAAAAATTTATAAATATTATTTGAAAAAAAATAGATAATTAAATAAATAAAGAAAAGATTTTGTAAGTGTACATTATAACAATATATACATATGTATAAAGAGACCCGGAAGAGGCACAAATAAGTAAAAAGGCAGACTTTATTTACTTGCGGCTACTCCACGAGATGGGCTCGTGCCATGCACATGTGGCAGACGTAATGTCACCGTATACATCTTTATGTTTTCAAGGTCGACGCATTATTCACCCACATACTATGTATTGTATATATACGTGTATACAAATGAAGCCATATCATTTAGCGAAATGCGTCGGGGAAAACGACCTCTCTGACGTGAAAGAAATTTATTCGACGTTGCCAAATATATTTCGCCGTCGAATTATCATACGTGTGATATGTATGTACCATATGTACATATATGTAATTAGCAGATGCATGAATGTAAAGCGTGGCGTAATAAAAAATCGCGCGACACGAAATTCAATTCGCGGTTAAGCGCGCAATGACGTATACATATATTTTATTATACAGTCCGCGACCTTTTGACTTGAAAAACTTTTGTGATGTAATGTCGGGTGATTGACTGTAAAATTTTTTTACACCGCGGGACAATAAATTTCGTGCATAAATTTTGCGCATAAATTTCGTTTTTTTCCTCCCATCGTGCCTCGAACGAACTTTGGCGCACGTGTCGACTCAATAAATTATTTTACATCGAAAAATATTTCTTAACTTTTTTCCGCGATAAATGTCTAAATTATCTTCAGCTCTTGTCGCGGGATCGATGAACGAATAAGCCATCGATTTTTTACAGTGACACGTGTCAAAAATAAGAATGATTAAATAATATGCTAAAATAAGTTACGAGGTAAAAGGAAGGAAAAGATTGAGACAAATTGTCGAGCGATATGATAATGATTGAGTATCGAGGAATTTTTGCGCGAATTTACATATACACGTGATTTTTCTCGGCTACCGAAACCTGGTATCGCGTCGATAATGTAAGATGAAATAAGATTTCTCTCTATCATGCGACGAATATGACGAATTTCGTGATCGTCGTTAACGTTTTATCGCATATTGCAATATCGCAATTTTTCGAAATAGCACGTTTGAGAACGTACGTTTCTGATTGGATATACATATCTCGGTATTTAGATATTTCATTATTCTCGAATTATGCGCAAAAAAGTATCGAGATAAGATTATCGAGAAATAAAAATTTATCTTACGAGATATTTTATATCATATTTTTCTGACACTGGCAAGATATAAAATATATCTTATAAAGTGTAAGATATTAATATTCCCAACATGTTCCTTCGTTAATTTATTTTTTTCATGCACACACACATATATATTTGAAAGTATTCGAAATACGCAATTTTTGCTTTATGATAACATCTCGTGTTAATTAGCACGATAATTTGTTTTTCTCTTGTGGTTATTGAAATGCATGAGGATTGAAAATCCTCAACCATCACATATACTTTTATTATTCTTTTTGCGCACAGGGTAAAAATAAAAACTAGTTAAAGCTGATTGTGAGCTAAAAACACTTTCCGAGATAAAGCGTTATTTGTAAAACGCAGATTTATGGTCCAACATTTTTGCCAATCAAAATCAATTTGTAATCCATATTCTTCATTTTAAAAAATGTTTATTATTTTCTTTCTCTTTTCAATAAATAATATAATACGACAAGAAATTTGAATATTTATCAAGAACTTTTAGTGCGCTTTAAGGCTTCTGAGCCCTCACTGACGCCATGTGAGAATTGTGATGTCAGAAACAAGAAAACATATATTAAAAATTCTTGCGTGCCATTTTTAAATAAAAAGATATTTCGATGAAACATTACTTCGGATGGTTTTAGTATACTTTTAAAATATTCCGAAAACTATCTTGTTCCCTATATAATCAATCGACAACTGTAAAATGACTGTAATATGAGGCTCAGTTGGTCTTTGCACATGAGCAGTTATTTCGATAAAATCTGAAATCACGATCATTTTACGGTTGATTGTCAAGAGAAAAGAATAGTTTTCGAGATATTTTAAAAGTTTACTTAAACCATCTGAAATAGCATTTCATCGAAATATTTTTATATTTAAAAATGGCATCTAAGAATTTTCAGTGTTTGCTTTCTCGCTTCTGACGTCAATCTAACATTAGAGGCGATTTAGAGGAAAAAATATAATAAATATATTCATTCTAAATACATTTTTGCTATAAAAATGTTAAAATTTTAATATCAATTAAAATTTCTATTTGCTCGTGTATTGTATAAAACAACAAATGTATTCAAAAAAGGCCAACTTATCGAGCAAGATTTAAGATGTATCCAATTAAAATTTATTCCATAAACAATATATTAAAATTACAAAAAAACCTTCCATAAACGTTTCAACCGCACGCGGTCTTCCTCAGTATAACAATGTTAAGTACTTTATAACTCTTACAAAAAAATAAATCATAATATTCTTAAAATTACTAATAGTCCGTTACTTTGAGTCGAGAATTTATAAGAAATTTATGCGTGTTACAATTTGTCATATTTAATTTATAAAAGTATTCGCCGTGATGTGATCTTATGATGTTAGTTGGATCTCGTAAATTATTTCTTCGTTTTTAAGCGAGAAATTCTTAATATCCATAAGCATTTATGTCGCTTCTTCTCACAGTTTTAACAGTTTTTTTTTTAAATTGAAAATATTATAAAAAGAGAAAACCAACAGTCTAACAAGACACCTCATTTTGAACTATAGTACTTTTATAAATTAAATATGACAAAGTTGTGTTTCTTCAAAATATCTTTTTTATTTAAAAATATGGCACGCAAGAATTTTCAGTGTACATTTTCTCGCCTCTGACGTCATAATCTAACATGGTAGCACAAGTACCTAGAATTCTTAAGTAACATATAAAATTTAGAAAAGAATTAACACAAAGATAAAGATAATTAGTAATTCCAGAACACGGATTATCGTTCGTCAATATTACATGTTTATCGCGAAAAAGAGAGAGAAAAAACGTCCTCGCGCACGCGAACAAGCATTGCAAAATTGGTTTATCCAAGTGAAACTACTCAATTGAGATTACTCAATTAACTATGCTATATGTCAATTGAAGGTAATTGCTTGCAGAGCGAACGTATACAAAGAGAACTGCTGAACGAAGAAGCAGTGCGAGTTCAGATTTCGTTGTGATAGAAACGCGTAAACGATCTCTCTGTTTATTCACGAGAATAGGATTTCGACAATTAACATGATACAAAATTCTTCTTTAAACTCATTGAAAGAGGAGATTTAAAGGTATTCTCACGTCAGTTTTCATCTTTTTTTTCAACACTAATAAATCAAATTTATCAGAAATTCTCTGGTTTGTTTTTTAAGAGGATTAGGTCTGTTTTATCAACAAATATTTTTATTTAACTCTTTATTGACTACACAGAATGAAAAATCTTTTACTAGAATTAAAGTATTCACAATAATAAATCTGGGCTATTATATGTGTATATAAAAAGAAACCAAGACAGTTAAATAATTAGTTTTCTTATCGTTTAAGTTAGATCTACCCAATGCAAAAAACCGATAGAAAAATTTATTTAGCTTTATTGTTTTTTTTTATATATACATGTAGTAGTCCCCGATTTGTTTTTATGAATACTTTAATTCTAGTAAAGGATTTTTCGTTCTGTATAGCCATAAAGAGTTAAATAAAAATAATATTTAATAAAACAGATCTAGTCCTCATAACTGGTTAATTAGCAAATGTGGGCTATCGGATTCCTTTAAAGAAGTTCTATCAGTTGTTCAAATATTTTGTGTGTCTAATGCTTCGTTCTCACATAATTCTCGAAGAGAGACTTCAATCGGTTCTACAGACCCTATTTAAATTTGCAGATAGTGACTTTTAAAGACGTAAAAGGCAATCCTACGTAAAGGAACGAACCCCTCGGCAAGATGCCAGCACAGTTTGAAAGTATCAACAGCCCGGTGACGCGGGAGCCCGTGGTCACAAATGGAGTGCCGTATTCCATCGACAGTGACATCGTCATTACGGGCATTTCAGGTAACGACAGGCTTGCTGGGTACGATCGAATGGAGTAATCGCGTTAGCGGAGCGTAACACGTCGACATTTTTCCAGGTCGTTTACCCGAATCGTCAAACATCGAGGAGTTCAAAGAGAATCTGCTCAAAGGGTTAGACATGGTTAGCGACGACGAGCGTCGTTGGATAGCGGGCATCTACGGACTACCGCGAAGATCCGCCAAGATCAAGGATCTCGCTTCATTCGACGCCTCCTTCTTCGGGGTGCACCCCAAGCAAGCGCACGTGATGGATCCGCAGCTTCGTATGTTGCTGGAAATCACGCACGAGGCGATAGTTGATGCCGGCATCAACCCCTCAACCGTGAGAGGATCCCGCACCGGTGTGTTCATTGGCGTCTCTTCCTCCGAATCGGACGACTTTTGGACGAAAGATCCGGATCTCATTAACGGTTTGTATATTTCGCAGGTTGACTTCAATTTTTTTTTTTCATCTAAAGTCGAACAAAGTTGGAAAATGTCATTAGGAGCTTCTCAAAAGCTTAGAGGACACATAACGGATGTTTTACAGCAACGAAATATAGTCCCACATTGTGTCAATTTGTAGCTGGAACGTTGCTTAGATTTTTTATTCTCATTACTAGAGGGCAGTCACTTTAGTAGCTTTCTAAAATTTGAAGTTTTTTTTTTTATTGGAATATCATTTTATGAAGAAAAATGATACCAAATGTAAAAATATTGGTATCCATCCAAAATGACACCAAACTTTGTGTCATAGTTGAAAAGCAGTACCCCACCAACACATTAACGTTATATAAGCGTTTCAGGAATGTTTGAACCTTAACTTAAAACATGTGAATGTCCATCTAGTCAAACATTAAGTATAATACTTTTACCATTCATTATTGAGGCTTATTCAATAGAGTTTTAAAAGATTGCAAATTTAATTGAGTACATCAATATTCTCTGCGCACTAAAAAATATGAAGGCTCACAATTTTTCGACTGATACAAGTTTTTGGATTTTTACTGTTCTGCACGGACGTTCTCATCCTTAAAGGAACAAACCATTTGTATTGTAGATTAACAAACGATAAAACGTTTGTTAAACGTTTACGTAACGTTAATGTGTTGGTGGGGTAGTAGTTGTGAGTTTTCCAGCAAGGAACACATAAACACAACGTCGCACGATTATTGGCTATCAAATGAAACAATTTTCAAGACTTTAAAAATTCTCCATTCGATAGCCAATTGCATCACATTGTGTCATTTACGTTTACTTGCTGGGAAGCTCCTATAAACAAGATCATAAAAGAAGTATTATTTTAATCACTTTTTTTGTCTCGCCACTAACACGCTTTCCATTCCTTTCCCGAACTATCCTAATAACAGGAATTCCTACTTTGACTAACCTAATCTCCCTAAATCATCTCTTAAGACTCTTTATTCGATAGTCAATTGCATTACACTATGTATATCTATGTTTTCTTGTTGGAAAGCTTCTTGTGTTGCATAATGTTGTCTGCACGTTACTGAAAAACATTCAATATACATTTAATCTGAAAGGTAAACTGAGAAATTTGTATTCCGTTTGCAGGATACGGATTGGTCGGATGTTGCAGAGCGATGTTCGCCAACAGAATCTCTTTCGCGTTTGACTTCACCGGACCTAGTTACGCGATGGACACGGCCTGCTCCTCGGCCATGTTTGGCATGCATCAGGCAGTCGCCGCAATGCGCGCCGGCGAGTGCGACGCCGCGATCGTGGGCGGGATGAATCTGTTGTTGAAGCCAGCGAACGCGCTTCAGTTCCACAGATTGAACATGTTGTCGCAGGACGGCAAGTGCAAAGCGTTCGACGTCACGGGCAATGGTTACGTCAGGGCTGAGGCAGTGGCAGCGATATACTTACAGAAGGCGAAGGACGCGCATAGGGTGTATGCCACGGTACTTCACACGAAAACGAACACCGACGGCCACAAATCCCAGGGTATCACGTATCCGAACGGCGAAATGCAGAATCAATTGATGCGCGAGGTGTACAACGAGGCCGGGATCAACCCGGCGGACGTAGTTTACGTGGAGGCACACGGTACCGGTACCAAAGTGGGCGACCCGGAGGAGATCAACTCCGTCGACAAGCTGTTCTGCAAGAACAGGAAGACTCCGTTACTGCTTGGCTCGGTCAAGAGTAACATGGGACACGCGGAACCCGCCAGCGGGATCTGTTCGATCGCCAAGGTGCTGATCGCGATGGAAGCGGGCGTCATCCCCCCCAACTTGCATTTCGACACACCGAATCCGGATATTCCCGCTTTGAAGGAGGGACGCATCCGGGTCGTCGACAAGGCCATGCCATGGAACGGCGGCATCGTAGGCATCAATTCATTCGGCTTTGGTGGCGCGAACGCGCACATCGTTCTACGTAGCAATCCAAAACCGAAATTACCCCCACTACCGCTGGACACCACCGAACTGCTATCCAAACTGGTCGCCGTGTCGGGTCGCACGGAGGAAGCCGTGCACACATTGCTGGACAAGGCGAGGGAGTATCGAAAGGACGACGAGTTTCTCTCATTGTTGCACGCTGTGCACAATCACGATATACCGGGTCACAAGATGCGCGGCTACGAGATCCTAAATGTCAACGATACCCGGGAAATGACCGAAGTGAGCAATCAAGAGAAACGTCCCATTTGGTTTGTATTTTCTGGTATGGGCACCCAATGGGCCGGCATGGGTCGCGAGCTGCTCGGTATCGAGACCTTTCAACGTAGCTTGCGACGATGCGCGGAGGCATTGAAACCCCACGGCATCGATCTCATGAATATTATCATGAACGCTACGGACGAGACCTACGAGAACGTAATAGACTCCTTCGTGTCGATCGCCGCTATGCAGGTCGCCCTCGTCGACGTACTCGCGTCGATAAACGTACACCCGGATGGCATAGTTGGACATTCCGTCGGAGAGTTGGGTTGCGCCTACGCCGATGGCGCGTTTACACCGGAACAGACTGTTTTGGCGGCTTACTGCCGAGGCAAGTCGATCATGGACTCCAAACTGAACCCGGGCTCCATGGCGGCGGTCGGTTTGAGCTGGGAAGACGCCAAAAAGATGTGTCCGTCCGATATCACTCCGGCCTGTCACAATTCCGTGGACTCGGTCACCATTTCCGGGCCACCTGCATCTATGAAGAAATTTGTGGAAGAATTGAAGAGCAAGGACATCTTCGCCAAGATGGTCAAGAGCTCCGGCGTTGCGTTCCACAGCAAATACATCGCCCCGGCTGGCACCAAACTCCGCGCCTCCCTCGACAAGATTATACCCAGTCCAAAACAGAGATCTGCCAGATGGATCTCGAGCTCCATACCGGAAGCCGCGTGGGGCAGCCCGCTCGCGCAGCTCAGCTCGTCCGCGTATCACGTCAACAATTTACTGTCGCCCGTCCTTTTCCAGGAAGCGATCGCGCATATCCCGGAGAACGCGGTAACGATCGAAATCGCGCCACACTGCCTGCTACAGGCGATCCTGCGCAGATCGCTGGCACCGACGGTGATCAATATCGGCCTCCACAAGCGGGATCACTCCAACAATCTGGTCTTTCTGCTGTCCAGCATAGGTAAATTGTACACGGCCGGTGCTCAGCCCGACATCTCCAAGCTGTACTCACCGGTGAGCTTCCCCGTCGGTCGCGGAACCCCGATGATCGGGTCCCTGATCAAGTGGGACCACTCCACCACCTGGGAAGTAGCCTCTTTCAAGCAAACCTCTGCCCAATCGGGCGAATGCGTCGTACAGGTGGATCTATCGAAGGAGTTGGACGCTTTTTTGGCGGGACATCAGATAGATGGGCGAATCCTTTTCCCAGCCACCGGTTATCTTCTACTGGTGTGGAAGACTTTGGCAAAACTGCGCGGTACCGACTTCGAATTACTGCCAGTCATCTTTGAGAACGTACGCTTCCAACGCGCCACCATCATGCCGAAGGAGGGAATCGTGAAATTTTCGATAACCATCTTCGAGGGAACGGGCGATTTCGAGATCTGCGAAGCCGGCACAGTCGCCGTCAGTGGAAGGATCCGGGTATCCGAAGATATCGAGCGGGAGCAGCTGAAGCTATCACCGCCATCCATTCCGCCTGTCGACAACAAGGACGTCTTACCGCTGAACACCAAGGATGTTTACAAGGAGTTGAGGCTGCGCGGATATGAATATAGCGGTATCTTCCAAGGGATCAAGACTTCCGATAACTACGGCACCGCTGGCGAGCTTCGTTGGGTCAACGAATGGGTCTCGTATATAGACACCATGCTACAGTTCAGCATATTATCCACCAGTCACAAGCTGCTGTATCTACCGTCGCGTCTTCAATACGCCGCGATTAATCCGGTTCTTCACAAACGCTTGACGGACGAGCTGCCAGAAAACGGCACATTACCGGTATATCACTACAAGAATGTCAATATCGTCAAATCTGGCGGCATCGAACTCAGGGGATTGAAGTCCTCCTTGGCCCCACGACGACAGCAAACTCAGGCTTCTCCTAAACTCGAGCGATATATCTTCATACCCTATGAGAACTCGCACAGTTTAGCAGAGGATCCAGAAAGGAGTAAATTGCACGCCGTGACCGCGATGTTGCAGATCGTGTGCGAAAACTCGACGGCGTTGAAGCTTAAGACCCTGGAGATCGCGGGTGAACGAGCCGCGGAGGCTCTCTTGGCACCATTAGTGATCGACTTTAACAATTCTCAACCGAGCTTGCCCGATGTAAGTATATATCGCGGGACTTTAATGCGAATTACATTGTTATAATTTCAACAGAGGCTTAGCTGACGCGGAAAAACCTTTTGTTAGGCTAAAGTGGCTATAGTTGCTTTATTGTATTCCCTAAGGGTTTACAATTTTTCCAAGCAGGAATATGTGATGTGTTGGCTCAAACCGAATTCAAACTAGGGATTCTTCGCATGCGAGGCCACATATTACCCCAGAAAAACCTCTTGCCCTAACAGCACACATATCTCGGTTCAGAGAATATCCTGAAGATGTTCGAATGTCTTCTGGGTATCCTCTGGATATCCTCTGAATATTTTTCGGATATGTTATGCTATTAGGGTGTTGATTGCCATATTTCCTGTAAACTCGAAACTAAGAAGCATTGCTGATCAACATTTATTTATCATGACAACGCCATATTTGTTTCACAAAAAAAAACTTTTCATTGTTTCAGCTCAGCATACAAGTGGTCGCCGTTTCTCCCGCTAATTACGCAACAGTCTGCGGCCAAATAAACGTCGACGTCGTGACGCGAGATGTGAACGACGGACCACCTGGTCAAGACATGCACTTTGTAATAGCGACGGATGTTTTGTCGAACCAGTCTTACGGTATTCTCAAAAATCTGGCGGCCGCTTTGAAACCCGACGGCTTCATTCTTCTGGAGGAAACCGCCGCGCAATTAAATTTGAAAGTTGCACTGAAGCAAGCGAATATGATATTGATCGCGAAACAGACCGATGCCATAGGAAAGACTTATCTGTTGCTGCAAAAGTTGAAGAAGAAGGAAGAACCGACTGTAATACAGATCACGGAGAAATCCTTCTCGTGGCTGGAGGGCGTGAAAGCGGCGCTGAAGAAGTCCGAGAACGAGGGCCAACTGCTCCTTGTGTCCCAAGGCGAACCATTACTTGGTAAGAGATCTTTTAGGAAGCAGATAAATTTTTTTAATCTAACGAACAAGTAAAAGCCAAACGTGGCTGTGAGTTTCAAGGAAGAATTAGATTTCAGGCACTGATTTTTCTTGGCATTTTGAACTCGAACAACCCTTCTTAAAACACTTCTCTCTGTTCGCAGGTATAATCGGATTCATGACTTGTTTGCGAAAGGAGGCGAGCGGTGAAAACACACGTTTCGTCTTCATCCAGGACAAGAACGCTCCCAAATTCAGTTTATCCGCGCAATTCTACGCGGAACAGTTGGACAAGGGACTGACGGCCAACGTGTTGAAGGGGGGCCAGTGGGGTAGCTACCGACACTTGCAATTGGATCAACAGAACAACGTGTCTTCCCTCCAGGTGGAGCACGCCTACGTCAACTCGCTGGTACGAGGAGACTTGAGTAGCTTGAGATGGATCGAAGGTCCGTTAAGTTATTACAGGCCCGATAACTCTTCGAATACGACCCTCTGCAGCGTATACTACGCTCCGTTGAACTTCAGGTAAGGTTTCCGCAGTTTGTCTTGAATCGCTCGCAAAGACGAGGGCGACAAATGAATAAAATATCTTAAAACAAATAAGCTCCGTTAAAAAATTAAATATAAAATTAAAAAAGATTTGAGAAACTTAAAGTTGAGGACTAAGCGCAGATAATGACAAAAATTAAAACGCTTGGTAACAAACAAGATTGTCAGAAAAAAATATATTTATAAAATATCCTTTACATGACAGAGATATTATGCTGGCGAGCGGGAAGCTACCACCAGATGCTCTGCCAGGAAAAATGGCTACGGAGGATTGTATATTGGGGCTGGAGTTTTCCGGGAGAGATACGGCCGGACGTCGCGTGATGGGTATGGTCGAAGCCAGGGGATTGGCGACCACCGTAGTGGCGGACCTCGGTTTTCTCTGGGAAGTGCCCGACAAGTGGACCATGGAGCAAGCGGCTACGTTACCCGTGGCTTACGCAACTAGCTACTACGCCCTCTTTGTACGGGGTCAACTGAAAGCCGGCGAGAGCGTGCTGATTCACGCCGGGACAGGCGGCGTCGGTCAAGCCGCGATCGCCATTGCCCTGCACGCCGGCTGCACGGTCTTCACCACTGTCGGCACGAAAGAGAAGAGGGAATACCTGAAGAAGACCTTTCCGCAGTTGACCGACAGACACATCGGCAACTCCCGAGACACGAGCTTCGAGCAGCTGATACTCACCGAAACGCAGGGACGCGGAGTCGACGTGGTGCTGAACTCTCTGGCGGAGGAGAAGCTACAGGCCGGCATACGGTGCCTCGCGTTGAACGGTCGCTTCCTCGAGATCGGCAAGTACGATCTATCAAACGACAGCCGCGTAGGGATGTCCATGTTCCTGAGGAACACGGCCTTCCATGGTATACTGTTGGACGCGCTATTCGGGAACGATTCCGCGGAGAAGAAGGAAGTGGTGAGACTCGTCTCGGAGGGGATCAAGAGCGGCGCGGTGCGCCCGCTGCCCTCGACCGTCTTCTCGGAGCAGCAACTCGAGCAGGGATTCAGGTTCATGGCGACCGGCAAACACATCGGCAAGGTGTTGCTGAAAATTCGGGACGAGGAGCCGAAGAGACGCGTCCCGCCTACGCCGAAGATAGTGGCCGCCATACCTCGTACTTACATGAATCCGGAGAAATCGTATATATTAGTGGGCGGTCTGGGTGGCTTCGGGCTGGAACTGGCTAACTGGATGGTCGCCCGCGGCGCCAAATTCATCGTCTTTGTGTCGCGCTCGGGTATGCGCAACGGCTATCAGTCGCTGTGCGTGCGACGCTGGCGCGAGAGCGGCGTGAAGGTCCTCATCTCCACGTCGGACGTGACAACCTTGCCGGGCACCGAACGCCTGATTCAGGAGAGCGCTCGACTGGCTCCGGTAGGCGGCATCTTCAATCTGGCGGCCGTGCTAAGCGATGCGCTAATCGAGAACCTGACGGAGACTGATTTCAAGACGGCGAGCCTGCCGAAGATCGAGGGTACAAGAAATCTAGACGCGGTCTCGAGGAAATCCTGCCCGTCGCTGGACTACTTCGTCGTGTTCTCGTCCGTGGCATGCGGACGCGGCAACATGGGCCAGACTAATTACGGCCTCGCTAATTCGGCTATGGAGAGAATGATGGAGCAGAGACAGGCTAATGGTTTGCCTGGTCTCGCCATTCAATGGGGTGCCATTGGAGACGTTGGCCTAATCATGGGTAAATGTCTTTTTTTGAAGCTTTTCTTAGATCCTCATTTTTATAAATCTATATTTAAGGTTATTTCATCTTAAAAAGTACATTTATCGACATAGCGATATTATTGCACGATTCTTTGAGGAAAACAATAAGGCTAGAATTAAAAAATTAAGTAAGAAATTATTGGAAAACGTGATCTGATCGCCAGTTGAATTTTTAAAAACCAAATTAAGGAATTATTGTTTTAGAGAATCAATTTGTGAGTTAAAGGACCCGCCTACATCGAGTACATAGAATTTTGATTTTCGGTGGAATTGGTTGTTTTTTTCATATGTTACAGTTTACGTCCCGCTGAACAAAAGATGTAATAGCCTCAAAGCTAAATATTAGATAGCTATTAATGAGTTATTGTTATTACAGTCAGTCAAACCAGAGCCCAAGTTTTTGGTATATTTGACTGACTGTAAATCAGTAACTATCTATTATTTAGTTTTAAGTCTATCACTTTGTTCAGTAGTAGATTATAAGCTATAACATATGAGAAAACCAGCTGATTTTACAAAGATTCAATTTTATATGATTAGTACGGGATTTTTTAATTCATATAAAATCCTAGAAATTGAATCCCGGTAGAATCAGTTGATTTCCTCACATGTAACTTTTATGATTTGTTAAATAAAAAATAATAAGTGCTTACAATCAGTTAAACACGAAAAATTAGGACTTTGCGAGTTGTTTGGCTGGTTGTAACTCGCAGTAACCATCGAATATTTAGCTTCGAGGCTATTACATCTGTCGTTCAGCAAGTCATTAGCTACAACACATAAAGAAAAAAAACAGCCAATTTCACCAAAAATCAAAATCCTACGCATTTGGTGCCTTTTATAATCTGTTCTTCACACAATGTTATTCTTTTTTTAGAAATGGGAGACAACAACACCGAGGTCGGCGGTACCATGCCGCAGCACATGTTGAGCTGTCTCGCGACTATAGACGTATTCCTGCAACAACCGCATCCGGTGCTGTCCTCCGCGGTATTGGCCGAGAAGCACAAATCCACGAACGACAACAAGGCCGGTCTGATCGAAGCGATCGCCAACATTTTAGGCGTCAAGGACGTGAACTCGGTGAGTCCCAGCAACAGTCTAGCCGACCTGGGAATGGACTCGCTGATGGGCACGGAGATCAAGCAGACTCTCGAGAGAAACTACGACATCGTGTTGTCGGCTCAAGAGATCCGCGTCCTGACGTTCGCCAAATTGCAAGAGCTGTCCACGTCGAGTCCCGATGCGACGAGCAAGCAGCAACAATCATCGACAGCCGACAACTCCGACGTGAACGCCGCCAGCAACATGCTGATAATGCAGTGGCCGGGCAACGAGGTGCTGCCCAAGGAAGCTCTCGTCCGGCTGAAGACGAAGAGCGCGAACGGACCGCCGCTGTTCATCGTTCACGCAATTGAAGGTCTGACGAAGCCACTGGAGCACATGGCCAACGAGCTCGAGAGACCGCTCTGGGGCCTACAGAGCGTCGAGCACGCGCCGCACGACACGATACCGAAACTGGCCGAATTCTACATAAACAAGATTAGGAATATTCAGGAAAAGGGACCGTACCACCTAGCGGGATACTCGTTTGGAGCTTGTCTTGCCATCGAGATGACTCTACAGCTGGAAGCCGCCGGGGAGAAGGTCAGCTTGAAGCTGATAGATGGTTCCCTGGAGTATGTGCGACAACAGAGCGAGATGATCGGCAAAATTGATACGACGAATTATCTCGTCTCCGACGGCTGCATGAAATCGCTCGCGTATTTCAGCATTCAGTTCAACAAGAATGTCAATTATTCTGAAGTGAGTTTTTTTGATCAATTATCCTTCAGTTTATTTAGTTATTCGATGAATTTTATATTAGTTTTATTTATCACCCTAACAGCACACATATCCCCGAAGACGTTCAAAGAACATGAGAATATTCGAATGTCTTCTGGATATCCTCAGAATCTTTCGGATGTAATATTAGGGATAATTTTTCAAGCTACAGATAATTTCAAAAATATGATAATTTATTTTATAATCTCTGCATACATATTCGTCGTTTCATTCCAGGCATACATAATTCTGAAGCAGAGCAAGTCGGACGAGGAGATGTTTGACAAAATGTTGGAAATAATAGGCGAGACCCCGTTCGATCAAGAGGATTTGAAAGTTGCTGGATATCTTTTGTTCAAAAGATTGGCGGCCGCTACAATTTATTCTCCGGATGCAAAAATTAAAGGACCAGTGATGCTGATTAAGGCTACAGAAAACTTCATACCCTTGGCACAAGATCACAATTTATCGACAGTAAGAGATTCTTATCTCTTTCCAGCTTTTTCGTTCAACTTATACACATACCCGCAGGCAGCAAACTGACGTTATTTTGACGTTTAATGACGTCAGTTTGCTACTTGGGTAATATTGTCAATATATATATATATATATATTGACGATAATTTTTTGCAAAAGTTTCAATGATGAAGTTTGAAAATAGCATATCTAATTTGCAGGATAAGAAAAGTATTCCCTATGTTTTTTTTTAGTAGTGTGTGTGTGTGTCATATATATATAACACACACACACACACACACACTACTAAAAAAAAACATAGGGAATACTTTTCTTATCCTGCAAATTAGATATGCTATTTTCAAACTTCATCATTGAAACTTTTGCAAAAAATTATCGTAAACAAAAAAATTTAAGAAGCACTTTAAAGCTTGCAATTTTAACTCTCTTTAATGTACTATCGGTGGTTTGTAACTTCTTTATTTTTTAACTTCTTTATTTTATGCTAAAAACATATAATTTTATTCCTTAGAATTACGTATTTTTGACATTTGTAGCTCGATAAAAAAATTTCTTTTGAAAAATTCTACACTCATGTTCCATAAACTATAACATTTTACCTACAAATTTTATATTTAATAAATTTTCTTACGTTTTTTTTTACCGTTGATTTTGAAACTAAACTTGTATTTTTTAGCAATGATGGCAATACTCAGCGGAAAATCATCATAAAAAAATTAAAAAAGCATGAAGCTTGAAATGTAAAGTTTAACGTGCTAATTTTACGAATTTGTTTTTATTTTCCTTATTATGAAAAATAGAAATTTAGTTCAAAATTGTGTAACTCTGTTTAAAAAAAATCATAGAAAAATGTTTAAAATAACGTTTTGTACGCAAAGTATTGTAGTTTATGAAACTTGAAATTTTTCGAAAAAAATATTTTTTATCAAGATTCAGCATCAAAAATACGTAATTTTAAGGAACAAAAGCATCTTTTTTAAAAGCATAAAATGGAAAGATAAAACGAATTTGTAAAAATCACCGCGTTAAAGTTGAAACTTCGAGCTTCAAAATGAATTTTTAATTTTTAGTTTATGATGATTTTTCGCCAAATTTCAACAGTTTAAAAATAATAATTTTTAGAAAGGAAAAATATTTCCTATTATTTTTAGCAGTGTATTTTTTTTTTTAAATTTTTTTAAAAATGGTGAATTTATCATGAGTTCAATATAATTTTTTAGGTTTCGATAGACATTTTTATCGAAATTGAATGATTCTATTCTTCGAATCTCCCTCTCATATATTATATACTCAAAGATTTATACTCTTACTTGCTCTTTTTCAGATCTGCACGCAATCCGTAAGAGTGGAAGAGGTGACTGGCAACCACAGAACGATACTGTTGGGAAGCAGTGCAAAGAGGCTCGCAAATCTCTTGCAAGCATAGTTTGCAAAAGCACGAATAAGGCGTGAATTAGAATCTATGTATAAAAAGGAAAGAAATTAATCGCGCCTTAGAGAGAGAATAGTTTCATGTCGATAAGAACTTAATTTCCACAAAGGTTGCAGAAACATTGTAGATATGTTTTATCACGTGATTATCGCATATTCTCTTTGCGTTATGTTGCTGCAATTTTACTGAGATTTCGCGTTGTATAAAGTGACACTTCTCTTTACGTAGAAATCTTTTGCGCATTATATATATATGCTATCCGATATTACAAGTCAGAAAATCTCTTGTGTAACTGTTTGCAAACAAACAGAACGTACAAAATGTCAGATAAGATGATTGCAAGCTTTTTCAAATGGTATACCAGTACTTCCCGTATCGTTAATTTAAATTAAATACAATACGTTCTTGTATAATTTTTAAGTACATGGGATCAGTTTAGTAACTCTTGTTTTAAGAGCTTATTATGTAAGCTTTCTCGTGATATTTCCAAAGTAAACGCGGATGCGTGCGTATCTATTTATTTAAATTATAATATTAATAGTTTAGTGCGTTACCCTCCCTTCTCTACTTAGTAATTAATATTTTGATTTTAAGCGGGTTGATCTCTAGCACTTAATGCGGAGTCTCTCATCATCATCATCACAATATCGTGATGAAATTGTAAATAACAACAAGGTATATCAATGCATTTGCTTAATACAGTTCTTAATATTATCGGCTCTTCAACTCTTTTGCGTTCTTATATTATTGAAATATAAAGAAAGATCTTATTTTAAGATTTATCGCACAATATGTAATTTATTTTTCATTCCATTAGCAATTAAAAGTTTGGCACATAAAAAAAAGAAATGTTTACTGTCTGTATTTTTTTTATTAACTTAACAGATTCGACATATTGTGTATTAACATCTCGAAAATAAATGTACACTTACTAGTTGTAAGTATATATTATACGTACAAGTTAATAATGCAAATTTATATGCAATTTATGTTTACATTCTCTAATTCCCTGATTATTTAATCAAATAAATTTTCGAAAATAAATTTATATAATTTTTCTTTAACACTATTAATACTGTTCGTTTATGTATGAATGATCTAACGAAATTTATAAATGTAAATCACATTGACTTATGATTCTTTTAAGTCATTTTCTTCGCGTAAATTATGGAATCATTGAGACTTTTATATATATATATATATATATATACACATATATATTCTATAATTAAGATAAACATTTTAATTTAATGCATCGGTGAAATGCGAGTCTGATATGGCAGCGTTTTCATCGCACGTGAAAGAGATTGTCAGGGCATACCGGGTTCCAGATTTCACTTTCTCAACTAGATGTAAATTTTCACTCCCTGAAGTAAAAATCGAGACTCTGCCTGTAAAATTATATACAATATATTAATATTAATATATAATACATATATATTAAAATTATATACAAATTTATAGTAATTTATTGCTAATTATTTGACTGTTTTAAAAATAAAAAAGTCAAATTGTTCTAAATTATTAAACAATATAACTTGTTTTTTTTCTTTCTTGAAGCAGTCGAATATCATTTGAAATATTACTAGATTAAATTACTATTAAGTTGTAACATTATATAATTATACCATATTAGATTAAGGCACCTAGTTCCTCGCCACATGTTGGAATTGTGATGTCATAATCTTACATAGGCTGTATTCCCTTTGAATGCTTTCAGCGCTATAAGCATTTCCTGTCTTCGTTTGATATTCGATGTACAACGAAAAGAAGATGCTTATGGCGCTGAAAGCGTCAAAGGGAACGCAGCGGACCATAGTCACGGCGAGGACCCAGAAGCCTTAAATTATAATATTAGATTTTTAATTATATAATTTATTAGATTAAATTGCTTTATAAATTATTATTAAATTATATTCTACAGATATTCTCTATCGTTTAACAATTTGGTTCTTTATACCTTTTAGATTTGCTAAGGATTATTAAAGATCCACATATTATAAGAATAGATATTTAATCATGTAAATCTTACCTTTTCTTGGTTCTATTGTTGTATTGACATTGTTTTTGTCGATAAATATAAATCGACCACCTTCGAAATCTTTCTCATAATCATTTAAATACAACAGCGATGTATAATGAAACGATTCGTATGTCTCCTAAAGTTTTACATATTTTAATTTAGTTTATTTTAATTTAATTTAAGTTTCTTCAATTATTTCTTAAATATCATACTTGACAAAATATACAGGGTGTTCTATAAGAAATTGCTGAAACTAATCACCTGTCATTTTTTAATGCATGCAGTTATTGAGAAAACAAAAATTGTGTTGGAAAGAGAAAAGTCTGCAGTTTTTATTGGACATAAATAAAATGTTTGTATAGGTACCACTTTATTTTATTGATAAAAAATAATGAAAAAGTGCTAATAATCACATAAAATCATATACACTAATGATAAGTATTTATTTTTAACAGTGCCAAATATAATATCAATAACAATGACATGTTAGAAAGTTTTTACAAGTTTTCATAAAAGAACAGACTTTTGTACAAATTCAAATGGTGTGCACTTCAAAAATATTTATCATTAGTTTACATATATGTGATTATTAGCACTTTTTTCATTACTTTTTTTCAATAAAATAAACTGGTATACAAACATTTGATTTATCTCCATTAAAAACTGTAGACATTCCTCTTTTCAACACAATTTTTATTTTCTCAATAACTGCATGCATTAAAAAATGACGTTGATTAGTTTAAGAAATTTCCTATAGGACACTCTGTCCAAAATAAAAAAAAGAAAATAAATTTTTTTTATATTTTTATAATATATATATACTATATATATATATATATATCAAGAAGTGTTATATAATAGTTTTGAGTCATACCTTATCGACATGTGGATGCCAGTATTCATCATGTACAGTTTTTGCAGGTTTATTGGTCATCCGTGAGAAAAAAGTAGGCTTGGTTAGATAGATTGTATTTATATCCACTCCAAAGTTATGTGCTACTGCATGTTGTATTTTCGTTTTCACTACTCTAAATTAAAAATGTCAAGTGTTATTTTTATTACATATAATCTCTCACTTTTTAAACATTAGATATATATTGTAAATATATAATAAAATGCTTAAATGTCAGTTTGTGTATATAAATTTTGTATAAAATAATTGTCAATTGAATGTTTATTAAAAAAAAAACTAGATCTGGAATATAAGTAATAAATTTATATATATCTAACAATAAATTTTTGCACCATTAATTTTTATCATACCTATAAATTGCTAAATCCATATTATTAAATAGCTTCTTTGCCACCGGCTGTTTGTAGATATTGATAAAGCCCTGTCCCTTGCTGAGAGCTCCAGAATGAAGATCCAAAATGCTTGCACCGCCATCGGATCCGCCCAATTCTAATCCACCTTTCACTAGCTTCAGCAAAACATCTACTTCTGTTGTCGAGACAAGTTTATCGGTAACGACTCTGCCACATCTCTCTGGTACACAGCCAGGGAATTTTTCTAACTCGTCTCTATAATCCACGGAGCAGTCAACATTCTGTGCACGACTTACCAGCACGTCTTTCTGCTTCGCTAAAGACACTTCCTTGGCCTGTCTGCTGTTATACCAAACTATCAACAGTACTCCGAGTATCAGAATGCATCTGGACCATACTCTTTGATATGGAAAAGATACAGGAGGCCCATATTTTCTGTCAAATTGGAAACAAAGATTGTATATCTTTAAGTCAAAATGCATCAATGAGCATAATTTTATCGATATTTGAGGTGAAACCTATATTCTAAATAATTACCCTTTAATTTACTCTTATAAATTAAATAATTACATAAAACAATAAATAATTAATATAAATATTATATTAATACAAATAATTTATATAAATTAATAAATAAATAATAATTAATAATTACATAAAACAATAAATAATTAATTAAGAATTATAATTATAAATAATTAATTACTTAATAACGACATAGAGATATAGTTTATCGAAATAAGAAATCAGCTGTCTTTTTTTCGAATTATGTGTCTGAGCAATATTTGCAAAAACACCTGTGTCGAAATCTGTATATAGAGAACCGATATGTCTCCAAAACACATATTTACAATACATAATAAATGACATTTACATATACATATGTACTCACAATTCAGCAGGCTTGGCCGTCTTTTCCGTTTTGCTCTCTTCCTGAATTACATTTTCCTTTTGTGTGCTCTTTTTCTTCGTTCTCTTTACTTCCTGCGTCATTGTTTACCTCTTCTAATCTTTTATAATTTTATACATGTCAAATGTAGGTGTCGGAAAGAAACAATTTTGAAAATCACGATGCACAAATATATATAGACACGATACGTATGAAAACGCCTAGGGAATCTAGGAAATTTCATGGCTTTATACGTCACGTGCATTATTCCCCAGATTTTTTAGGGGAAATAAGGGGGTTTGTATCTATCTAGGGAATTTGGCTTTCGACCCAGGAAATTTATATTTATTTGTCTTCGACTAGAGATTTTCTGATTCTACCTAGGGAAATTTCTTTCTGCCTAGGGAATTTTTAGATTTTGAGGAAAACAATCTGGCAGTCCTGCATCTAATAATTTCTGCTTTTTCACATGACATGTTTTGTGTCGTTGTCGAACGAAGATGATGTAATTCACGCATTATGTTGTCATGTTTTTCCTGTTATTATTATTAAAATATAAACATGCTGTCCTTTTTTCGTAAGCTATCAATCGGCGGAAAGATAAAAGATGGTATATTGCCAGAGGGAATCATGGGAACGGCAGAGGATCTCTTGACAGCGAGGAGTCAGAACGATCTGGCACTAATGACAGATACAGAGTTAAAAGAATCCGTTTACGGCAAGTTGTTGCGCTCTATTTGCGTGTTGTATCCTACGACCTTTCGGAGTGTATTGTCCGATGTCCGAAAGAGATGGTGCGACATTTCAAATGACTTGTTTCACTTTTTTCCCCACTACTCAAAAACAGTCGAATATCGCTCGAAATATTTCATTTAAAATTATTAAATTATATAATGTCAGTATAAATTTGATTTAATTAAATCTTAAATTAAATTAAAAATTTAATATTAATATATAATATTTAATTTATTAAATGTTACATTAAATATATGCTATTTAATATAATATATTAAATTAATTATATATGATGAGATTAAATAACTATATAAATTACTAATAAATTAATATACTGAATTACTAAATTATTTACTATATAATATCTATCAAATAATATCTACAGATATTCTCTATTATTTACTAATTTGGTTTTTGACACTTTTTAGATTTGCTAAGAACTATTAAGGATCCAGAGAAACCACAAACCTTGGAGCAACTGAACGTTGTCTATGAGGAATGTATAACTATTTGTCACCGCACACCTGGAGGAGTGTCTGTGATTCGCGTGGAATTCAATCCTACTGTGCCTCACTGTTCGTTGGCAACTCTCATTGGATTGTGCATTCGTATCAAATTGGAACGTCATTTGGTAGCATCATTTAAATTGGATATCTATATCAAAGAGGGTGCACATTCAACCGAACAAGAAAGTACGTATGTTCATGTTGTACAATCAGTGTTATGCTTAGATGATTTTAAAATTAACTAGATAAAGATGAGAAAAAAATATGTAAATTCATCTTACATTTAGATAAGATATAGATGATTTTGTTTTAAATATATCTAGATAAAAGATAAAATTATATAGCGATTCATCTAGATAATTTTCTAAATAATAATTTTCAAGACTGCTTATGTAAACACAGTTATAAACAAAATGGAAATTATAAAAGGGATATAAAAATATATTCATGTTTTTATTGCTTACTGCTTAAGTTCTACTTATTTAAGTATTTTTGTGTACTTTTATGATTCTAAACCAAAATTATTTGAAAGTTATTCTAGATAATTTAGTAAAGATAACCCCTTTTCTCATCTAACAATAAGATGCAGATATAGATAATACATATTTTTATTATCTATAAAAATAAGATGTGACATCAAAGTTTCATTTAGATGATCATCTATATAATTTTATTTAGATAACAGCAAACACTGTACAATACTGTTCTAGCAGAAATGTATATAAAATATATGCTTGCCTTTAACATTGTGTGCATTAAATTACAGTTAACAAACAAATAAACGACAAGGAACGTATAGCAGCTGCAATGGAAAATCCAAACTTGCGGGAATTAGTGGAGAAATGCATATTGGAGGAAGACTATTAGCATTTTCTGTGATGATTGTGATGGATATACTGTCTAATATTTTTTTGTAACTTACAGTTTTTAATCTACATTATGTGTAAATAAATGCTTTATTTTATTGATATGTGACGCATAATTAACGAGCCCGGTTCATAATTACAATAAGAACATTTCTCTAATAAGATAAACTGTTGTAAATCTTTTATATCCTTAATATCATAATATATATAATATATTGTAAACTTGTGCATCTCTGATAAAACAATGTAAACGAATCAATACAAAGATTAATACAGTTCAAGGATATCATTATCAAAATTAATATATTCTGCAGATGTAAAAATTTTCTTTTTACATTAATTAAGACAGACAAAATAGAATTAAAAAAATACAAGTCAGCATGCTTTTGATTAAGGCCGGGTCTACAATAGGTGTAGTAAGCTCTAAGCCTTAAAAAATTGATCAATCACAGTCGATTATTCCCCTTATTCTTGACTGTGATTGGTGAATTTCTTAAGACTTAAGGCTTACTACACCTATTGTAGATCCGGCCTAACAAGTTTTAAAAATTACTTATAGATAATCTTATTTCGTATTGTGTGCGTGCGTGCGTGCGTGTGCGTGTGTGTGTGCGTGTGGTGTTATATTTTTAACGGGATGCCGGATAAATGTTTTTACCGACCGAATGCGAGAATATTTAGTTTTTTTTATATAACTTTTTATTGACTATACTGATCAATAAATCCTTTTCCACGATTAAAGTACTTATAAAAACAGACCGCGCTAGCTATGTTTGCATATATAAATCATATAAAAATCAAAAATTATATATATATATTATATATATATATATATATATATATATAATGTACTTCACATTATAAATTATACATGGAGTTTCTTTCTTTTAGAAACTTGAATGTCATCGACAGATCCAAAACTATCTTTAAGAGATTCCGGATTAGATTTTTTTCTTTTTATTTAATAGCAATATCTCATGTTTTCTTAAGAGATGCTGCATTAAATTCGTGGTATTTCCGCAATGACTTATTATTTTTTCACAAAAAGAACACTTTGCCGCTGTGTCATATTTAGTGTAATAATTTATACAGTCTTTTCTGATTTATGTAAGGATGGATTATTTATCTCTACATCACTTTCTTCTTCAGTATCTTGAATACCTGTTAAATCTGTAAATATTATACTAATAAGCTCGATGGACGACCAGGACTTGCAAACTTTTTAATTAGGTTATGTATGTGTATTGATATAAAATTTATTATACAGAGATATGAAGGTTACATATCATTTCATATAATAAAAATATTGCTTATCGATGTCAGAAAATGCTTGATCTTGATCTATTGATAATAATATATATGCTATATATATATATATATATATATATATAAATTAAATTTCTTTATAAAAACCATCGCACACACCTTTCTCACTAATAAACTTGGCGTTTGCGCATGCGTTGTTACTGTTGTTAGACGGCAAAGATGGCATTGGAACAAGCAATTCTATCCCTCAACGAAAATTCGCGGATGTGCGTTGTCTATTCGTACGTCGTGCCGCAGGGAGACATGAAATTGTGCCTATCCTGTTTCATGACAAACAGGGGGCAGTATACGAGCGCGTGCGTTACGCAACGGCACCAAACGATGCGGTACAAGGATATACCGTATCTCTATTGCTACGATTGTTTGAATCGACTGTTCACAGTCTTCCTGGCGAGGAACAGATGTCTAGTGTGTCAAAGCCGTAAGTATTTATAACAAGAAAAAACTAAATAAAATAAATTAATAAAATATATATTTCTGTATGCAGGTGCGGCAGAGTCCGACAGCGCCTTAGAGGACGAGACGATCGACGATGAGGACGAAGATTAATGCAGTCCTCCTGTCCTCCCCAAATATTTTGAAAACTGAGCACGACAGATAAAAATGTTTTAAACAAATGTTGTAGGGCTTTAACAAATATATGAAATGGTGATACATATTTGACCTTAACATCAGTTATGAAAGAAGTCTACAGGTCAACTTTAAAATCGTTTTCAAAATATTTGGCGTGTACGGGTGGTCTCAGACACCCTGTATAACATGAGAAATATCTGATTTAAATTTGAAATATTTTTTTTACATCTAAATATATGTATTTTAAATAATACAATATTTTAATATTTGTATATATATATATATATATATATATATATATATATATATTAATATTGCATATATAAATGTATACCCAGCAAACACCGATATATAATTGTTACATTGCTATAATAAAACGGAATATAACAAGTAATATAACGTGTACGTTACATGTAACATCCATGTTAGTTGTAATTTCCCACTCATAGATGTAACATTTTAATATAACATATATTACATTGTAGTTATATTGTAATTATATACCAAATAGCACATTGATATATTGATAAGTCAGTGCTATCTTGCGATATAATGACAATATAACTACAATGTAATATATGTAATATATATAAAATGTATGTATACATTTACCCAGCAAACACAGTATATAAATGTTATATACTCAAGCATGTTACATGTAATGTATATGTTAGTTGTAATTTCTCACACTCATAGATGTAACATTTTTAATATTACATATATTACATTGTAGTTATATTGTCATTATATCGCAAGATAGCACTGACTTATCAATACATCAATGTGCTATTTGGTATATAATTACAATATAACTACAATGTAATATATGTTATATTAAAATGTTACATCTATGAGTGGGAAATTACAACTAACATGGATGTTACATGTAACGTACATATATATATATATATATATATATATATATATATATATATATATATAGATAAACAAATATATATTATTGAGTTTTAACAATTATTAATTTTTTCTTAAATATTTAAAAATATATATATTTTAATCACAAATAGATATTGTTTGAGAGTTTTTTCGCATGTATAACGATGATACATAATATGAATGAAATTACAAATCATTTTTATAAAAAGCAAAACAGAAAATATTTAAATATTCATTTTCTATTCTTAACTCGCGAAAACTTATTCTAATGCGTCGTCTACAATAGCAGCAAGCAGTACAGCGAGTACAGAGTACAGAGTAAGCAGTAAGCAATAAGCAATGCGAAATGGGTTTTGCTCATCATTTCGTCAAGAGTAACGAAATGAACAAATCCCATTTCGTATTGTTTACTACTTACTCTGTATACTCTGTACTGCTTGCTGCCATTGTAGACGACGCATTAATTCATGCAAAGTAAGAGCTATAACAGCTTTTTAATATCCTTCCTTAACATTCTCGTTCTATTCCTGTAAATGCAATCCACAATTTCGCGACTCCGTCTGAAGAGGCTGCAAAAATAAAATAAGTACATATACAATACACAAAATTAACATTGTGATTGTAGATTTTTAAATGAATTATAAATGATAAAAATGTCTTAGAAGATATAAATGCTATATGTTATATTATGTTAAAAAGAACCTCACACATATCTTATGGAAAATGGCTCTCGATTAAATTTGCTTAAACTTTGTTATCTTCTAGTTTTTGTTATTCTGGACAAAAGTTCCCATTGTCACAACATGATCTGACGAGCCGTGTTTGCTCTATAAGGTTTCAAGTATTGGTAATAATAGCTCAATCGTATACGTATGTGAAACTATTTTTACAATTTGTAACTACTCTTTTACTAACTTTTTAACCTTTTCACGTTAAGTGTAACAGTATAATAGTGTAGTATTGTATGTGTAAGTATTTTTATGTGTATAAATGTGACCCCTGCTCTTAGCATTGTGTAGGATTAACGACGTGGACGTGGTGGGGATCTGAAAAATAATTACACATACAATACTACACTATTATACTGTTACACTTAACGTGAAAAAGGTTAAAAAGTTAGTAAAAAAGTAGTTGCAAATTGTAAAAATAGTTTTACATACATATACGATTGAGCTATTATTACCAATACTTGAAACCTTATAGAGCAAAAACGGCTCGTCAGATCATGTTGTGACCATGGAAACTTTTGTTCAGAATAACAAAAACTAGAAGATAGCAAAGTTTAAGCGAATTTAACCGAGAGCCATTTTCCATAAGATATGTGCAGGGTCCTTTATTGCGGAAGAGAAACTTAAGCAAGGAAGGATAAAAGTATACAGTACTTACTAGTAAATATATATTGTATGTGAATCTGCATTAAATGCTGCATCTCAAACCCAACACTTGGCTTCATGTTAAAGCACTTGTACAGAAAAATCCGTCGTTCTCTATACTCGGGCAATCTGATCGGTCGACATCGTCACAACAAGCTTAACAGCAGATTAATTTAAATCTTTTTCTACAAAAAATGTTAAACATTATCATATTTTTTAAATATTTTTAAGAACATGTTATTGTCTAAGTAACATATAAAAAAAATAAATACCAGTTGTTCATTGTAATCTGAACAAAGATCCCTCAACTCCACTTTGATTGCAAAAATCATCAGTTCTGCTGCTTGATTAATTGTAAGATGTACACATTGACAAGTGTGGATACTTGAAATATATTCTTTGGCATTGAAAACTGCTAGATCTGTCAACAAATTTATATATATAATAGTTATTATAAATTAAAAATATAAATCTTTTATTATTCTTATTCATATAAGTAAAACCTTTAGATATATGCACAGATGCGCATAATTTAATATATATAGACATGCATATATGTGTGTGTATCTAGTTGCAATAATACATATACTTATCAAATATAATCCAGGTGCGGATACTTAAAATATTCTTTGGCATTGAAAACTGCTAGATCTGTCAATAAATTTATATATATATATATAATAATTATTATAAATTAAAAATATAAATCTTATTCTTATTCATATAAGTATATAAAACCTTATTTTTATTGTTATTCTTATTTTGTGTTTACATATATATAGATATATGCAATTTAATATCATATATGCGTCTATCTTAGTTACAATAATACATACCTAGCAAATATATATAATTCCAGCACAACAAAATATATCACTTTGCAAAATTACAAGGATATGCAGATTCGTATGTTGACAGCTGTCAAAGTAAACCATAACCTTCCGTGACAAAAATCATTGTCATCTCTCCCAGTGAGAAATTGATGGTCGAATCGATATCGAATCAATGCCGATTCGATCATTTTGACATCGATACGACGACGAATAAAATTAATATACATATATAATAAAATATATATTATTCTAGTGGCTAACAAATAATTTTTTTATACTATTATTTTTAATTAAATTAAAATATATATATTATATCTTTAAATAAAAGCATGCGACAGCGTGCTTCTCTATTCCCACATAACAATAAATAAAAAGTTATATAATCCGAGGTATATATGTCCATCGGATATTCAGATATCCATAGAAAAATCATCCGTGTAAAACCTGAGGATATATTTAGGTTATACTGAGGATGCCTCCATGTCCGCCTATATATTAAAAAAAAATCTTAAATTAAATGTCTTTAAGACATCTTCTAGACATCTTTTGGTTATTAAGTCTGATTCTGAGAATGTTCTGAGAATGTTCTGAGAATTTCAGAAAAGTACCCTGCCAACATCGGTACGTGTCAAATACGTCATTATGACGTGCTAACTCGTCACACGTTACGTTGCAACGACGTCACAAATAGTGTTCGAAACGTAATAATTGGCACGTTACCGTCACGTAACTAACAGCCAAATTCTTGGTGATAGAAACTTTGTAGTGACGTGTTATTTGCGACTTTATGTGACGTGTTAAGCACCTATTCATGACCTAAAAATGAATGTGATCAGTTTTAAGAAGTTAAGATTAATTTTAATGCTATCCGAGACAGCACAATGACGTTTTACAAATGTATTAAAAAAATATACATATTGGACGTTTTGTATATTTAAAACCATATTAGAATTTTAGACATCTTTAGATCAGTTTAAAGATGTTCAAAGTATTACTTATATAATTCTCATAACAAATTTCAAATACGAGAAAGAACCGCATCGCGCGCCGCATAGTGGTAAATAAAGGAATTAATGATTAATAACAAATACTGATTAATAACAAATACTTTTTATAATATTTTTAAAATGTTGCTGTAATATTTCTCATAAAATATTACAGTTACATGTTCTTATAATGTTTCTCCAATATTACATTGTAACTTGTAATATATATAATATTATGTAACTAAAATGTTGTAATGTCGTTGCGACGTCTTTGCGACGTAACAATTTCGTTTTAAATTTAATTTTAAAAAATAATATATATCCTTATTTCAATTTATTTTTATAAATACCAACTATAAAACTAAACAATCCGACATATCAGTTAATTAAATTCTTTTATATACGTTACTTCGCGGCAACGTGCAAAAGACGTATCATATTTTTTTGCGACTTTGTGACCAATATAGAACGTCGCTTTCACGTCTAGTGCTGGCAGGGTATATTACGTATATTCTGAGAACGTTCGATATACGTACTGCGATATCCTGAGTACGTACTAAGAATACGTCTATGTCCGAGTTTTCTGCTTCTTAGTACATACTGACAATATATTTTTGTATATACTCAATATATTTATAAAATATCTTGAGTATGTTATTAGTTTATATATATAAAATACTGATAACATACTCAAGACATTCTATGGATATACTTATATTCTCGAAATTATATACTATATCGATGTTACCGTAAACATTCTATTTCTATTTTTTCGCATTATTTATGAGTAAAAATTCAAATTTGAATTTTTGCTAATATAGCGGTAATATAGTGGTCGAGTAGCACGCTTTGAATGCTGTGAACATCATTCTATCCTTTTTATTATACAGATATGTAGTTGAATATAGAACAAAGAATGATGTTCAGAGCATCCAAAGCATATCTTACTCGGCCGCGCCTTCAAACAAATGAAAAAACGAATTTAGTGTAAGTTGAAGTTTGCCGGTTTTTACATTAGGTGTCCCTAGCAGGATGTAGGCATTTCTATGATTTGTTATATACACGATTGTTTTCTATTGACATTAACCTCCAAAAACACCCAAGTCTCATTCTGTCAAAATAATAGCGTCATAATCGTTTATATCAATGAATATGTCGAGTTTCGTTCCAAATAAAGAGCATTTGCGGCATTCGTTGCTTTTCTTATTTCATCAGCAAGAAAAAAGCAGCTGAAGCACATCGTTTGCTAGTAGAAACTTATGGTGAACATGCTCCAGTGATTAGAACATGTGAGACATGGTTTCGTCAATTTAAAAGTGGAGATTTCGATTTGAAAGACAATGAACATCCTGGCGCAGCGAAAAGATTTGAAGACGAGGATTTGCAGGTGTTGTTGGATGAAGACCCAACCCAATCACAACAAATATTGGCAGAAAAACTTAATGTGTTTCGAGTAGCAATTTGCCAACGTTTAAAAGCCTTGGGAAAAATCCAGAAGTATGGAAAATGGGTGCCACACGCATTGAACGACAGGCAAATGGAACATCGAAAAACCATTTGTGAAATGCTGCTTCAACGGTTCGAAAGAAAGTCTTTTTTGCATCGGATTGTCACGGGTGACGAGAAATGGATTTTTTTTGAGAACCCGAAGCGAAAAAGATCATGGCTTTCACCTGGTGAAGCCGCCCCATCCACTGCAAAGCCCAATCGCTTTGGCCGTAAGACAATGCTCTGTGTTTGGTGGGACCAGGATGGTGTGGTGTACCACGAACTATTAAAACCTGGTGAAACGGTAAATACGGATCGCTACCGACAACAAGTGATCAATTTAAATCATGCGTTGATTCAAAAACGACCGGAATGGGCCTGAAGACATGGCAAAGTTATTTTGCAACATGACAACGCGCCGTCTCATACCGCTAGATCCGTGAAGGACACATTAAAAACACTTAATTGGGAAATATTATCGCACCCGCCGTACTCTCCAGACCTCGCCCCGTCCGACTTCCACCTTTTTGCATCGATGGGGCACTCACTTGCAGAGCAGCACTTCGTCAATTTTGAAGAAGTTGAAAAATGGCTCGTCGAATGGTTTTCCTCGAAAGAAAAAAAGTTTTTTTGGAATGGTATCCATAATTTGCCTGAAAGATGGACGAAATGTGTAGAATCAAATGGTCAATACTTTGAATAAAAATATTTTGAGATTCCTGAAAATTATGTGTTTTTTTTAACGAAAAAACCGGCAAATTTCAACTTACACTCCTGGTATATTAATATTAGGTATATTATATATTTTTAACACACATTTTTATTTATATTATAAAAACTATATTTCAATTAAATATTTATATATAAGTACACTATTGCCTCTTATATGTATATTATTTTCTTATAATTAAAAATAAACAAAATTGCATTGTTTTACTAACACAAAACATTTTGTATTGTCTTCCCACAGACGCTGTATCTAAAAATTGTTTGCAAAATATGTGTGTTACGTACTAAAACGCAAAAAATAAACTTTGAACTTCTTCATATTAGTAATAATACAAAACGACACAAAATTTGCATTGTTAAGCGTGGCCGCAATTACACGTTAATTTTCCAGAATTCTACTACGTGCAACCATATTTCGTTTATGCGACGCATTCAAGTTCCCAAAGAAGCATGATGCTTTACATTGCATGTGCACCGGTTTTAAATCTTTAACAGTCATATAAAGCATTAAATGCTAGACGCTAAATTAATCTAAATAAAAATATTTGATGTACTTGTTAAAAAAACATGGCACCCATTTCTATTGTAACTGAGTTTAAGAAGATGCTAAGAGTGAAAAAAAAGATTTAACCGTGAAAGTATGATATAAAATCAAGCATTTTCGTCAAAACCCCCCCATTATCGATGTCAGGATCCGCTAGTGCGTGCATACATATACATCGTTATATGATAGAAATAAATTAAGTCTGTTTACTTTCAGTTTGATCCTATCTGCTCATCTGAGCTGATCGCTTTTGCATTCGCTCTCTTGCATGAGCTAGCCATATTTTTATTGGCGCCGAAATTTCCTGGTCCGTTGCATTTGTATGCAATCTTCTTACTGTAGCTGAAAAATTTGTTAAATTATTAGTTATTAATTTATTACTTTTTGGTTATTAAGAAATAAAACAAGTTCTTTAATTGTAATTTAATTTAAATTAAAAAATTACAAAAAATAAATATGTATACATGTCTTCGATAAATAATTAGTGACAAAACTGTATACTCTGTGTCTGCTCTCTCTCTTGATTGCATTGTGTAGTGACTTATTAACACAGCTTTCGATACATTACAGTGTCAACACAAATATAGAGCATTTATATTTGTATTGCGTAACACAAATATAAGTTCTCCATATATGCTCTGATACTGTAGTATATCAAAAGCTGTGCTAATAAGTCACTACACAATGCAATCAAGAAAGAGCGAACACATTATGTTTATAAAGATTTGATCGATGATGTACTCACTCTTATTTATGTCTTATTCTCACCAGGATATAACTCTACAAAAGGTCTTCCTTATTTCCAACGCTGCAACATAAAAATTACAAAAAATAAATAAAACTTAAATAGCCATAACTTATATGATATACAGGATGTTTCTAAATAGTTTCTAAAAAGTGCGAATAATTTTAGGAAATAATTCTTTATCAAAAATTAATACTTGAGTTTCTTAATTAATTAACATATATATAGGTTTATATATGAAAAACTCCTTATTAATTTTCGACGAAGCATCATCTCCTAATATGTTTCGCACTTATTTATAGAAACATATATATTCTATATATACACATAATATTTTATATACTTATATATTAATTTAAAAAAACTTTATTTTCTAAACTTTATTTTATAAAAAAATAAAAAAAGTTAAAAAATTAAAAACCGTTTATAACTTATAAAAAAATAATGGTATTCAGAGATTAAAAAATTGAATTTAGAAAAAAAGTTAATAAGTTTAAGGTAAAAAATAACTAGTTGAAGTTAAAAATTAATATATACATTTTAAATTAATTAAGCTAAGTTAAAAGTTATTAACTTTATAACTTTTTTTAATTTTTAACTAATTAACTATATATATATATATATACTATATATACTATATACTATATATACTATATATTATATATACTATATATACTATATATTATATATACTATATATACTATATATACTATATATACTATATACTATATATAGTTATTACCCAATCCTGCAAATTATGCGTCTGTATAATCGTACATATTTACAATATTTCGATTTATTTGTAATACAAGAAATATTTTTTCCGCATATACATATATAATATATGTATACAAATCCGAGAAAATACGATTTTAATAGCATAATAAGATAATTTTTAAAAAATATCAGTATTATTCACGAACAATGTTTCCTGTTATCTAATAAATAAAATTATATAGATGATCTAGATGAAACTTTGCCGTCATCTTATCTTTATATAGATAATAAAAATATGTATTATTTATATTTGCATCTTGGATGAAAAAAGTATTATCTTTACTAAATTATCTAGAATAATTTTCAGATAATTTTGATTTAGAATCAAACCACATAAAATACTTAAATAACTAGAACTTAAGCAGTAAGTAAGCAATAAAAATTTATAAATAAAAATATGAATATATATAGTTTTTAAATTTTATAACTGTTTACATAAGCAGTCTTACAAATCATTATTTTAAAAATTATCTAGGTGAATCGCCATATAATTTCATCTTTTCTCTACATATATTTAAAACAAAATCATCTTTATCTTATCTAATCGTGATGAATTTACATATTTTTATCTCATCTTTAGCTAATTTTAAAATCATTAAAAAAATTAAAATATTCAAAAACAAAGAGTTATTAATGTTATTAAAACTTTTAAATTAAATTTATAACAGTTATTAAATTTAAAACTTTTAAATTAGTTATTAAGAGGATGCCGGAGGTCTACTTTTACCGGCCGAACCGATTATATTTTCGCAATTATCAGGGTTGGGTAAATCAAATAATTTTTAAACTAAGTTAAGTTAAAATTAGTTGCTTATAAAATTAAATTAACTAACAATAAATTAAAAAGTTTGTACAGAAGAAGATCATCTTGGATGATCGTCTTCTTCGATCACAAGTATCCCCCTATTTTAGAGAACTCGCCTTCGAAATCCAAAGAAAATTGGTAAGTATATTATTATTTATAAATCAATTAAAATTGTTCAATGTTGAATATCTTTACTTGTAGAATTGTTTGAAAATTTCCAAATCATCATCTTCTTTTCTTCTTCATTTACTGAAATGTTGTTCAATTAATTTGTAATAAGTTTGTCTATATTTTTGTAAATCCACACTGAAAAAAAAATTTTGTTGGATTAACAAAAATTCTGTTCGAAAATGGACGAAACGGAATTCTGGTTGAATCTACCAGAATTCCTTTTAATACAACAAATATCTTGTTTGCACCAATAAACTGATTTGTTGTACAAACAAGATGCTTGTTGCATTAAAAGGAATTCTGGTAGATGCTTGTTGCATTAAAAGGAATTCTGGTAGATTCAACCAGTAATTCCGTTTCGTCCATTTTCGAACAGAATTTTTGTTAATCCAACAAAATTTTTTTCCAGTGCACGATTTAATAAGAAATATAAACAAAATTTAACTCAGTTAAAGTTAATAAGTTAAGATATTGAATTAACCGAGGCACAACATATTGTTCACGAAATACTTTCGATCCCTCATAATGCTTCTGAAAAAAATGCCCCGAAGAGTGCATCACGCGTGATGCACGGACGCCTCGCGTGCATACGACGCGTGTGCGGGACAGAGAAAATAATTGAGAAATTGGTTGACTCGCGATTTATGACGGCGATCGAGACTTGCCGCGTGCGAGCGTCAGAGAAGCAGTGTGTCTCTTCTACCCATTTCTACACCGCTTCTCCGCGGCCGATTATTATACCGGATCACACTCGCGTTAGTCGCCAGTCGAGTCCAGTCGAGTCTCAGCTCAGGCAATCTCGAGCCTCGGATCGGACTGGATCGCGTCACGCTAGAGAAGTGTTGTTCTCCTATATTCTTCTTCGAATCCTCATCCAGAAGAAGATCATCTTCGATCACAAGTAATCCTTCTATTTTAGAGAACTCGCCTACATTCGAAATCCAAAGAAAATTTGTAAGTATATTATTATTTATAAATTAATTAAAATTGTTCAATGTTGAATATCTTTATTTGTAGAATTGTTTGAAAATTTCCAAATCATCTTCTTTTTTTCTTCATTTACTGAAATGTTGTTCAGTTAATTTGTAATAAGTTTGTCTACATTTTTGTAAATCCACGATTTAAGAAATATATATAAATAACAAAAGTGTGTAACTTGAATTTTTTATAGCATAAAAATATTTATTATATTTCTCTTTTTCCAAGAGTGATGAGGAATCCTCAACGACTGGTCAAGATGGGCTTCAACTTGTCTTCTTCGATTTTCATCGTCCTCCTGTTTAAGTTTCTTACACACGCCTTGCCACTGCAAGAGGAACTTTATGGTAGGATATGTCCGAACACTTTACACATATAACACTGAATCGAAATGTTAAATGTTAATTTTGGATACCAGTATCGCCTGTCTCGGGAAGAGGAATTTCTATTTTGGAACATTACTTTCAAAAAAAAAAAAAAAAAAACAAACAAACTTATCAAAACAAGTCAAAATGCATAAATTTACATTTAATTGGAAAAATTTTTGGCTTGTCTCATTATTGTTTATATATGATATAATAAAGCATGGAAACATATACGTTCTGAAAGATTAATAGGTCAATTTGATATTCGCGCTTATAATATGCGACGTAATAGATAATTTGAATAAATTAAGAATCTCGCGAAATGCTATTAATCTATTATATTTTATACACCAGTTCCGAAGTTATGAACAGATAAATAACGTCACAAAAGGCGATGAGTTCGGGATAAAATGTTATCATAACATGCGCACTTCTTTATTTTGCAATTTGTTGTATCATAGAAATGACATGACTCATTCATTTCGTACTATCAATGTTTGATAGTAATGTAAATATACATAATATCGTAACCTATGATATACAAACTTAAATAGTAATAATGCATTCATTTATCGACATGCTTTTCCTTTATAGAGTGTTTTATCTACATAATTTATTCACGATTGTAATTCTAATGATGGATTCTATCCCAGGTAGCAAGCGTACGTCATTAGACGTCAAACGTCAAACCCCATGTTCCGATATTACTGCTAGTACGTACTAAAAATCTATAGTGTACGTAACGTAAACTATAGCATTTCAGTAATGACAGTGAATATCGGAACACAGTTAAAGTGACGTTATTAGACGTCAAAGTGACGTCATTAGACGTCACTAGGCGTCATTTTGAAATCTAATGACGTCAGGTTGCTACTTGAGACATGAGCTTATCTTTTTCTTCAACCAAGAAAAAACGAAGAGATCCATCTACTGTAATTTTCTAATTTCTGAACATATCTTCATAATTCACTTTAATTTTAGATAAACTTAAATTTTAAATTAAGACTTATTATAAAGACATGTTGATTAATTATGAAGTTATATATGTTTCTTTAAATATTTAAGTTCATAGATATAATTATAGTTAACAAAAAGCACAATTCGCCTCTTTCTTTAATTGAGAAATATATTATTACTCGATGTCTCAACATTTTCGTTAAGGAAATCTCGACCACAAGTTTATCATAGAATATAATTGGTCGTAAAATGAATATCCATGATCGGCAGTTCTAGCGTGCAGTTAGGTTGTTAAAGTATCCGCGGAATATTCCTCTGTTCCCGCTAATGTTGCGGTGTCTTTCCGCGACAATTGGTTGTTCTTCCCCTCGTAGTAGAATAATACAACCGACGATGCTTTGACCGCTATCAGTAATTAATTCAAGCGAGAGATTGACGAAAGTCGCACGCGGCTGCATCCGTAATTTTCTAGCGCTACTTTATCGATACCTTATCTCTTCGATCGCTGTGTAACTGCGATTGCATTATACATCTATATATACAGGGTGATTCATTTTAATTGCCCCAGGCAAGTATTTCGAAAACTATGAGAGATACGAAAAAATGTTTCAAACAAAAGTTTTTTAACTTCGAAGGGAACATAAGGTGTCATTGTGATTTGACCTTGTATAATCATTTGAAGATTATATGAAGGTCGCACCTTCAATTTTTTAAATGGAACCTACTATTTTTCATTATACGAGTATATATTCTTGTAGCTTATGTCAAGGGCTTTCCGAAATCCTATAATAAAGTGTTTTTTCATGAAGTACTTTTCAAGTTATAGGTAAAAATTTGAAGTTTACAATTTTTTGACATAAAATATAAAATATCTTGTAAAATATTCAGTTTTTGGTAATCATACCTTAATACTTTTATACACGGAATAATGAGACCAATCAATTAGTGTAAAGAAAACACATAGTAGCTTTTAAAAAAATATGTTGCAAATTACTTAATGTTAAAAATTGTTTAATCGTCAAAGATGAGACACAAAAAGTATAATATTAAGAATAAAACAAAAAATTTCTCTCTAACATTGTAAAAAATGTTTATTTTATTACTTACATTTTCTAAATTTTTTCATATACAAATATATATATACGAGGTGTGTTCAAAAAGTATCGCAAATTTTGTGTTTTTTCAAAAATTATTTATTTATTCATGAATATCTATTTTGTCCCCTTCAAAGTAATCCCCACCAGATATTATACACTTGTGCCAACGTTTTTTCCAATCCTTGAAGCACTTCAAAAAATCATTTTTTGTGATCTTGTTCAGCTCCTCCTTCGATGCCGTCTTTATTTCCTCAATCGTAGCGTAGCGTCGTCCTTTCATGGGCCTCTTCAGTTTCGGGAACAAGAAAAAGTCACAGGGGGCCAGATCTGGGGAATACGGTGGCTGCGGCATTATTAGTGTGTTGTTTTTGGCCAAAAATTCGCGCACAAGTAACGATGTGTGAGCAGGGGCGTTATCATGGTGCAAAAGCCAATTTTTGTTCTTCCACAAATCCGGTAAAAATCGAATGGCACGAGCCAATCGATATGTTTAGGTCCTCAGCAACTTCTCTAACGGTGATTCGACGATTGACCAATACTATTTTCTTCACTTCATCAATGTTTTCGTCTGTTGTTGACGTGCTCGGGCGTCCGGCACGCTCTTCGTCGTTCACATCTTCTCGGCCCTCGGAAAACATTTTGTACCACCGATAAACATTGCTTCGGTCCAAGGTAGCTTCACCATATGCCACAGTCAACATTCGGAATGCGTCCGCGCACTTAATTTTGTTTTTCACACAAAATTTGATACAGATTCTTTGATCCATTTTTTGGAATAGGCAAAAATCGAAGACGAGCCAAAACACGTGCAAGCAAAGCAGCTGTCAAAAATTAACTGAACATTCAAAATGGCCGTACTTGTCGGCATAAATGAAAAACATGAGTACCAACATAACGCCACAAAAAAATCGAAAATCGAATATACGTAACCCGCGAAAATTCAAAATTCGCGATACTTTTTGAACACACCTCGTATGTATATATATATATATATATATATATATATATATATATATATATATTAATATAAATAATATAAATCTGCATATATATTTTGCAGATTTATATTATTATTATTATTATTTATTATTTATATATATATATATATATATATGCAATATATATATATATATATATATATATATATAGGGTGTTCCGGAACACTCTTAACAATGTTCGTGTGATGATAGAGCGCATCGATACGAACGAAAAAGTCTTATACCATTTTGCGATATCTTTAATAATAACCGAAATATTTAATATTAAAGTCAAGCAAATAAGAACGAGTAAGAGAGATAAAGTCAAGCGAATAAGAGAGAAAGTTTTATTAAAGATATCGCATAATGGTATAAGACTTTTTCATTCGTCTCGATGCGATCACCACACGAACGTTGTTAAGAGTGTTCTAGGACACCCTGTATATACATATATATAGACTCTTTTGGAGTAAAATTCCACTCTTTTAGAATGAGATTGTTCGGTTTTTACTCCAAGAAATTTAGAGAGTATATATATATATATATATATATGTATTTTCTTGAAATTCTTTCCATAAATGTATCCTCCATTATATTATATATTTGCCAGATATATATATTTTTCTAGATTTTTTTCTATATATATTTTCCAGAATTTTTTTCCATATACAAATAGACAACATTTTCTAGAAAAAAAATCGATTGCATATAATCTGAATTTAATATTAGGTTAAATATTTGAACAGATGGGAATCCCCCAAGAGATTGGCTTGCATGTCGACTAAATATTATTGAGATAAGAAAAGAAAAGAAAAAATGAAATACTTTCATATCTATAATTAGGGAGATACACGATTATACATACCTTTATCTTATCGATCCAGGCAAATTTTGCATACTGCGACATCAGCTCCGCCATCATCTAAAAGAGAGTAATATACATATACGTATACTGGTCGTTATAAATCTTGCGAGGAGGAAAAAGGTACTTTGTAGGTCAGACTCGTTAATAAATGCGCTATGAAACGTGCGGGTCGTCCGTCGATTAGTGTTTCAACGACTCGAGAAACCGGGCTTTCCCTCGCGTTCTTCCCCGTTCTTCGAGCGAAGCTTGTTTATGCGTAAAGTATAATCTGGTTTTGATGATTTACGTAGAAGGCAGTCATTGCAAGCTGGAGAATGGCAAGACGGGCGTGTGCAAGAAGATACACGATTGCCCATCCAAGTTACAGGAGGTGATGGAGGGTAAAAGGAGCTCGGATTCGATGGAACGCTGTGGCTTCCAAGACTTCACAGAGATTGTCTGCTGCCAGTATAACATCACAGACAAGATAGGGCTTCGGCCGGCGGAGATAGGTATGATATATTATATGACTGACACAAAATCATTTCCTTTTCTTACTCTTACGAGCAGCAAAATAGAACGATTTAAAAATTGAATCCGAGATAGAGAAATTCAATCGTGTCAGTTATTGTATATACAGGGTTATGGGTAATAACTATAGTTAATTAGTTTTAAAAAAGTTAACAAGTTAATAATTTTTAACTTAGCTCAGTTAATTTAAAATAATATATTAATTTTTAACTTTAACTAGTTATATCTTGTATCGCCAGTGATGAATAAAATTAAAATTAAATGTGAGACGACCCAACTGGCTTAAATTAATTCTTATTATTATTCGTTTGATGCCATGTACAAGAAAAGACAACGTTTCGACCTTAGGTTTAGGTCCTTATCAAGTCTAAAATTAACATTAAAAAATACAATAGATGTACATACAAGAATTTTGATTTTTAAGAAAGTAAAGCGCAAACCAAGATTATAATAACAATTTAAACGTACCTTACAAATTCTTAAGTGCAATATATAATTAATTTTGTTCCATTTTACATATTTCAATATAAATATTGTGTCACGTAAACGTTCGGTATGGATGGTAAAGACGAACTAAGTTAAACAGCTTTGATTATTCTATCATAGATCGGATTCAAATTCTCTGTGTCTTTCTGTAGGTTGATCGTGTTATTAAATTTTTTTATAAAAAACATTTCAGCAATCTCTCTTTTCCTAGTGTTTGTTTCTCGATGTAAAATATTTAGGTTTGTCCATTTAAAGTCATGCGAAAAATCATTTCTATGTTTGCTTATAACATTTTGATTGCTGACATGCATTTTTATATTATTCATATGTTCTTTAATCCGAGTATTAAGGTGTCTTTTAGTTTGTCCGATGTATGTGGCGTCACAGTCATTGCAGTCAACTTTATAAACTATCTCGGTCATATCGGCTTTAGGTAATTTGTCTTTTCGGGGTTTAATAAACGTATCAAGTTTTTTTGGAATCGTATAAATAACACTTAAGCCTGTTTTCTTAATAGATCTCTCAATAGTCTCACTTAGGTTCTTAACATACGGCATTAAAATACAAGACGAAATATCAAATACATTATTTTTGTCAACTACGTTATGAGAATTTTCTAAAAAACATGTTCTTTTATACATATATCGCTCGATGTCCGTCCTAGGGAAACAATTATTCAACAAGATTTTTTTAACCATCTGTAAGTTCTCATTATGAAATCGTTTATCCGATAACAAAATAGCGTGGTCGACTAAGTTATTAATCGTGTTAACTTTGTATTTAAACGGATGGTTAGAATGGTAGTTTAAATATCTACCAGAGAAGGTAGGTTTCTGGTACCAACTAGTCAATAGTTTACCATTGTTTCTAAAAACCAATGTATCCAGAAAGTTAATCTTGTTATTTATCTCTGTTTCATGTGTAAATTGCAAGCGGTGATGGTATTTATTAAACGTAGTCAAAACGTTATCCATTTTATTGCGTGGTACTATTGCAAAAATATCATCAACGTACCTATAATAAACTGAAATGTCAAATTGTAAAGAGCTTAAACATTCTGTCTCAAGATCAGCCATAACTAAGTCTGCTAAAATAGGTGAAAGGGGGGATCCCATTGGCGTACCATGTATCTGTTCATAAAATTGATCGTTGAAACGAAAACTGGTAGATTCTAATACAACGTCGATTCCATATAAAAATTGTGTCAAACTAAAATTTGTGTTACATGAAATATCCTTCCAACGTTTTTCAATAGCTTTTAAAACTAATTCCTTAGGAATGTTTGTGAATAAAGAACGTTGTCTTTTCTTGTACATGGCATCAAACGAATAATAATAAGAATTAATTTAAGCCAGTTGGGTCGTCTCACATTTAATTTTAATTTAACTAGTTATATTTGACTTTAAACTTATTAACTTTTTTCCCAAGTTAAATTTTTTTATCTCTGAATATCAGTATTGTTTTTTATAAGTTATAAACATATTATTTTTAAATTAAAGTATTATTAATTTTTATGTATATTTGTCATTAATTGTAATTACTAAAAAATGTATTTCTATATAAAAATCAAAATTTCTTTATTTGTTATTATAAATTTTAAAAGAATTAACAAACAAAATTCTAATTCAATATAAATAAAATTTTTAAAAATTAACTTTTGATTTAACTTTAGTTAAATTTAATATCTTAACTTATTAACTTTAACTGAGTTAATATATATATATATATTTTTTTTTGTTTATGCAAACTTTTTAACTAAACTAAATTAATTTTATAAGCAACTAACTTTAACTTAACTTAGTTTTAAAAAAATCATTAACTTACCCAACTCTGACTTTAATTAATGTATAGTCGAATTTTGCTGAAACAAGAACTATGACTACAATAAGAAAATATTTTATATAAAAGTTAAAGGTTTCGAGGAGAAAAAAGTTGATAATTTATATTGAATTTTTTAATTAAAATTATTTTTCAATGTTATTTGGAGGTCAACTTAATTTTTTAAAACTATCTCAATTTTTTTTATATAAATCGACTTTTTGCAATATTCGGCACAAAAAGTTATAAGGGATAGAATATCTAATCCCCAAAAAAGGTAAAAACACAATAAGTGCTTTTCTTGCGCAAGAAGCTATCATCTAACTTTATATTACCTTACTTTGCCTATCATCTAACTTTATAGATTATTATGCCGCTATTTTGCTAGGAGATGCGTGTCTGGTTTATGACGATAACGAGATGATATAGGCGTGGGGATAGACGATCTCGAGAGAAGGACTGAATCTGACGATTACATTCCTGCAAGTTGTGCGCTGTCGTGATTAACATTCACGAACAGGTTTCTCGGTTTGCTGCCGTGATTTTCGATAACGACTCTTATACATATACATATATATATATATATATATATATATATATATATATTCATTCGGAAAAATACGGAATTCTTTACTACGCGACTACGGAACTGTTCCCAAACTTTAATGTGTTGACGTTTCTCGTTAAATCAGGAAGTAATAGGGTATTATATCATTTTGACGTCTGCTTGATTTTTGACACACATATATAGTATCTCATTTTAAATAACGCAGTTCTATTTCTCGAAAATCAAGCATCCATTGAAAAGAAATGATGATCTTAAAATCTCAAAAACCTCCACCTGGAATGAAACCATGTTTTCGATAAGACATCCTCTTCGAAGTATCCCTATAATTTTTCTATAAAACATTTTTCGATGCAAATCTTGATTTTCGAAAAATAATAATGCGTCATTTAAAATGAGACACTCTATATATACTTATAATATATGTGGCCATTTAACACATCGCTGCGTCTATGTAAACCTCGAGCGTTTTAATGTTTATCGCTTGTATCGTCACTTCAACGTTTGTCATTAATGCGCGTGCGTACGTGCGCGAATCGTTTCCTAGAATTCGTTGAAATAATAAATGACCTTGAATACACGTGCGCGCGCGCGCGAGATGATGTAACAATCGTCACGGCTCGCAATCACGACTATGACTTTATAGATCTGGGCAAGAATCGGATTAACCGATCGATCGCGCGTTTCTTTAACTGAAGTTCAATTCGCGGTTGCGGAATTTTCAGCGTGTCGGGAGTACGAGAACGAGATCGGGACCGGTAGCAATAAGGGGCCGGTGGCGAGGAGGGACAACGAGGTGCACTTCCACATATTCAGTGGCATGCAAGCCGAGCGCGGGGAATTTCCGTACATGGTCGCTCTGGGATACCAGGATGATGAAGACGAGAATTCGGACATCAAATACAACTGCGGCGGCACGTTGATCTCGTCGCAATATGTACTTACTGCCGCTCACTGCGTGAACAACGTGCAGGAGAAAGTACCGATAGAGGTAAGCAGCAGCAGCGGCGAGCAGCAAGTTCAAGGTCGCGACCCATTCAAGGATTAACCGTCAAAAATAACTGCCGTCGCGTCGATTCGAGTGAGAGTGTTCTGTCGTGAAAAAGAAATGAAACGGATTAGTAGTAGACTCTCATTTTCTACGTAGATCAAAAGATACTTGAAATCTGCATCCATTATATAATACGAAGTAATTCAAAGTGATTCATCTGATTTTTGAATTACTATATTTTTGATATGTACAATTAGAGTGCCACCCAATTGGATAGCAATTGTTTATCGGTCAATTAAACACAAGGACTTTCTGATTAGTCGATCGTCACCCAAAGTATAAATCAATATGAACACTTGTGTTTAATAGTTTAATCTCACTCTCTGTCCATTTGGGCTTCTCCCTACAAATACATACATTGATTAATGAGACATCAATTAAATGAAAAACTGCCCTAGTTTTGTCTGTCATAAGTGTTTGATGTTATTTCTATTAATTACATAAGCAACGTCCGAATGATAGATCAATTCTTCCTATATTCTATAGTATATCCATTGTCATTGACTCCACAGCTGAAACAATGCATTTGAAGCGTATCTAGAGTTGTGAGCAACAATCACACATAATATTCCCAAAAGAAATAGATTATCTTGATGTATCTGCTTGTGTAACTAAAGGAAATCACACGGGAGCACTTATAAGCTGACAGACAAAACTTTCAGTCTTTTTCTGTTAAGGTATCACTATATATATTTAAACTTCCAAAATAACGTTATTCGAAACTAAATGAATCATTTCGAATAATCCTATATATAACGTAGATTATAACAAAGATATCCTTATTCATCACAAGAGTGGGTTCGGATAAACCTTCCTATAATTTTATAACTATGTTGCGGGATTCAAAGAACAAATCTCTTTTGCTTCCTAGGTAAGGGTCGGTAGCGAGGATCCAAAAAACGACGAAGCGCAACGGATTCCCATACTCGACGTGATAACGCATCCGCGTTACAAGCGCAGCATGAATTACAACGACGTGGCGATCCTGAAATTAAGAATGCCCGTACGCATGACAAGTGACGTGAGGCCGATCTGTATCCAAACGAAATCCCTCGACAATATGGACGTGTCGCCAAACACATCGTTCATCGTGATCGGTTGGGGCGCTACTAGTTTCGCCGAGGATGGCAGCAGCAAGTTGATGAAGACGCCAAGTCTCAGGTGCAAGAAAATAAAAGTCAAACTATAATACATAGTTTTTTTATCAAAAATTTTTAACGAAGGGGATTTTTCCGAATGCGTGCTTGTAACAATACTTTTCACGAAAAATCTGCTATTCGATTTCTAGCTGTACCTTCTTTTGTTATATCTTGTGTAATCGATTATTACGAAATTACTTGGCAAAATAATTTTAGCGTCTGACGAAAGATATAATCTTACACATATACAGGGTTATTCAAAATGATTTATTCGATTTCAAGCAAAAGAAAAACTATCAAGTTTCTCATCTTATAAGTGCCCGATTTTCCTTAATTACACGAGCAACGTCGAAACCAGTATTTTTTCCGAACTCTAGCAAATCCATTGTCACTGACACTGACATTTTGGATCTCCTTTGGAGCTTGTTCAGGGGTTGTAGACAACGTATATCATCGTCGTATAACATCCTTTGTGTCTAACCTTAAAAAAAGTCACATAAGATCCGGTGACCTAGAAGACCTAGAAACTAGAACACCAAATCACTTTTTCTTTTGAGGATACGTACTCATAACTCTAGATGAAACGAAAAATCACTTTGTTACAGCTATTATAGTTGCTTTCCATTTACATCAAAACTCAGATAAATCTCACTTCTGTCTTTCTTCTGAGTTTTGATGTAAATGGAAAGCAACTTATAAGTCAGTGACAACAGATATACAAATTACTAAAATATAGGAGAAAGACTATCGTCTCATAACCTTGTTCATTTGACTAAAGAAAATCACATCGAATACTTTTATAAGTTATGAAAGACAAGGCTTGTACAGTTTTTCTTTTACGATTGTATCACTAAACACTATATATACTTGTAAACTTCAAAATATAATCATTTTAAGGGGATCCTTCGGCGAACAACAAACTCCGACAGTGTGTCCTCATTTTGGAATTAAAAATATCGGTTTACCAACTGATTTTCGAAGAATAATTACTAATATTTTGAATTTCACATTACAAATCATCCAAATCAAATATGTATTAAAAATCTATATATACACATGGAGTTACCCTTTGCTTTAATACTATTATAGATTTGAACGTTAATATATGTATTGCTATTATACCTACAATGCACGCACACATACGTATAAGAATCGTAATACAAACTATATATACTTTTATATTAGACTTCTAATCTAGATTTCGAGGATAATAGTCCTTTTTTCATATTTTCATGTATCTTAATCCCAAGAATCTTGTGTTTGTATTCATATAAAATGTATATTTTTTATATAAAGCACATAATATGATGAGTTGACAGCTCGTCTGTCATTCAAGACGTACGTCATATTGAGATAAAAGTTCATAAGGAAAACTGTAATTTCGTAATTATTTCTCGTTTTTCATATGAAATAGAACTTCCTTGGGATCATTGATGTATGTATTGCAATCGTAGAGAAGATTTTTAATTCTGTCAAATTAATGCGACAAAAGACTAGACGTACGCAAATAATAATTGGTCGATAAAGCAGACAAACATGAAAGATTCGCTCAAATCAAATTAATCATTTTGAGTAATCTTATATATTTTCTTTTTATGTAAATAATACATTAATTATTATTGTAAATAATACATAACAGCCTCTTTATAGCCTTGTAGATAGACAGTCGTGCTCCAAGTCGTTCACCGGCTTCAACAAATTGCCTCGCGGTTTGGATGACAATATGCTATGCGTAGCGGACACCAATGTTACGAGAAGGTCGGACGCCTGTCAAGGGGACAGCGGCGGGCCCCTGCTGATGCTCGCTGGACCCAATCAGAGCATTGTGGGAATCACGGCGTTCGGGCAAACTTGCGGTGGAACCGTACCAGGAGTTTACACGGCGGTTTATTCCTATTTGGAGTGGATCGAAAGACAAGTCTGGCCGGAAATGAACGACGAACGGTAGATAAGTCCACGACTCGAGTTTCGATGAGTTTCACTCTCAGTTTGTGTGACTTTCAGGTCGACGGCGCGATTCAGAGACCTCAATATCTTTCTTTAGTGCCGTTACGAGAATCTAGTCTGAAGCTTTTATTGCGCGAAAGAAGTGTATAATGCAACATTCTCACGTATTACATTCTTCAATTTTCATCTCTTGCCTTTATACCTTTAATTGTAACTTGAATGAATTTTATACTTTTATATTTGCGTATTTCATTCGAGAGTAATATGTCTTTCTTTATGTGTGTATTGTGCCTTAATAAGATATTACGAATATATTCCGCTAATTGTAGTTTTCTTTTTACTTTGAAAATTCTCCTGCGAAAACAAATTGACAACATTCAAATCGTTCAATTGAATAGCGCTTGATGACAAGAAATATTTCCCGTAAGTATAAATAAAAATGACCGACAAGAGAGAAGAGGAGAAAAAGGAGGATGACGAGCGTCTCGAATATCTTTATAAATATCTTGTGTTATCGAGAAAAATTAAACTCGATAAATGGATAAGGATGTTGACAAACGAGGAATACAAGGTGCAATATATTTCCCCCATAAATCTCCTAACCTTTAATCATTAATGTGAATTAAATGCAAATTTGAGATATGCGTTAGGGTAATACAATATATATATATGTATGTCTATATTTCAAATCTGATTCTAATAATTTTTAAAGAAAAATTAACAAAAAATTAATTTATATTAACCTATTGACAATACTCTTTCTCAATTCTCTTCATAGCAAAATATGGATTAATAGACTATATATAAAAAAATTTCATTGCTACGTTTGAGTAATATATAATATATATTTCATGATTCTAATAATTTTTAAAATTTTACTGTACTATAAAAACAATTATCAAAGGAAATTAATTTATTCATCAGAAAAATATCATCATTAACGTAATATTAGTAATATTTTTCCCAAAATAACAGATTAATAGAATATACGAAAAATATGCTTGTAGAGAATTATTCTTTATTTTAAATTATAAATAAATTTTTAATTATTTATTAAGAAGAAATGGAACAGAAAAGAAATTGCAATATTCTTACACGAGCAACATTTTCGAAGTTTTTTACCATCTAATAACTTTCTTTCTATTTTCACTTGAAAGATAGAGTTCAAGATTAGACTAATAATATTGCTTATTTATATCCTAAATACGAAAATATGTTAGGAGATGATCATGAAATTCTTCGACACGCCGTCGGAGATGATCCTGATAGTACAACTGAGTCCGGCTGGTGTTTTGGTGCCGTTTCTCGAGATACCAGCCACAGGTCGAGTAAAGGCATCATATTTCATAAAGAGGAGCCCTGCCAAGATCACGCGGGAAAATTACAGAGACGTCATTATACCTGGCGACATGGCACCGAAATCCATCGAGGAATTGTCCGTTTTGTTTGAGGAGGTAGCGAATTGCTCGCGTTCTAAAAACAAAAAGAGATTGACTTACACGACTTGTTCTATTTAGGTTTACGTGCCGATATTGTCGAATCCGAAAAACCACAAAAGCTGGCCGCACATCATCGGCGAAGACATGAAGAAACACGTTTACGATTTTCGCAACATAATATGTCAGGTACGCGAAGTCGCTTATAGTTATTTAAAAAAGAAAAAAAACGCGTTTACATATCCTTCGATTTTTTCTCCTTAATGCTTGCTAGGATCATGTTAGATTGTAACGTCAGAGGTGAAAAAATACACGCTGAACATTTTTGCGCGCTATTTTTAGATAAAAAGATATTTTGATGAAACGCAATTTTAGATGACTTTAGCACACTTCTAAAATATTCCGAAAACTATCCTTTTCCTTTTATAATCCATCTGACGTCACAATCTAATATGGTCACAGTGAGTACTTTATTATAAATAAAATATGTCCGAACTGTAAATGTAAAATTTTTAAGCGGAATAGAAATGTCTTTCTTAGTTCTCTGCTACAAAATACTTTAAAAAACGAAAAAAAGGAAAAAAACAATATTTTTCAGATTAAAGGTAAGATGACGGGGCAAACGTTACTGCCGATGCCGATGGGCATCGAACAGGTATTCGAAGCGGAATGGAAAGCGCAGAAGAGCGGCGGGTTCGAGATTGATGCTCGTTTGAAAAGCGATATAGAGACTATCGTAACAAAATGGTGTTCGCAAATTAGCGATGTACTCAACGAGGAGAGCACACGCGGTTTTTTCAATGATAAACAGCCGCTACCGAGCGAGGGTATTTATTTTTAAATTGGAAGATTTTCTGAACTAATTAAAAACTCTTCGTGTATTCAATTCGGATTTTTTTAAAGATTGACAAAATATTTTATAGTCATTATTTGTGGACTTGGTATAAATTATGCATTGTATTATGATTAGGGATGGGATTGAATTCAACATGTAAAAATCCGAATTGAATCCGATAATCAAGTTTCATTTTCTAGGATTCGAATAATACTCGTAAGAAATAATAATTTTTTTATTTAGATGAATTAATTTATCTATTGTATTTGCGAAGTAATTGAATTCGATCGCAGAATCGAATTTAAATTTTAAATTAAGTAGACGTATAAAAGTCCAAACAATACTTACAGCTAGTACTTAGTACTATATACTAGTACTAAAAAGTACTTAAGTACTTTATTATAAGTATTTATACTTATTATAGAAAAAGTACTTCTTAACCTTTGTACTTCTGAACCTACAAAACTTGTTGCAAAATATTTTTTTTATTTTTAAGCATTCTTTAGGTTCTTCATATTTTTTATCTAAAAACATATTATTGTTTTACTTCATAAAAATTTACTGTTTCTGAAAAAAATTATCATTTTCTTTATTTATCATTTTACTTTATTTAAAAATCATTTAAATAAAATAGGTACATTTTTATTTAGATAATAAAACAATAATTTTGAATGATACAAAATTGCATTTTAAAATTTATCGAAACAAAATAGATTTAGTCGAAATTACAAAAAATTTAATTTTATAGACGAGTACTTCGATAAAGAATATAGAAATATTGTTTTAAAAACTTATGGCATTATTTTTACCTATTTTCTATATGTTCATGGATTCATCTTTGACACCTTGTATAATTTAGATAATTTAAAAAAAAAATATAATTTAGAAAAAAAGTATGTATATTTTTTATTTCTTTATGATTTATTTGATTTCCAATAAATTCATAAGATTTTAATTATTAATCACGTATATATTTTTCTTTTAGAGATCGAGTTTTGGCGTAAACGACTTGAAAACGTTGAATCTATCTACAATCAGATGAGGGATCCTCGAGTGAGAAAGATGGCATCTATCCTGGAATTAACTAAAAGTCCCTACTCGCAGTCTTTTAAGACTCTGTTTAAGGATGTTATCACCGGTTAGATCTTGCTAATGTTAATTAACGTTACCGAACAAGCGGTCAATAAATATTAATTTAATGTATTGATAATTAAATGGGTGTATAACAAATTGATATATTTAATTCCTTAATTGCCCTTCTAATGAATTATTTAAAAAACTGAGAAATTAATTAAAAGAGTTTTCAGATAAATAAGGTATAACTTCGTTAAAAAAATTACGTTAAAATCCAGAGAAGCTTTTTATTCGTATTTTTAGCGGTGATCGAAGCGCGCGATGTGTGTTCATATCTGACAGCATTAGAACCTTATATCGAAGACATACAAAATACCGAATTCAAAGATATACAACCGAAATTGAAGCCACTGCTGCATTGCGTGTGCCTAATATGGTCGAACTCGAAATATTATTGCACTTCCACACGGATAATCACCCTGTTGTCCGAGATATCCAATCTGCTGATAAGCGAGGTAAACAGTTCTTTCAATCCTGAGGCGCTCAAACGATCTAAATAAATTTATTAGACATTAATATTAGACATTTATTTAATGAGAGAAATTTAATTTAATATCTTTTCAAGAGAGCAGTAATGTCATGAAAACTTTTTGTTGTGCTGTAATTTATTTAATCCCAAAGATTAATTTTTACTGATCTTTTTGCTTGTTGAATTTCGATTTATAGGAGAAATATTTGGAAATATCATCAGATAGTGTCGGAAAATATGAGTCCTCAACTTTCGAAAAGAATTTATCAGAAAGATATAAAACAAAGTACCCTGAACTAATCTTATTTGAAACGGATTTCTGTTAAATCAGCTGGCTTTTTCATATGTTGCAGTTTATATCGAACAAAAGATGCAATAGCTTGAAAGCTAAATAATGGACAATTATTGAGTTATAGTCAGTTAAACAGCTCGCAAAATCCGAATTTTCATGTTTAACTGATTTGAAACCAATAACTGTCTATTATTTAGCTTTACTAAATTAAGTTAATGTTAGTTGCTTATAAAATTAATTTAGTTAAGTTAAAAGTTGCATAAACAAAAATTAACTTAATTAAACTTAAGTTAAGATTAAATTAACTGAAGTTAAATCAAAAGTTAATTTTTAAAAACAATAAAGAAAAAACAAAGAAATTTGTCTTTAACAAAGAAATTTTGATTTTTATATAGAAATATATTTTTGAAGAAATAATTACAATTGATGACAAATGAACATAAAAATTAATAATACTTTAATTTAAAAATAATACGTACATAACTTATAAAAAATAATAATAGTATTCAAAGATAAAAAAAATTAACTTAGGACAAAGTTAATAAGTTACAAAAATAAGTAGTTGAAGTTCCAAATTAATACATTTTAAATTAACTAAGCTAAGTTAAAAAGTTATTAACCTTTTTAACATTTTTTTAAACTTTTAACTAATTAACTAGTGTTTACCCAACCCTGATAAGATTAGTATGAACTACTTTAAATCAAATACGCGCGTATTTAATTAAGACGCAATAAATTAAATACTTTCTTCTTTTTCTGTAAGAACGTACAGATGCCCATTGTTTCGCTAATCGTGCAGTTTCGCAGGCCGCCAAATATTTGGATCAGAGCACCTTGTTCGCGGGTGACGTGAAGGACAGTTTGAAACGTTTGGAGCACGTGACGGGCATTCTGACCTATTACACAGAAATATTCGAGTTCTTTCGAAGCAAGCTGGATAATTACTTCAAGCACTCGGCCGACTTAATGCCGTGGAATTTCGACGAGGAATTAGTACTTGGAAGAATAACGAATTTTCAAAAACGTCTGGCAAAGATAAAGGTTTCATGCTTCGAGTCTTAAAATTCAGTTCGAGCAATTTATTTTGATGCTAGCTGCGTCGTCAAAATATTTCTATATTCAAGCATTTTCCTCTTAATATATTCTATTCTTTTTCGTAATCTTCTTTTCAAGCTAAAATAAATTAATACAAATCTAATTTTTTAAATCACTTCCAAAAAAATATACATATAAAATCGGCTTCGTAAGATTTGTTTTATCTGTATTTGACATTTATTGATGATGATTCGAAATTTGGATCAAAACGTACAAAATAAATAATATTTACCAAGAAAAAATAATTTGCGCACCATTTAACGTTCTTGGTTCTTATATAATTATAACTCGCTTTTTTTGCTTGTGGATATTCAATATCAGAATCATTTCAATTTAAAAAAAAAATATGTATTTATTATATACATATAAAATATATATATATATATATATAAATTTATATAAAAATAAATATATTTTATATTTAAAAATATATATAGCAAATTTTTTAAATATAAAAATCCAATCTTCGTTGCTAGAAATACGAGATAAGCTGTGTATAAGTTCAAAGAAGGTAATAAATTATTCCACGCTATTCGTCAGACGTTGTTCGAGACGGCTCAAGAATATTTCAAGCTCGAAAAGATGGAACTCGCCGGTTTGAAGGGAAAAACGCTATGCTCGATAATATACAATATTCACGAAAAGTTTGTCAAACTTTACAATAAATTTGCCGAGTTGCAATACGATATTCTAATACCGGAGGATACACGATTCGACGATAGCGTCGCTTTCTTTATAGCGAAGGTGAGACGATATAACTACTCGCATAAGTTTTAAAAAAATAATATAAAATTGTACCCTTCTTCCCCGCTGTAAATAATGTAAATTTTGTTATTTCGTTTGTCGTAGATTGAGGAATTCGATCGACAGTTGGCGAATCTATTCGATCAGGCGTTCTCCGAGTGTCACAATATAGAATTTATATTTAAAATAATATGGATCATAGGCTCGATGGCCAATCGACCGATCATCATGGCGCAATTGTGGCACAATTACGAGAGATTGCTTCAAAGAATTCACAGTCATTTCGATGCAATTAAAGTGCGCACAATGTGTCTCATATATTATATCATTTTGATATTAATGATTAATATTAGCAATGGGATTAAGTTTTTTTACAAACAGAGATGTGAAAAATGGGTGTTTTGAAACACATTTGAAATAGAAAATACAAAATAGTTGAAACCTTTCCATTTGAAAATGCAAAATGCAAAATGCTTCTTAAATATTCATTTAAAATAAAAAATGGAAAAAAGACATTTTTTAAATAGTTTTTTTATTTAAATAAAAATTATTGTTTTAAATATTTACATTTTTACATTTATTTATACGATTTATATTTAAATTCTTAATTTTTTATTATTTATATTTTGTGTGTACTATTATGTCTTACATTTAAATTCTCATTTCTTTTTATATAAATTTAAATTACAAAAATTGAATTATATACATAAAAATTTGCATATAGAATTACAAAAAATGTTTATTTATATTGTTTACAGATATTTAAATTTTTTAAATGATATTTTGATTGCAGTGTTTGTACTTCTTATTACTAATAATTTTATTACTTTTTATTACTATAGTGATGAATACTAATAATAAGTAATAAGGAAATTAATGATTAGTTCGATCATACTGGCTCTTATTAATAATTTGTCTTTATTAGATATGAAGCACACTACGGTTCGACCTTAAATTTAGGTCCTTTTCAAGTGCTAAAATTATAAGTACTAATAATAAGTACTTATATTTCGAACTTTGCAAGTTCTTCGATTTAAAATTCGAACTATTCTAGATTCAATTACTTCTAAGTACAATATATAAAATATTTCTAATGAGTACTATTTCACATCCTCTAAAAAAATATGAAACTTGATTATTTAACTAACTTATTTGACTTGGATTTCACATATATATTGAACATGATTCTATCTCTAGTTAATAACAAGATTAATATAAATATAATATACATATTTATATGTAATCATCATTATTGATTATTACAAAGTTTGAGAGCCTTGAAAATCTGTATCTTTTCCAGATAATATTGGACAGCAGGTTTAAGAACCGTGACGAGAGCGTATGGATAGAGACCGATCAGTATTTCCCACGTGTGGCTGGCGCATTGTGCACATTGATGCAATTGCGGCAACGAATAAACTTCCCTACGCAATGCGTGAAATCTGTCGATCATCCTCTGGTAAATCTGAAATTGACGCGCGAAACTAAGCCGAAGTACGAGCAGCTGCAGGTAATGAGTTGCTAAATCTTAAAATATTTCTTTTCCATTCACTGCACTCTTGTAACTCCCTCTTAAGGGGATCCTTCAGTGAACAATGAACTCCGACAAAATAGTAGTGTCCTCATTTTGGAATTAAAAATATCGGTAATTACCAACTGATTTTCGAAAAATAATTACTGATAGTTTAAATTTCATATTAAAAATCATCCAGATCAAATGTATTAGAAATCCATGTATACATGGCACACATGAAGTCACTTTCCGCTACGTTTAATACTATTATAGATTTGAACGTAAATATATATTGCTGTTTTTTGCTCTATTATACAACACACGCACACATACGTAGGAATCATAATACAAACTATACTTTTATATTAGACTTCTAATCTAGATTTAGAGGATAACAATTCTTTTTTTCATGTATTTTTTAATCCCAGGGATCTTGTGTTTATATAAAATGTATATTTTTGATATAAAGCATATAATATAATGAATTGACAGCTCGTCTGTCATTCGAGACGTCATATCGAGATAAAAATTGAGAAAGAAAACTGTAATTTCGTTATTATTTCTAGTTTGTCATATGAAATCGAACTTCCCTGGGATTGTTGTATGTATTGCAATCGTATAGAAGCATTTTTAATTCTGTCAAATTAATGCGACAAAAGCCTAGAAGTACGAAAATAATAATTAATCGGTAAAACAGACAAACGTGAAGGATCCTCTTAAGAAATTCACAATGCTTTATGTATTCGTACGACGAAAATTGCGTTAATAAAAGCACATCGTGTTCCCGCAAGTCGCTCATGGATACGCTGGAGCACGAAATATTTACGGACTGGGCCAACAAGATAGTCAATATAAGCAACGTTCACTTGTCGAAGAGCTTATTAGCGATACGCGGGAATAAATTGCTCGATCTGAACTTCGACCCGGAGCTGACCGCTCTGCTGCGTGAAACTCGTTATATGATGATTATGGAGAGGACAGACCTGCCCGTGGAAGCGATTCGGCTCTACTACAAGACACAGTATTTTTTCGAGAGCACGTACAATCTCAGTTTGTTCATACGATGGTGAGTAGAAACACTTATTAGATTAGGTCTGTTCGTTTTGGCTACACTGACTACACTAATTCAGAGGTTATCTTTTTCCTGCCTTTGTCGAGCAAAAAAGACAATCTCCGAACTAGTGTGTAGCCAGTGTAGCTTGGTATTCTTAGGGAATTTTGTTCTACATTGCCTCTTTAATTTTAAAATATTTTAAAGAAAAGAGTTTTAAAGAAAATATAAATTTATTAAGAACGTAGATATTTGAGAAACGCCAGACAGAATTTATAAAAGGTAAAAATCTTCTCTCGACCGTACTGGCAAATATTATTTATTCAATCACAACGTTTCGACCCTTCTTTGAGTCCTTATCAAGTGATTTGTAAAATTAAAAATAAAATTATAATTCTAAGATGTCAAAAACGAACATAGTATCGGTTTGATAACACGTCAAGACTCTTAGACGAGTTATTGGAGACTCCAGTCAGTCTCCAATAACTCGTCTAAGAGTCTTGACGTGTTGTCAAACCGATACTATGTTCGTTTTTGACATCTTAGAATTATAATTTTATTTTTAATTTTACAAATCACTTGATAAGGACTCAAAGAAGGGTCGAAACGTTGTGATTGAATAAATAATATTTGCCAGTACGGTCGAGAGAAGATTTTTACCTTTTATAAATTTATTAGTTTTAACTAAAGTATATATTAAAATATATTTTATTATAATATAATACGTTATTATATTAAAAATATTCATTTATATTAAAACATTATGTATAACAAATAAACTTATTTCAAAATTGTATTCTAAATATTACTTAAATTACTTTAATTTTAAACAAAAGTACCTGGAAAATTATGGAATCCTCAGGGAATTTATTTCTAAGATTTGAGTATACACCCTGCAAGATGACTCAAATAATTTCGACTCATTCAAATGTGAGGCAGGTACAACCGGATAAGGACTTACAGTTTGCCTGTGGAATTTGAGTTGGTGAAACACGAAATCAAGAAGGTAGACGAATTGATTCATATCGGTCAGGAAACTTATAACTGGAATTCTCCAGGTGAAAATTCTGGTTACATACACATGTTACTAGTTATTAACTATACCATATATCAACTTATATAATATAGTTGATAAATAGTTATACATATACAGGATATCTTAAAATTAGACCGATCAACTTTGAGTGGTTGTAAAGAATATCAAAACAAAAGGATATATCAATATTCATTATTATTTAGACGAAATTCATCTTCGAAATGGACAAGTTTTTTCATGAACAATTGACAGATAAGCAATTGATTTATGGGAAAGCTAAATATGATGGAAAAAAAAATATACTTTACTTCATAAACTATTTTGTCAAAACGGTTTATTTGCGGACATGCATTTATTAATAAAATTGACTTGTTTTAATGTTCTTTATAACTACCTGAACTTTGACAGTCTAATTTTGGAATAGCCTGTATGTCATACATATACATATATGTATATGTATATTTATACAGTGTTTTTAATAATGAAAAAGTATAGGAAATGATTTTTTAAATATATACTCCTTCCTTAAGGAGTTACATTTTTTCAAAGAAGAACTTCAAATTAGATTTTTATTTTTTTAAATTATTAAGTTTACGAAAAAAAAAGTTTCTAAACAAATCAAGTTTTCTAACGCATATTTTTAAATGATTACATTCTGGTCTCTTAAAAAGTTTTAATAAAAAATTGAATAGGGGTTGTTAATTTCATCCCTTTATACGGAAAGATTAAAAAAATATTAATAAACATTTTTTTACCAATAGAAATATTAATTTTATTTTTTAACTTGTTCAAAATTTGAGAAAAAAAATTAAAAATCTAATTTTTACCTTCTCCATTGTAGGAATGTAACTCTTCAGGAAGGGATTTAGAAATACATGTTTACATGAAAAATTTCCCTTAATTTTCGACATAGAATGATTTCCTAAAATTTTTCGCGCTTATTTAGGAACACTCTGTATATGCATATATCATATAGGTATAACATTATATTGTAAAAATACAGAAGTGCCGGAGTACATCAGTAACCTGATGCTTCCGATACGAAAGTTACACTCGCGGATCTTTTGCGCGCAAAAAAACGTCAATGCGTTGCTACGAATGATTTACTCGTGGGCACTGTCACCGATATTGGAACGTAAGGATTTTAAAAGCGAGAATTTGCTCGCCGTGGCCGAACGTGATGAGCATTTCCAAAAGCGATACGGTCAGATCGAGCGTGCCGTCAGAGAACTGAATCGAGTCTTGGACGAAAATTACAAACTCTTCTTCGAGTTGTTGCCCGATGCTTGGTACGAGAAAGACGAGTTCGAGTGGAACGGTAGTAACTCATATTCACTTCTTGTCAGTGTTTGCTGTTATCTAAATAAAATTATATAGATGATCATCTAGATGTAACTTTGGCGTCATCTTCTCTTTATATAGATAATAAAAATATGTATTATCTATATCTGCATCTTCGATAAAAAAAAAGTATTATCTTTATACTAAATTATTCAGAATAATTTTCAGATAATTTTGGTTTTAGAGTCATAGCTCATAAAAATATTTAAATAGTAGAACTTAAGCAGTAAACGATAAAAATTTAAAAATAAAAATATAAATACATATATTTTTATATTCCTTTTATAATTTACATTTTTTTATAACTGTGTTTACATAAGCAATCTTAAAAATTATTATCTAGAAAATTATCTAGATGAATCGCCATATAATTTTATCTTTTATCTAAATATATTTAAAATAAAATCATTTTTATCTTATCTAAGATAAATTTACATATTTTTATCTTATCTTCATCTGGCTAATTTTAAAATCATCTAAGCACAACACACTACTTCTTGTCTCGTAAAGTTAGATTGTTGCAGAACGAAAGTTTGTAGAATATTTTCTTCGAGTTTTTAATTAATTATATTTAATTTATTAATAAAGAAATTTATTATTATATCTAAATTAATTATAATGTGAATACTTATTTAGTCAGCTCTTTTAATTTTTAAAGCCACAATCTCCACTTGATTCCTCTCGACCAATAAAGCCAAACGCAATGTTATTGCGACAATTATGAAGGAAAGAACATTTTGGAAAGGAATTTGAATCCTATGGTTGGGATCTCAAAAATTCCCCTTGTTCCTTCTCTTAACATCCCCTGTAAAGAAATAGGCGAGAAAAATATTGGTCCGAAAGTTGGCTGAATCGGGACCGATTCAGCCAACTTTCGGACCAATATTTTTCTCGCCTATTTCTTTACAGGGGATGTTAAGAGAAGGAACAAGGGGAATTTTTGAGATCCCAACCATAGGATTCAAATTCCTTTCCAAAATGTTCTTTCCTTCATAATTGTCGCAATAACATTGCGTTTGGCTTTATTGGTCGAGAGGAATCAAGTGGAGATTGTGGCTCTAAATTAATTATATTTCACATCACGAATGCTACCATTTTTTATATTAGTTGTTTTATCTATCTTATTCGGAAACCTTAAAATTTCAAGATTTGATTGAAATGAAACTATGATACATTTGAATACACAGATGCGCGAATAGATGTCGGGCAAAAAGTTATGGAATTAGACGATTTCGATGATAGAACAGAGGACACTGAAGAGGACGCGCGAATTCTACCGAGCAAACTGAAGTATAAATAGCAATTTTCTTTCTCAAAATTGAAACAAATTTTGCCTAATAAGAATGTCGGTTTATTTCCGGTTAGACTCTTCAATTTGATGGATCATTTTCATAGGATTTTTTTATCAGAAGAAGAATGCCGCAAACCACAATGTGCTCGGATCCATAATTTTTGACATACCGATTTTTACAAGTTACAATAGCAGCACAACTCTCTCTTTCGCCACAACAATTGATGATACCATATGTACATTTAAGAAAGAATATTTTCTGGACTAATTTAGTGCTATATATATATATATATATATATATATATATATATATATATATATATAGCGTGTGTGTGTGTATTATAAAGTGAAAGCTGCAAACTCACCCCGAAAAAATTTTAACTTAACCCAAACCTATTTCTACGTAAATTAAAATTATATTTGTTACATTAAAATTTTTATTTAAACATTTTATGTATCAAATTTGATGAAAAATCGCAATGAAAATAACCTCTAACAAAAATTTTGAAATCTCAATGCCAATCCTTTAAAGAAAGTTAGGTTTCATTATTTGTCTCGTCGAAATGTTTTTCGTGTGAGACCTAAAATCGTCAAAACATTCTGGAAATTTCATAACTTTGTAGCCGTACACGAGAAAGCAGGCAGGAATGCTACCATTGAAATGGATTTTGAAATGGGAAATGATTTGCCCGTTAAAATCAGCCTAGAAACATTGTTCTATGACCTTTTTAAGAGGAGATAATTTTTAAACATTATCAAATTTTGCAAATTTTAGAGCGCTCCCTTAATTGTTTTGACTCTGTCAATTATACACTTACACTTAGTAACAACTGTAGACATTGACAATGTCATTAGAAATCAATTTTTAATTAATTAACTTCATTTTCCTTCTTTTTTTTTTTTTACTGAAATTAAGCAATTTTACAACTTCTTGCAGCATAAAAACATAGTGGCCATCATGAAAAAAATCTTGTAGCTATTCGCCGATTTTTTGTCAAATTCAGGGTACTGAAAAGTAGAAAAAAACGTGAAGAACAAATTTTTGTTGTTGTTCTATACAATTGGTTTTTAGGTCAAAATGAAAAAAGAAAAAGTTGATAATTTTTACGTTATTTTCATTCATTTGTAACCAGTCTATATGTTTTCGTAAAAATTTTAACAATTATTGCGTTCGATAGAACAAAGTTTTATAGCCTTAATAATCTTTTTTTTAAATTGCGATACAATTATTTTTAACAGAGTTATGAACAATTACAGTTATCTTGCTCATTTTTCATTTAATCGGTAACTCAGTAATAAAAAATCGTAGAAACATTTTTAAAAAACAATTTTGTTAAGAAAACTTCAAGCTTTCACACCGGAGAGTTGACAAATGTCGTAGATTTTTTTTACACACGGAGCAGGTCCGCAAAGTGAGAAGAAATTTTCTAATTTTGTTCAGTTCGTAGTTTTCTACGTGTAAGAATGACCAAACTTACAGGAACTTCAAAAAAGTAGTGATCTTTCGAAAGTAGAGATTTCAAACTTTAAAAACCTTTTTTTAAATTTAAATTTGGTTCATTTTCAACGAAGTTACAGCTGACTGAAATTTAAGTGATTCTCTAATTGTTGTGAGAAGTATATTTAAAAGATAATTCAAATTTGAAACAATCTATATCTCCAAAAATTATTGATCAAAGCGCACTCTAATTTGCAACATTCTTTTTCTCGATAAAAAGTCTATCCAATACACATCTATCAAATTGAGGGATTTTGGAAATAACGTTCTTCTCTTTTATTTTCGTGATATCCGTATATAAAAGTAGCAATAAAACAAAAATTGTTTGCACCTGTTATGAGAAACATTTTTCATTTATCGTTATAGAATTGAGGAGAGGAAAAGGGCGGGAGCTGATGTGGAAAATGAAAAAGCCGAACTGACAACAGAAATATTTCAAACGGACGAGGAAATCGCTCAGTGTATGATCAAATGGAAGCCATATCTCGTTTATATCGACGATCTAATATCGAAAGCTCTGATCCAAGCCGCTTCTACCAGGTATCGAACCTTTAAGTGTTTTTTTCTCTCTGTAAAGTTAACGCGTCATCTTAAAATTAATCGATTACACAGTAGGAGACAAAATTCTCTCCAAAGTAGGACACAAAATTTTCTGTGTTTTCTACGTTTCCCGAAAATTTTTTGTGCTGAACATGATACAGTTGTCTAAATTTTTCTAGCACGTTAGGATTTAAATTGTGAGCCAAAAAATTAAATTTTAATATTTCTTGCGGTAAAAAAAAACTGATTTTTTAAAATGAACTTAATGGCATTTATAATTCAAGAATTTCAAACGAATTTCAAAATTTGTTTATATATTTAATTTAATCCAATCTTTTCACAAAATTGAACCTAACTTAACACGCAGAGGTAATAAAATAACTTTTTTTGGATCAACAAGATGTCTCATTAAATTTTTTGTACCAGGATCAAACTGTCTTTTTCCTTTTTTGATTTATTCTTTGCAAGTAAATTCATATTATAGTTACTTTTTTTATTTGTTGCTACCTATAAATATGTATTTACCTATTTTGTAAATTATATAAAATGTCTAAAATTCAAACAGTCATGATGTGATAAAAAAAAGTTGTACAATCATGAATCAAAATTTGAAAGCTCTTGAATTATACTTTCAGATGCCGTACCGTTGAGTTTAAATAAAAACCAGTTTTCTTCGTGTCATAAAAAAATTAAAAGTAGCCAAAAACTCCATTTTTTACTCAAACTCCTGACATGCAAATTCTGACATTAGAATTTAGGAGAGAAAGAAGAAAAGGTCTTTTTTGTTCTACTGTGTTCATTTTTATATTTTAGAAATATCATTTCTCGATAATATTTTATTAAGAAATAAAAATTATCACATTCACACAATATGCATATTTGCAGTATATGTTACCTGCTGGATGAAACCGATCCAGAAAGCAACGTGTCGCCTCTTTTCGAGATCCAGTTGTCACTTGAGGCGCCCCAAATTGTCTTTCGTCCTGCGGTAGATCCGGACGATCCCGAAGGCTTCTACGCATTTTACGAGGGCCTGCTGCTCGACATTATGAGAATGGGAATTCTGATACCGCGTGTGGATCCTGATGTCGCAACTGAACGAGAGCATTATGGAGTACGTCGTTGTATATAGGGTGCTCGGTAACAGGCGCATAACATTCAGCGTACATCTCTATATTATCTGAAACGTAAAATAATATTTTTTGGTCCTTTACGTGAAGAAAATAGTCATTAAATGACTTTTTAAGTATACTTTTTCAGCCTATCGTGTACATGATATTATAATACAATTCTTCTGTTACTAATCGCGCTATAATATTTCAAGATCGATTTAACGGAAGAAGAAAATATCATTTTCATGCTCGAGGAGACATGTAACAGGATCAAACTGGGTTTGGTGCAAGCACAGGAATATATTACCGTAAGATCTCCAAGCAATTTTATATTTATCTTTTATTTTCAATCTCAAATTTAGATCGTAGACATATTTTATTCGTCATTTTCCCCCAAAGGAATACATATATGTATATATGTATATTATCTCAACTTTCTAAATCTCTATTATTTCCAATTAATATAAAAAAGCAAGTCTGTCGAGCAAACTTTCGAATAATAGTATTTATTGTATTTTAAAAAATCATTTAAATATGAAATTAATTGGTTAATTCAAAATGCAATTAATCTTCAAACTACTAGATCTATGAGCCATTTTCTTGGCTATGGCTGGACGACAAGCAGCAGTACTTGAATCTGTTCTTACGTTTTGGCCGAGCGTTAACAGATGAGGAAAAAAACTTAATGGCGCAGGGTCTAGAAAATTTTCCGGAGAATCCGAGAGAGAGAAAGCCAGGATTGGATGATTTCAAAAGAGAGATCGACTATTTTATGCAGCTTTACAAAAAATGCGACGAACTCGAAAACGAGAAGATTTTCTTACGTTGGTTACGTCTAGATGTGAGATCCTTCAAGCAAGCTCTGCTCAACACGATTTGTAAATGGACCAATTTATTTAAGACGCATCTCATCGATTACGTAAACAACGAGTACGTGTGATTTATATATACAGAGTGTCCAATTTTAACCATCTCCAAAAATTGTTTTATTTTTTATTTTTTATTGTACAAAATAAAAGTTTTCAAACAAAGGTTGTTTGATTTGATGGAGGACAGAAGATGATGCTACTGATTTTTTTCTGAAGGACGCTTTTCAAGATCATTTATGTTTTTTAGTGGAACTACTATAATTTATTTATATAAATTGATTCCTCATAATTTTTGGCATAAAAAGTTATGAGGGTAAGATGGTCAAAAAATAAATAGTTTACGAGATATTTTATATCTAAATTTGACATTAATGATACATAAATTATGAAATATTTCATAAAATATTCATATTTTAACGATTACCACAATACTTTCATGCATAAAATAATAAAAGGAAGCTGGTGTAAAAAAACTCATAACTATAAAAAAAATAAGTAATTTTCAACTAGTAGCTACATACTTTTTCTTACAAATAACTATATGTGTTTTCTTTACACTAATAAACAATAAATCTTATCCTTATAACTTTTTATACCAAAAAGTAATTTGTGTTTTATACAAAAATGATTAAAAATATTGATTTGTATAAAAAAAATTATAGTAGTTCTATTAAAAAAAAATAAATAAATAACCTTTAAATGACTTTGAAAAATCTTTAGAGGAAACTCTCTTAAGAAAAAAGTCAGTAGTCATCTTCTGTCCTCCTTCAAATCAAATAACTTTTGTTGTACAATCAAAAATAAAAATGTTTTTGGAGGTGGTCGATTAAAATGGACTTCCTGAATATATACATATCATTCTTTTCAGATATTTAGAAAAAAAATCCAATTGATATTCGAATAATTCATACATTGCAGGCTCAGAAACCTTAGTGAATTCTTGACAAATGCTTTAAAGAAATTCATGCAGCCGATCGCACCGGATGATTACGAAGATTTGCTAAACACTATATATTACTTAAAGGAAGTCCGAGATCGGCAATACCAAATTGATGACATGTGGGAACCTATAAAGGTAGAGTAAATAATGATATTATGTAATTTCGTTTGATTTCTAATATTATAGAAAAAATAAATAAAAGAAAATAAATGATAAAAGAAAATAAATAATAAATCAAAAAAATAAAATAAGTAAATTGTATCTTATTTCATGATTATTTCTTCAAATTTATGTAGAACGAAAAATTCAACACTAGAACGAAAATAAAAATTACAACTTTTCAAAAGCTACTTTTCTCTTGTAATAATCATGTTTATTCAATTGTAGGCGACCATAGACCTTCTCAAACAGTACCAAGTAAAATTCGGTGAGGAAACGTATACCTGGCTAACGGAATTGCCGGAACAATGGGCGACGGTTAAGAAATGGGCGGCGCAGGTGAAGCAGCTCGTGAGTCCTTTGATGGCGCGACAAATTGAGCTGCTGAAGAAGCATCTTAATTATTACGATTTCAGGCAACAGCAGTATCTGACGCAATTCCGCGAAAACGTCGTATTTGGGTAAGATTAGAGATGTTTTTTAAGAAAAGAATTTTTTTTTAATATAATATTTTTTTTTATACTTTTATTAACATATAGTAAAAGAACCTATTATTCTTATTTTTTTAATTTATTCTTTCTCGAAAATAATTTTAATGAATTATTATAGAGATTTTTGCAAATTACATAAAATTTGACATAATTCGAATAGTTTTAACAAAAATTTTGTATTATGCATTTATAATTGAAAAGACTCGAATTATCATCTATTAATCTACTTGTATTATCTAAAAAGTTAAAAATAATGAAAAATCAATTTTAGTAATCAAAAAATATAAAGATATTAAATATCTAAAAAAAATCATATTTAAAATACTATATTTACAACCATATTATAATTTTTTTCGTAAGAAAACTATTTTTATGAAAAAAATTAGTTTTTCTTCACATTTCTAGATAAGATAGTTTTCTTTCCTATTTTTGTAACTAAATTTATAACATAATATTTTTAAATCACTGCTTAGGTTCGATTGTACAAACGTGTATGAGAAACTAGACAAAATAAACGAAGAGATCCTGGCATTTGAAGAGGAATTAAAGGCATTGCACGATCAAGCGAATATATTTGAGCAACAGGTAATTAGCGATGGAATTAAGTATTTAACAAATAGCTTCGAATTTGTTTGTATAATTTCGAATTCCTTATAATTACTTTAAAAAAAAAAATACTTTCAAGTATACTTAAACTAGAATTCTCTAGTATCTTAAAAAAACAAAACTAGTTACTTTCAAGTACATTTTTATGAGAAATTTTATGTTGTATATAACGATGAAATTAAATATCTTACAAGTAGTTTTGAATTTATTTGAATGGAAACCTTTATGGTTATTAAAAATATATATATATATATACTTTCATAGTAAATTTTTACTCGAATAATACTGTAATTATTGTATGTGTATATATTATTTTTATATCATTTTATATTCAATAAATATCAATTAAGATTTCATTCTCTTTGTTATTGACAAATTTATGAGACAAATATATTAATAAAAATTCGAACCTGAATGAAATAGGTTCGAACTTTTGTAAATAAAAAGCTCGAAAAACAAGAGTTCGATTCTTTACAATAGAAAATATTTATAAGATAATTTCGAATTTTGTACTCAAATCTAAAATTCGTTTATAATTGTCCTAGATTCCATTATTTCACAAATATAATATATAAAATATTATTTCTTATACAATATTATTTAAAACCAAAAAAATGAAATCCAGAAAATAAAACTTGATTATTCGACTCGGATCTTTAAGTGCATATTAAACTTGATCCCATTTCTATAGGTAACAGAATTTAAGCAAATCAAGCTGGCTAGAAGAGAATTAAGACTTCTAAAAAATCTTTGGGATTATGTCAATATCATTACGTCGAATCTGGACGAATGGAAGACGACATTCTGGAAAAAAATCGATGTCGATGGAATGGATCAAGAATGTAAAAGATTTATTCGAGAATTGAGACGTAAGTTTTTTTTTTGCACTGTTTATATCGATGTTTCTCCAACTTCCTTATATCAAGTATTTGTAAAATTCAAAAAATTCTGATTTTAATCACATTCGCATCATATATAAATTGTACATAATATATTTAAAAAATGAGAGTAATTAATTTTTTGTGTTAATTTTTAGAATTAGATAAAGAGTTACGAGCTTGGGACTTGTACGCGCGCATAGAAGCACAGGTGAGAAACATGATATCATCGTTAAGGGCAGTTTCGGAATTGCAAAATCCCGCCATCAGAGACAGACATTGGCAAGAGCTCATGGCTGAAACACGGGTGCGTAAATAACAGTTCGATAAAAAAAATTAACTTGAACTAGCCGTTTTTCATTTTTTGTGCTGGACACGAATCTGGTTTCCAAATTATTCCATTGTTTCACAATTTTGAGAGATCTTCAATTAAAGTGCAAAAAGGCTATTTACTATGAACTTTGTTATAACTACAATATGTGACGTGCTGGAGAATTATTGCAATCAAAATAAAGAATGTTGTTAGAACTTTCAACCTTCAAAAGAAATTTTTGATGTCAGTTATGGTTAATAAGATATCCATGATTAAATGTGGAGTGCATTGAAGAAGTTAGCTGTGACTCGTCATTGACAATTTATCGAAAAATATAACTTTCAATTATGTTTATTTAAACCTTTAAGGGTTTTTTTTAGAATAAGATTCCAATGTCAAAATTGTCAAATTCAAAATAGTGAACTCAATATGGCGAATATCAATTTTAAAAATATTTTTAAATTGGGCTTCCGGTTCCGGTAAGAGAGTGAGTGACAGGTGTGTGAAAGCGTGGCAGGTATTTGTGAGGAAAGAGTGAGAAAAGGGGTGAGGTGAATAGGAGATAAGAGGTGAGAGGGTGTAGAAAAAAGAGGAGGAGAGATTGAAAGGATAGGAGAGGAGAAAGGGGTGAGGAGTTAGAAAGGAGAAAGTAGGAAAAGGTGAGACACGTGGACACGTAGACACGTGGAAGAAAGAGAGTAGAGGAGAGTAGGTGTAGGGAGTAGGTGCAGTAAAGTAAAAAGATAGGGAATTCACTAGGGAATTCACTAGCGAGTTGGAGCGAGTTGGAGCATAGAGTAGGTGAATCGAAGAAAGAAAGCGATAAGAGGGAAATGATTAATGAAGAGAATATTAGAGATAGGAGGATAGAGATCAATAGAGATAGGATGTTAGAGGAAGGGGGAAAAAGGGGAGATGAGGAAGAAATAAAAAAGAAGGCAGGGAGGCCGAGAAGAGTAGAGGAGTTAGGGAAGGAGAGGAGGAGCAGTATGGGATGTATAGAGGATTTTTTGAAAAGGAAAAGAGAAGAAGGGGGAGAGGAGGATAAGGAAGAAAAGGAAAGAAGCCTAAGAAGGAGCAAGAAGACAGAAAGGCTGAATAGAGAGGTAGGGGGGATAGAAAAGGAGGAGTTAAGGAGAATGATGGAAGAGATAGGGGAGAAGATAACAGAGAAGTTAGGCGAGGAAATGAGAAAATTGAAGATAGAAATTTGGAAAAAGGAGGGGGAATGGAGAGAAGAAAGAAGAGAATTGAGAAAAGAGATAGAGAGCCTGGAGAAGAGAGTGATAGATTTGAAAGCAAGAGTAGAGGAAAGAGGAAGAAAGGAGGTAAGAGAAAGAGAGGGGGGCAAAGGAGGGAGTAAGGGGATAAACGAGACAATAATAGGAAAAGTGAAGGACATAGGAAAGAAATTAGAATGGAAGGAAAGAGAAGAGAGAAGAAACAACATAGTAATAAAAAGAATGGAGAAAGGGAAGGAAGGTGTAAAGGAAAGAGTAGAGAAATTAATGAAAGAGATAGGAGCGAAAGCAGAGATAGAATGGATAAGGATGTTGAAAGGAAAGGAGGGAAAGGAAGGTGAAATGGTGGTAGTAAAACTAGGAAGTGGAGAACAGAAAAGACAGGTAATGGAGAGGAAGAAGATATTAAGAGGAAAGAGGGTGAGAATAGAAGATGATTTAACATGGGAAGAGAGAAAGATAAAATGGAGACTAATGGAGATCGCGGAGATAGAAAGGAGGAAAGGAAACAATGTATGGACGAGCTATGGAAGGATAAAAATCAATGATGTATGGTGGAGATGGGAAGAGGAGGAAGGTGTGCTAAAAAATTGGAAAGGAGAAATTAGAGAAGGTATAGAAAAAATGAGGGGGGAAGAAGGGGGTATGAAGACAGGAATGGAGGAAAAAAAGGGATAGAAGAAGGGAGAAGAGAAGAAAGGAGGAAAGGAGGAGGGGAGAACAATAGTAAGAAGAGAAAGGAGGAAGGAGAAAGGGGGACGGAGGAAGGAAGGAGAAAGGAACAGGAGAGAAAGGAAAAAGGAGGGGAAGTAAGAGAAGAATGGAAGATAGGTTTTTGGAATGTGGCAGGGCTGAAGAATAAGGAAGAAAAGTTCTGGAAGGAAATAGAAGATTGGGAGGTGGTGGTGATGATGGAAACATGGATAGAGGAAAGGGGGTGGGAGGCGATTAAAAAGAGGTTACCGAAAGGATATAGATGGGAGAAGCAAGCAGCAAAGAAGAGAAAGAAGAAAGGAAGACCGATGGGGGGAATGATCATGGGGGTAAGGGAGGAGAGGGGGAAGATAAAAGTATCAGGAATGGGAGAAAAGGCGGAGGGAATAATGATGGCGGATTTAGAAGTAGGAAGAGAGAAGTGGAGGGTAATAGGCGTATGCATCAACGGGGACATGGAAAGGAAATTGGAGGAAATGAAGGAATGGATGGAAGAGAAAGAAGAAAATAAATGGACGATTTTGGGAGATTTCAACGCAAGGACAGGTAGAAAGGGGGGGGGTGATAGGAGGGGAGGAGGAAGAAGAAAGAAGATCAAAGGACAAGAAAGTTAATGAGGAAGGGAAGAAGTTGATAAAAGAGTTGGAAGAGGTGGGATGGGGAATTTTTAACGGAGGGATAAGAGGGGATAGGAAGGGGGAGTACACATATACAGGAGGAAGAGGGGAATCGGTAATAGATTACGTGGTGGGAGAGGATAGAGTAAAGGAAAGGATAAAGAGAATGGAGGTGGGAGATAACATAGAATCGGACCATCACCCATTGATTGTAACGCTAGAAAGAAGAGGAGGAGCTGAAAAGGGAAAAAGGGGGGAGGGAAAAGGAATAAGAAAAAGAGGGAGATGGACAAAGAGGGGAGGAGAAAGAATAAGAGAGGAAATAGAGTGGGGAGAGGGGTGGAAGGAGGGGATTGAAGAGGAGCTAGAGGAAAAAATAGGAAGAATAGAAGAAGAATTGAGAGAAGGAGAAAAAGAGAGTGGAGAAGGGAAAAGGAAAGGGTGGTGGGACGAGGAATGTGAGGAGAAGAGGAAAGAAGTGAGGAAAAAGTTAAGGGAATGGAGGAAAAAAGGAGGAGGAGGAGAAGGATATAGAAAAGTAAGGGCGGAATATAAGCTAATGTGTAAAGGAAAAAGGGAGGAGGAGAGGCTAAGATGGTACAAGGAGGCGATAGAGGCAAGAACGGAAGGAGAGGTATGGAAGATTATTAACAGGGAAAGGAAAAAGAGAGAAGGGATGAATGAGGAGATAAAGGCGGAGGAATGGAAGGAATACTTTATGGATTTATTGGGAGGGATAGAGGTAAAAGTGGTAAGAGGAGGAAAAGAAAAAAGGGAGAGGGATGAGGAGCAGGAGATAAGCAGGGAGGAAGTGAAGAGGATGCTGGGAAAACTGAAGAAAGGAAAAGCAGCGGGGGAGGATGGGATACCAAGTGAGGTATGGAAATATGGAGGGGAGAGGGTAGAAGAGTGGGTATGGGAAATGTGCAACAGAGTATGGAGAGGAGAAGGATGGCCGGAGAGGTGGAAAGAAGGGATAATAGTGCCACTGTTGAAAAAGGGAACGGGGAATAAAGTGGAAAACTATAGATGAGTAACATTGATGCCAACGCTATACAAGATATACGTGGGGATTTTAACTGAAAGGTTAAAGGAAGAAATGGAGGGGAAGAATATGATACCGGAGAGTCAGACAGGTTTTAGGAAGGGAATGGGAGTGATGGATAGTATCTATGTGTTGAACTATCTGGTGAATAAGAGGGTAAACAAGAAGGGGGGAAAGGTAGTCGCGGCATTTATGGACCTGAAGGCGGCGTTTGATTCGGTAGATAGGGAGGTGTTAATGGAGGCAATGAAGAGGAGGGGAGTGAGGGAGGGATTAAGGAGTAGGATAGAAGAGGTGTACAGGGAAACGAGGAGTAAGGTAAGAGTGGGGAAGGAGGAGGGAGAAAATTTTTGGACGGCAAGGGGGGTGAGGCAAGGTTGCCCAATGAGTCCGCACTTATTCAGTTTGCTGATAGCGGATATAGAGGAAGTGCTAAAAAAAGGAGGTTGGGGGGGGGTGAAACTGGGAGGGGAAAAGGTGCATTGTCTGGCGTACGCAGATGATATGGTACTGTTGGCGGAGGATGAAGAAGGGATGATACATATGTTGGGGAAAATGGAAAGTTATATGGACAAGAAAAGGTTAGAGGTGAATGTGGATAAGACAAAGGTAATGAGGTTTAAAAAGGGAGGAGGAAGAATGAAGAGAGTGGAGTGGAGATGGAAAGGAAAAAGGTTAGAGGAAGTGAAAGAATTCACATATTTAGGGTATAAGCTACAGAGGAACGGGAAGCAGGAGGCGCAGGTAAAGAACAGAGTTAGGAAAGCAGGAGCGGTGATAAGACAGGTGTGGGGAATGGGAAAGAGAAGGTTTGCAGGAGACTGGATGAAAAGAGTATGGCTAATGGAAAGGTTGGTGGGGACGGTGTTGGAATATGGGGCGGAAATATGGGGATGGAAGGAGAGGAGAGAGGTGGAGGCAATGCAGGAGCGATGGATTAGGTGGACGTTAGGAGTAGACTGGTGCACGCCGGGGTATATGGTAAGAGAGGAGATAGGAAAAGACAAATTTAGGATAAGGGCAGGAAGGAGGGCGGTAGGGTATGAGAGGAAGTTGGAGGAAGGAAGGGGAGGAAGTTTAGCGAGGAAATGTTTTGAGGATATGAAAGAGAGGATAAGGGGAGGAAAGGAAAGAACGATGTGGGAGGAAGAGAGGGGGAAATTCTGGGAAGAAAGAGGAATAGAAGGGAAAGAGATGGAGGAAAAAAGGGGAAGGGGAGAGGAAGTATATGAGGGGTGGGAACAGAAAGACAGGGAAAGGCAGAAGGAGGAAAGATGGGAGAGGATAAGAGAGTCGAGATATAATAAATGGTATGGGGAATAGAAGGAGGAGGGTTTACCGGAATACCTGAGAAAGGGATGGGGGGAAAGTAGATGGAGAAGGATAGTCAGGTTCAGAATGAACAATGAGATGAGAGGGGCGAGATACTGGGAAGAAGAGGGGAAAAGAAGGTGTAGGTTATGCGGGATAGAAAATGAAACATGGGAGCATGTGATAGGAGAATGTGGGGGAGAAGGGGGGAAGGGAAACTGGTGGGAAAGAATGAAGGAAATACTGCAGGAAGGAGGAGAAGGGGAAGGATGGATGAGAGAAATAGAGAAAAAGAGGGAAGAGGGGAGAACGGAAGAAAGGAGGGAGGGAGGGGAAAAGGAAGAAGGAAGTATGAGGAGGAGAATGAGTGAGGTATAAATAAGGTGGTGGAGAATGTATGGGGAATCGGAAGCCGAAGCGAAGCGATAGGTAGGGACGGCTCTTTCTCTCTCTAAAGTAGTAGATAAGTAGGTTAAGGTAGAATTAAGTTATTTGTAAATTAGATGTAAGAGTAGAGTTAAGAGTAGATATAAGTAAGATTGTAAGAGTTTGTAAGGTTGGGGAACGCTCCTTCAAAAGCGCCTTCAATCCCTTAGGGGACGAATAAAGAATTGAATTGAATATTTTTAAATTGCAATCTAAACATTTTGTAATATATTGCAACATAACACTTTTTAATAGATATATATTATTTAATATATTTAATATATTGATGCTCCATTTTTTGAATTTGACAATTTTGACACTCGTTATTCAGTGATCTAAGAGACCTTTAAGTTTAAATAAACATAAATATTGATGTCGCAGGTGAAATTCACCATGGACGATAAAACCACTTTGGAAGATCTGCTGAAATTAGAGCTTCATAAATACGAGGACGAAGTTAAGAATATTGTGGACAAGGCTGTTAAAGAGATGACCATGGAGAAAGTTCTCAAGGAGCTGCACCACACGTGGGACACTCTCGAATTCGTTAAAGAGATGCACGAACGTACAAAACTCAACGTCCTGAAAATAAGCGAAGAGACGATTGAGATGTTGGAGGAGAATCAAGTACGTACATATTTTCTAGCGTGGTTTTATTCTCTTCAACCTCTTCAGCCTTGAGAAATGAGAAAGACTGATTGTCGCAGGTGCAATTACAAAATATGTTGGACTCCAAATATGTCGCCTACTTCCTCGATGAGGTGATGGATTGGCAAAAGAAGCTCAGCAATGCAGACGCCACGATCAACGCCTGGTCCAAGGTTCAACAAACATGGATGCATCTGGAGAGCATTTTTATCGGTTCGGAAGATATAAGAAGCCAATTGCCAGAGGAATCGAAACGCTTTGAGTAGATAGACAAGGAATTTAAGGTGATTTTAAACTCAAAAAAATCTCCCCTTAAAAATTTTCGAAAGGAGGTTCTCGTAAAACAATGAAACTAAAGCTTCTGAATATAAAAGAACAAAAAAATTTTAATTAATTTATTAAAATTTTTTGTTGTTTTTAGCATAAAGTAAGTAGATAAGTTCGCGTTTCGTTTTTATATGCATTTTAATCGTGGAAAAACATTTATTATTCTATTCAATTAATAAAAAGAAAAGGGTGAGCAAAAATGTTTTTTTTTTATAAAAGAGGACGGCGTTTAGGATCTTTTACCTACTAGAATTAAAGTATTCATAAAAAGATACCAAGAAAGTTAAATGATTAGTTTTCTTATTGTTTAGGTGAGGTTGATTCAATGCAAAAGACCGATAGAAAAACTGTAATTATTTAACTTTCTTGTTTTTTTATATTTATATGTATATAGAAATCCAGATTTGTTATTATGAATACTTTAATTCTAGTAAAGGATTTTTCATTCTGTACAGCCAATAAAGAGTTGAAAATAATGTTTGTCGAAAAAATAGATCTAGTCAACATCCCTTTAATATTCGTAATATTTTGCGGTAAAGAAAGTGTATAAAAAATTATATAATAATTTAGTTGCACGACAATCCACAGTGCAAAGTTCGTTTATTTCAATGATTTATATAGTTTTTAATAATTAAAATAACAATTAAATAATAATTCTTGTATCTTCTATCAAGGATCTATTAAAGGAAATGTTGACCAACTTGAACATAGTGAAGTCGATGAATAGACCGAAACTCCTAGACCGCTTAGAGGATTTGGAGAGACAACTGAGTATTTGCGAGAAAGCGTTGTCCGATTATCTGGAGACGAAACGACTGGCCTATCCACGGTTTTATTTTATCTCGTCCGCAGATTTGTTGGACATACTGAGCAATGGTATAAAGTCTTTTCTCTCCCCGTCATAACGATAGAATTATTTATCTCATTCTTACTTGCACATGCGCTTCATCGCGACAGGAAATTATCCCGAAATTGTTTGCAAGCATTTGTCCAAATTGTACGACTCGTTGGCGAAGTTGCAGTGGAAACTCGACGGAGGAAAGCCGACGAAACAAGCCAACGGGATGGTAGCAAAAGACGGCGAGGAAATGGCCATGCATGGCATATGCGATTGCACGGGAAAGGTATAAAATTAATTAAATTTCACAAGATGTGCAATGACACATAAATATGCAGCGGTTGTACAACTTAAGCGTTATTAATTCTGGATTCTTATTTTTCGATAATTTCTTTAAAAACCAGTTTACAGATGAGTTGCTTATTTTCGAGGAGAAAATTATTTCTGGAATTTCCCAATTTGATGGTATGTTTGATAGATTTTTTACCGAGAACAAGAATCTCGATGCGCTATAATCAATAAAATATTAATCTTTCAAAATTAAAAATTTTTTTAATATGGAGAATAAAAATTTGTTATTTTCGTAAGAGATCATTCATCGATTTTTTAATATAACAAAATTAATTTTAATTAAAAGTGGGTTTGAGTTAGCTTAGAATTTTTCGGGGGAGGGTAGGGAGTGCAAAAAGTGCTCGCTTCTTTCCCGCCCATGTTTTCATTTTATAATACACACAAACGCATAACATTATAATAACAAGTTATCTAAAGTACTCTATCCTGATCTTATGTAAAATGATAAATTTCGGTTAAGTCAGCTGATTTTTTCATATGTTGTAGCTTATGATCTACTGAACAACAGATGCAACCCTGTTAGCAAGCTGACGTCATTAAACGTCAAAATGACGTTATTTTGACGTCAGCTTGCTACCTGGGAATAGTCTTAACTCTAAAAATAATAAACAATTATTAGAGTTACAGCTAGTTAAACAGCTCGCAAAATCCGAGTTTTTCACTATTTGATTAATTGTAAATCAGTCACTGTCTATTATTTGGCTTTGAGCCTATTACAATTTTTGTTCTGTAGATAATAAACTACAACATATGAGAAAACCGGCTAATTTTATCGGGATTCAATTTCATCTAGATTTCATATAAATATTTTACATAAATAAAAATTTTTCATAACTATTCCGTATACTAATCCTACATAAAATTGAATGTCAGTAAAATCTGGTTTTCTCGTGTTTTTTGTAGCTAATAACCTGCTAAACAAAAAATATAATAGGGTCAAAGCTAAATAGTAGACAATTACTGATTTACAGTCAGTCAAACACGAAAAACTCTTCTAAACAGCCTAGCAAACACGGTATATAAATGTTATGTATTCAAGCATGTTACATGTAACGTATATGTTAGTTGTAATTTCCCACTCATAGATGTAACATTTTTAATATAACATATATTACATTGTAGTTATATTGTCATTATATCCCAAGATAGCACTGACTTATCAATACATCAATGTGCTATTTGGTATATAATTACAATATAACTACAATGTAGTATATGTTATATTAAAAATGTTACATCTATGAGTGGGAAATTACAACTAACATGGATGTTACATGTAACGTACACGTTATATTACCTGTTACATTTCGTTTTATTATAGCAACGTAACAGTTATATATCGGTGTTTGCTGGGAGTTTGACTGGCTGTAACTCAATAATTGTCCATTATTTAGCTTTAAGACTATTACATCTTTAGCAGATCATAAAAGCTACAACATATGAAAAAACCAGTTGATTTAACCGAAATTCATTTTATAAAATTAATACGGAGTACTTAATTCTTTCTTAAATGTACATATGTAATATCATCATGTTATGGCGCTGTTATTGCGACTTTTAAAAATCGATATCTCTAATATCGATCGTTGCACTGTGATTTGCGACATTTTTCTTTTGATAAAAAATCCTATGAAAATAGTTCATTAAATTGAATAATTCCGGAAATAATATTGTCTTATTTTCTTTCGATTAAAAGATTAATTGTACATGTATTATAAACTTTTTTTTAATGACAGTGAAACAAATCTTCGAAAAAGATGTATCTTCCATAAATACATCTCCCGTATTTGCTAGACTTCACGGAGCATTACTAAGTTTAGCTTTTATTTTAATTAAGATAATCACCTGATTACTTTCGTAGGTCGAGATCTGGTTGAATTGGGTTACGGAGGCGATGACACGAACCGTGAGGTATCACATCAGCCAGGCTGTTGTCTCGTACGACGAGAAGCACCGTGACTCTTGGATTCTAGATCACCAGGCACAGCCGGCTCTATGCGGCACCCAAATCTGGTGGACCTCCGAGGTGAATATGGCATTCGCGCGGCTCGAAGAGGGATACGAGAATGCCCTCAAGGATTACCAGAAGAAGCAGATCAGCCAGCTGAATATGCTGATCGCGCTTTTACGAGGCGAGCTGAACGAGAACGATCGGCAGAAGATCATGACCATCTGCACCATCGATGTTCACGCACGTGACGTCGTCGGGAAATTAATATCCATCAAAGCGGAGAGCTTCACCAATTTTCAGTGGCAGTCGCAGTTGAGACACAGGTGATTCTAATTTGGCTTTTTTCGAACGGAATTTTACACAAGAAACTTTGCAACTGTTCAATTCTTTTTGGAGAAAAATTGTAAGGGATGAAATCAAGTTCGTAAATCGAGTATTTAAAATCCGAGTCAACTTCAGTAATCAAGTACTTAAAAATCCAAGTAAACTTCAGTAGTCAAATTTTATTTTCTCTAGGATTCGAACAATACTCATAAGAGTATAATTTTATATATTGTACTTACGAAGTAATCAAATCTAGAACAGTTCTATATTTGAATTTTAAATCAAGTATCTGTAAAGTTCAAAATAATACTTTACAAATACTTTCTATCGCAAAAAATCAAATCTTTTATAAGTAGTACAAGTCTACATTTTATAAGTAGTCAAAGTCTAAATAAAAAATCTATTTATAATACTTACTATACATTCACGTACTCATACATATATGCATTATATATGTACGCATATATATAAAACTTAAATAATAAGTTTCTCGAAGTATTTATAAAAGATTCGTATCTTCGTATATTCGAACTTGGATCAAGTTCGAATATACTTGGAAAATACTGCATATGTACAGTGAGATTTCTGTACAATATATTTAAAAATATTAAATTTTTATTTAAAGATGGTTTCTGAATAAGTAAAAAAACACTTTTATCAGAAGCTTTTTTATTGAAATCAGATTTAAATATATACATATTATACTCTATACTATATATTTATACTCTTCCATTTGTACTTTTTATCCTTTATTTTTGAATTATTCGAAAAAAATATGTAACAATTTTCATCTATTTTTTAAAATAATTATAATATATTCACGTTGAGAATTTTTATGCCGATGTTGATTTAATTTTTATTCCGGCGCAATGTACACGCTAATTTCTTCGCGCAGGTGCGCACGAGAAGAAAGGGAGATAAAGAAAAATAAATTGAAAAAGATTGTTTCTCGCGCCTCCGTAGGTGGGACGACAAATCGGAAGATTGCTTCGCCAACATTTGCGACGCCTGTTTCATATACGCTTATGAGTACCTGGGTAACGTGCCGCGGCTGGTAATTACGCCGTTGACGGACAGATGCTACATTACGTTGACGCAATCGTTGCATCTGATAATGGGCGGCGCACCGGCTGGGCCCGCAGGGACGGGGAAAACCGAGACGACCAAGGACCTCGGTAGAGCCCTCGGACAAATGGTTTATGTCTTCAACTGTTCCGAACAAATGGACTATAAAGTATAGCTCCTCCTTCTCTCTATATCCCTCTTCCACCTTCTCCTTTCGTTTCCTACGCAAAGGTTATCGGCTGAAGAAATGTCAAATTCGCAAAAGATTCCACCGGTCTTGCACCGGGCGTGTGTTTCTATGAAATAAACGTTCTTCGTCTCTTTACGATCGGTTATTATTACATATTATACACGTTAGGTTAGGTTAGGTACGCGTAATTCTTTTGTTACAACTCTACTGCGTCCTCTTCTGCCAAAGTGCTTTTAAGCTTTCAAGTTACGTTATGCTTAACGGAGCGTAAAATTGAGTTTTGTTATCTCCCGTGAGACTTTTAACTCCTCCTGCACACATTTTTCTACATTTGTGACATTAACACACATGCGAAGTTTTAAATATATTGACTTGTACATGCACAAAGAAAGAAATTACAATATTTGGCAAGAATGTTATTTCCAGGAGGTCTCAATTTGATGGATGTGTTTGAGAAATATTTTCAGCAAGAAAAAAATATCCTAAACTGTAATGTGCTATGATCAATAGTTTTCGAGATATCAATAATTCAAAATTTTAATTTTTTAAAAAATGTAAAAATATATTTATCAATTTTTTTAATATAACAAATTATTTTAATTTAAGAAATAAGTTTGGAAAATCAAAATTATCGAGAAAAGGCAGACGAGCTATAGCAGAATGTTCGTGCTAATAAGTTTGGTTTAAATTAAAATTTTTTCAGGATGCAAAAAAGAGGTATTGAATACACCTATCAAATTAAGGGGTCATAGAAATAATATTATTCCCCAATATTTTTATCTCGACATAAATATTTAGTATCTATATTAGTATCTATTGTCCATTTTTTGTTAAATAAAATCCAATTTATCTTCTTTCTCAAACTAGTATACCTTCCTTCTTCTTCTAGTCTTGCGGCAACATATACAAAGGATTAGCGCAGACTGGAGCATGGGGTTGCTTCGATGAATTCAATAGGATTTCCGTCGAGGTCTTGTCAGTCGTCTCTGTGCAAGTGAAATGCGTTCTGGATGGGGTAAAAAATCGAAAGAAGAAATTTCTGTTCTTTGGGGAGGAGATCAACATTGTGGACACAGTTGGCATGTTTATAACGATGAATCCCGGTTATGCCGGTAGAACGGAATTACCCGAAAACTTGAAGACGCTATTTCGGTAAACGATATTTCGCGAAAAGAGAGAATTTATCGAGTGAATTAATAATCGCGTTAACAAATCATTTATCGATAGACCCTGCGCTATGGTGGTGCCCGATTTTGAGCTAATTTGCGAGATCATGTTGGTGGCCGAGGGTTTCCAAGAAGCGAGATTACTAGCGAGAAAGTTCATTTCTCTGTATATGCTATGTCGCGAACTCTTGTCCAAACAAGACCATTACGACTGGGGTCTGAGGGCCATCAAGTCCGTTTTGGTTGTTGCTGGAAAATTGAAGCGCGACGATAAGGAAACACCGGAGGAGCAAGTGTTAATGAGAGCTTTAAGAGACTTTAATATGCCAAAAATCGTGACTGACGATGTGCCAGTATTTATGGGATTAATAGGTACGGGAAGAAGATAAATATTATTTGAATGAAACATGGAAAAGCCTGAAAAAATATTCGTTCTTCTGATATTTTTACTAAAGAAGTATTGATATTGACTGAATAACAAAATCTGTAGCTAGAAAGTAGTTTGACAAATTTTCCAAGTAGGGATGGGATCAAGTTCAATATGTACTTAAAGATCTGATAATGAGTCGAATCCAATAATCAAGTTTTATTTTCTGGGTTTTGAATAATATTCATAAGAAATAATATATTGTACTTGCAAAGTAATCAAATTCAGAACAGTTATATTCCAATTTTAGAGTACACCTGCAAGGTCCGAAATAATACTTTATAAATATTTACTAATCAATTAAAATCATAAAAAATCGAATCTTGTATAAATAATTCTAATTAATTATAAGATAAAAAATCGGTTAATAATATTTGCTACACATTCACACACTCATTCACCTATCCCTAATTTCTCATAAATTATAAAAGATTTGAACTTCATCCAAGTTTGAATGTTTTTAGGAATACTGTTTTTATTTTTCAAGGTACTTATAAAGTTCAAATTTATCTCATCCAAATTTTAAATTTCCTCGAAAGTGTTGTTTTTTTCAAAGAAGTAGAAAATTCAAAACTATGAAAACAAATTTGAACCTACTTGTAAGATACTTAATCTCATCGCTGGTTTCAAGGCAGCTTGTATATTTCCAAGGCGCATTAATATATCAATGATTACATTACAATTTTCCTTTTATTTCTCAGGAGATTTATTTCCCGCGTTGGATGTACCGCGAAAAAGAGATCTGGATTTCGAAATGATGATCAAATCTGCGGCTCTCGATTTAAAGCTACAACCGGAAGATGGGTTCATTTTAAAGGTACATATATTACACGTAATATTCACCTCAAATAATTGGTGAGTGTATATATATATATATAGAAGAGAAAGAAAAAGAGATTTTCCTTCGCCTCTTCGCTTCGCCTCAGGTAGTACAATTGGAGGAGTTGCTTCACGTTCGACACTCTGTCTTTATCGTCGGCCTCGCCGGGACCGGTAAGACCGAAGTCTGGAAAACGCTCAACCGAACGTACACGAAGCAAATGCGCAAACCGCATTACAACGATCTGAATCCGAAGGCGGTGACCAACGACGAGTTATTTGGTGTCATTAATCCGGCGACGAGAGAATGGAAAGACGGGTTGGGAGACAGCGCAACCGTCAATTTTCAGTCTTATTAGGCCACGCTCGATATATATATAACAGGCTCTTCCTTTGACTTTTTATTCTTATTGCCACTTTTGCAGCTTGATCTCCGTGATAATGAGGGAGCAGGCCAATATGCCCAGCAACGGTCCAAAGTGGATCGTGTTCGATGGTGACATCGACCCGATGTGGATCGAATCATTGAATACCGTGATGGACGATAACAAGGTCCTGACATTGGCGAGTAATGAGAGAATTGCACTGACCAAACACATGCGTCTTCTCTTTGAAATCGCAACTTTAAGGTACGTTTTACTTCTAACTCTTAAATAATAGATTTCTTTAATTTTTAATTTGTTATTATAAGAATTTCTTTAAAAATTTGGAAATTTATCACAAATACTTTCAATTGCTTTGAATAACATCTTAGGCAGATTAGCAAACATTTTATGTCATGTTAGACAAAAAATAATTTAAAAATTGAATATATGTTAGCTTGATCATTGAAAAGAACCAAAGCTAATTAATTAAACTTAAAGGAAAAAGTTGAAATTATTTTTTTTTTTAATTTATTTTTTGTTTTAATTAAACATTAAAACTCCTGTGTATTCGCTGTAGTCATCTTGAATTGATGACGTCAGAAATGAGAAAATATATAATGAAAATTCGTACGACTTACGTTAAAATAAAAATGTTTTTCAATAAAATAGCGTTTGAAATCGATAGAACAGACATGTGAAATATACTGAAAACTCTCCTTCTGTGTGTGGCATATAAGGAGCCTTAGGGCCACTTCAACCAAACTCTGATTAACTTAATCGACGATTAAACTTATATCTTTGTCTCGTTTTAAATGCGTTCTTAAAAAGAACATAGATATAATTTTATCGTCGATTAAGTTAATCAGAATTTGGTTGAAGTAGCCCTTATAAACTAACAAATAGAAACCGAAAATCTTTAGTAATAATATATGAAATATGCCTGCTTCTATTTTAGAACAGCTACGCCAGCGACAGTGTCCAGAGCAGGGATCTTATATATTAATCCACAAGATTTAGGTTGGAGCCCGTAAGCAATGAATGATATTATTTTGATAAAGAAAATTTTCATTAAAAGTTCCAATATATATTTCGATCATAGTTACACTTTGATGCATGTAATTAGCTTAGAATTTATTTAATCTATGTTTTGATACGTATTGCGATTAATTTTTGGAATTATTTCAAGAGAAACTTATTCCCAGATTTATTACAAGCTGGATAGAGACGAGAGATAATTCCGAACGTGCTAATCTATCGATTCTCTTTGAAAAGTACATTCCACCCTTGCTAGAAGTGACAAAGTCAAGATTTAAGAAGGTCACTCCCTTACCAGAGATATGTCATCTGCAAATGCTTTGTCACTTACTTGATTGTTTCCTGACTAAAGAAAATGTCCCGCCGGAGTGTCCGAAGGAATGGTAGCGATATTAGCGAATAAAATTCTGATGATCTTTTGTGACGTAAAAACATACGTTTATATTTCAATATTTTGATGTTTCAGGTATGAATTATATTTTGCCTTCGCTTGCATTTGGGCGTTCGGTTCCGCGATGTTTCGAGATCAGCTGATAGATTGGCGAAAGGAATTCAACAGATGGTGGCTAAATGAATTCAGGGCCGTCAAATTTCCAACGGGCGAAACTGTATTCAGTTATTTCATAGAACCAGAGACAAAAAAGTTGGTACCCTGGACCGAGAAAGTCATCCAGTTTGAATTAGACTCGGATATTCCGCTTCAGGTTCTTATTATTAATATTATTACTATTATTATTATTATTACTATTATTATTATTATTATTATTATTATTATTATTATTATTATTATTATTATTAATTATTATCATTATTATCATTATTATCATTATTATCATCATTATTATTATTATTATTAATTATTATCATCATTATCATCATCATCGTCGTCATCGTCGTCATCGTCGTCATCATCATTATTATTATTTATTATTTACTTATTACGATATGGTTCTGTGAGCAAAATTTTTAAAAAATTTTGTGTATATAAATTAAATGTTTTTTAAATGTATTTAATGTTTAATTTAGTCCGCCTTGGTGCCAACTGGAGAAACGATGCGTTTGCGTTTCTTCATGGACTTGTTTATGAAGAAACGCATTCCAGTAATGTTAGTGGGCGGAGCAGGCTCTGGAAAGAGTGTCATAATGGCCGACAAATTGGCCGATTTGGCAGATAATTACAATATCGCAAATGTTCCTTTCAATTTCTACACAACATCAGGTACACAACATAAGAGAAACAATTCGAATAGTGAATCGTGAGTTTTATAAAACTTTATATAAATTTCCCAACTGTATTTTTCGAAATCCTCAAAGTAACTTTAAAGATTCGTGTTTAAAAAGTTACACTACTATTTATAAAAAATTAGAAAAATTACAAAATCCACTTAAAAAATTAATTTTTTTTATTCTTTAATGTATAAATATATTTCGCTGTATATTTGTGAGTGTAATGTAAGTAAATGATAGTCAATTATATCATATTACATGCAATTGTCGTGGCTCTCACTTTAATGAACGACGAATCATATTGGTTTTCGTTTTCGTTTGAGAAGACATGTTGCAGAAGGTACTCGAGAAGCATTTGGAGAAGAAAGCGGGACGAAATTATGGGCCACCAGGAACGAAACTCTTGGTATATTTTATAGACGACATGAACATGCCGGAAGTGGACACTTACGGGACTGTACAACCTCATACTCTCATCAGGCAACATATGGATTATAATCATTGGTAATAACTTCGCTATATTGATTGAAATTGCTACGTAAAGCAAGTGGAAAATTGATTTTCCTTTAAGAATTAATTTAGTAATTGCGCGGAATGATGGATTTGCTAAACGTGTATTTTTGCGATTTTTTAAATAAAAAAATTATTTTATAATTTTTATTTTTAAAACACAGATATAATATTTATATAAAGAAAGTGTGTCTAATATCAGACCCATTTTTAAGCCTCATATTTAAACAAGATTTTTTTTGGAAAATAAAAATTGAATAAATCACATAATTTACACGAACTTTAACTGTAATAAATATATAAACAAAACTATTTCAAAAAATATATATTTTAATGAGATAAAAAAATACATATTTTAATCCATTTTTAAGAGAAAATGTAAAATATTTTCCTAATATTGCCTAATAATATCTGATTCTTAACTTTTTAACGATTATTGGAAAAATATTAATTGCACTTCATTAAAATTATTTACTTAATTATTATTAATACATGAAGAAAAAATCCATTTTAATTATACATAATTTATTGTTTACGAAATATTCGAATAGTTTCTAAACTTTTGAAGTATCTTGTATAAGACAAAAATTCGCGAAAGAAATATGACTGTTAAAACAAGAATAAAAAAAGTCTACAACGTTTCATTAATAAAAAATTAAAATACTTTTACGTATGTTTTGAATTTTTCATGCAAAACATCTACCTGAATACACAAATATAAAAAAAAATTTTAGATATCTAAAACTAAAATAAATTACCCCAACAAATTTCATTTATTTCCACAAATAGATTAACATATTGCAAAAAGAAGAAACAATCAAGACAATTTCCAAAAGAATATAGCATTCACTAGTAAAAAAAATACAAATATACGATATTAGCAAGGTGTACATACAATATTAGATTCCCAGCAAACACCGATATATAATTGTTACATTGCTATAATAAAACGGAATATAACAGGTAATATAACGTGTACGTTACATGTAACATCCATGTTAGTTGTAATTTCCCACTCATAGATGTAACATTTTAATATAACATATATTACATTGTAGTTATATTGTAATTATATATCAAATAGCACATTGATGTATTGATAAGTCAGTGCTATCTTGGGATATAATGACAATATAACTACAATGTAATATATGTAATATTAAAAATGTTACATCTATGAGTGGGAAATTACAACTAACATATACGTTACATGTAACATGCTTAAGTATATAACATTTATATATTGTATTTGCTGGATTCTTAGTTCCCTTATCTTATATATCTTTATTTATAATCAGTATATTTTCTGAATTAATAATTTTATCACGCTTGAAATGTAATTTTTCCTAATTGAAAAATAACTTACAATAACTCACAATAGTAATAGAAATAAGGTTTCCCTAATATATAATTACGAATTTGTTACAGGTACGACAGAACGAAACTAACTCTAAAGGAGATTCACAATACGCAGTATGTGTCTTGCATGAATCCTACCGCAGGTAGTTTCACCATAGATCCTCGCTTGCAGAGACACTTCGCCGTTTTTGCTGTCAGGTAAAGTTATTTCCCATATACCTATTCTCGATTACTTACGCACAGTGTTTGCTGTTATCTAAATAAAATTATATAGATGATCATCTAGATGAAACTTTTGCGTTATCTCATCATTACATAGATAATAAAAATGTCTATGTCTGCATCTTATTGTTAGATGAAAAAAATGTTGTGTTATCTTCACTATAAATTATCTATAGATGTTCAACTAATTTGGTTTAGAATCATAGTACACAAAAATATTTAATTAATAGAACTTAAGCAGTAAGCGCTAAAAACTTATAAATAAAAGTATGAAAATATTTTTATACCCTTTTATAATTTACATTTTTTTGTAACTGTGTTTACATAAGCAATCTTAAGGGGATCCTAAACGCTGTCCTATTTTATTGATAAAACATTATTTTTGCACCCTTTTCTTTTTACTGCTTATTATTAATTTTTATTGATATATTTTCTTTTTAAGCGCGAATCGATTTTATGTTAAAAACAAAAAAATTTTTTTAATTAAAAATTAAAAAGATTTTTTTGTTTTTAACATAAAATCGGTAGGTTCGCGCTTTGTTTCTATATGTACTCTAATCGTGGAAAAGCATTTATTATTCTATTCAAGTAATAAAAAGAAAAAGAACAAAAATGATATTTTCGATAAAATAGGATGATATATAGGATCCCTTTAAAAATAATATTATCTAGCTGAATCGTCGTATAATTTTTTCTAAAAAAATTATCTTTATCTTATCTAAAATAAATTTATATAATTTCTTATCTTCAACTAGCTAATTTCAAAATAATCTAAGTACAACACTGCTTACGCAATACAAGCAAATATTCATCATTGTATTTGACGTTTTCTTGCCCAGTTTTCCCCAAATCGAGGCGCTCAAACTGATATACAGCCAGATCCTCGAGCAGCACGTGATTGATCCGCGGCAAAAGTTTCATCCGGCGGTGCAGAAGTTCACGGGTCCCTTGATAAACACCGCGTTGTATTTCCACGATAAGATCGCCGCGACCTTCCTACCGACGGTCATCAAGTTCCACTATGTTTTCAACTTACGCGACTTAACCAACATATTTCAAGTAAGAAATGCGTCTCCGCCTACCAATATACGTGATTCTTTTTCTCAAAATACAAAATAATATCGTTCAGGGAATGCTGTTCGCCCGCGGTGACGTCTTACCACTTCCGAGTCACATAATCAGGCTTTACGTTCATGAAGCGACGCGGGTGTATCGGGACAAATTAGTGAATTTTGACGATCAGAAAGTGTTTGATCGGCTGTTGCTCGAAGCTCTTCGAAAAAATATACCCGTACGTTTATTTAATGGCTTATCTGTCAATGCATAATTATTCATCTCTGAGTCAATGTATATGGATACCCAAATAGTAGGTACCAACTGCATATATTTTCGACACATTTTTTAAAACAGCTATACTAGGCATCAAACAGTTTTTTCTGTTTCCAAATTTATATTCTGTATTAGACAAAGAAAAGTTCTGATACATTTTTAACATTTAAAATTATTTTGGATATCCCATTCATTAACAGAAGAATTAACCCAGCAAACACCGATATATAATTGTTACATTGCTATAATAAAACGGAATATAACAGGTAATATAACGTGTACGTTACATGTAACATCCATGTTAGTTGTAATTTCCCACTCATAGATGTAACATTTTAATATAACATATATTACATTGTAGTTATATTGTAATTATATACCAAATAGCACATTGATATATTGATAAGTCAGTGCTATCTTGGGATATAATGACAATATAACTATAATGTAATATATGTTATATTAAAAATGTTACATCTATGAGTGGGAAATTACAACTAACATATACGTTACATGTAACATGCTTATAAGTATATAACATTTATATACTGTGTTTGCTGGAAATATAGAGATCACGAGCAATCCTTTTAGATCCATCTCAACTATTATACGTTTATTTCGAAATGTTTGAAATGTTTGCTACACCTGAGCTGATCCCAATTGTAAGCGTGAAACACGCTTATTGGCTTATTTATACTGGATGTTTTACCTGATTGATTGACGGTTAGGACTTGAACGAGAACGAAATCGGTTTGGAGCAGCCGTTGATATACTGTCATTTCGCGGAAGGGATCGGAGAACCCAAATATGCGCCTGTCAAGAATTGGGTCCAGCTTGTAAAATTACTCGATGAAGCTTTGCTCAATTATAACGAACTGGTATATTTCGATGGGATATTGTTATCTTATTTATTCTCTACATTTGTCTTTAATTTCCTTTAAGAGGATTCCTCAGCGAACTCCGACAAAATAGTAGCGTCCTCATTTTGGAATTAAAAATATCGGTAATTACTGACTGGTAATTGATTTTTGAAGAATAATTATTGATATTTTAAATTTCACATTATAAATCATCCAGATTAAACATGTATTAGAAATCCATGTATACATGGCACACATGGAGTCACTTTCTGCGACGTTTAATACTATTACAGATTTGAATGTAAATATGTATTATTGTTTTTTGCTCTATTATACCTACAACGCACGCACACATACGTAGAAATCGTAATACAAACTATACTTTTATATTAAACTTCTAATCTAGATTTAGAAGATAACAGTTTTTCTTTTCATGTATCTTAACTCCCCTCTCCCCAAGGATCTTGTGTTTATATTCGTATAAAATGTATATTTTTTATATAAAACACATAATATGATTAGTTGACAGTTCGTCTGCCATTCGAGACGTTATATCGAGATAAAAGTTGATAAGGAAAACTGTAATTTCGTAATTATTTCTCGTTTTTCAATATAAAATCGAGCTTTCCTGGGATCATTGATGTATGTATTGCAATCTTGGTCGATAAAACAAACAAATATGAAGGATCCTCTTAAATAAATAGAATACAATAAATGTAATAATCTAGCATTTATAATTGTGTCGATTATATCAATTATTTTGCAAGTCATGATACGACTTTCTCTTATTTCTTTCGATTTTATAGGTCTCTGCAACGAATCTAGTACTATTCGAGGACGCTATACATCATGTGTGTCGTATCAATAGAATATTGGAGGCGCCGAGGGGTAATGCACTTCTTGTGGGCGTAGGTGGCAGCGGCAAACAATCCTTGTCACGACTAGCTTCTTTCGTTTCCTCGTTGGAGGTAAGCGGGGCCATTTTATCGATTAGGCATCATAGCCACGTTGTATACGTAGTTCTAGCTTCTCGAGCTTCCAGAAAAATATTCGATAGAGTAGATCACGACAACCAACAACTAGCGATGGGATTAAGTATCTTACAAGTAGGTTTAACTTTGTTTGCATGATTTCAAACTCTCTTTAAGTATCTTGAAAAACAAGAGTAGTATTTTCAAGTACATGCAAACCTTGATCAAGTATGTTCGAATTTTTTATGAGTATTTATAAGAATTTACATTGCATACGGAATATTTACGAAGTACTTGGATAAACTTCTACAATGTATTTCTTACGTCAAAGTAAAGAAAAAGGTTTATATATACCCCAAAAGTAAAAAATGAGTGATTACGAAATTAGAGTAAAACAAAGTTTGTGTTAATGTTATTATTTAATAATCATAAAAGTAAGCATTTAACTAAATAAGGAATGCCCAAAATGATAGCCATTTGATTAAAAATAGGCAAATTTTTATCTATGAGGACGTTTAAAATTTGAGTATAATTATTCTAAATTCGATTACTTTGCAAGTACAATATGTGAAATATTATTTATTATAAGTATTATTCGAATCCTCTATAGAAAATGAAACTTAATTATTACATTCAATTTGGATTTTTAAGTACATATTGAACTTGATCCCATTCCAAGTTGGTTTCAACTGATTCATCAAACATATAGACGATAAACAAAGGAATGTGTATATATATAAAGAGAGAGGCTGATAATAAAAATCATATTTTTGCAATTGTTGCAAATGTTTAATGAGTATCTTAAGCTAATATAAAAACAGTTTGTTTGGATTTAACTTATATGTGTATTAAATAGGTATTTCAAGTACAACTGCGTAAAGGTTACTCGTTAAACGAGCTGAAAGCTGACTTGGCCGTGTTGTACTTGAAGGCCGGTATAAGAGGTATCGGTATTACTTTCTTAATGAGCGATTCACAAGTTGCTGAGGAAAAATTCTTAGTCGTTGTGAATGATATGCTGGCGTCGGGGGAGATTGCAGACCTGTTGACTGACGACGAAGTGGATAACGTCATTAATACTGTGCGCAACGAGGTAAAATACAACATACAGCGCCATTTTATAATAGTACGTCAGATATTTTTTTATATATTGAGATAAAAGGTGCAGAAGGTTCGCAAAGTATTTAATCATTTCAAGCATTATCTTAAGTGTATCAAAAATTCTAAATTTTGCTGTTTTTTAGCTTATATTTATTACACTGATCAACACTGATTTTATTATCAATTATAGATTGATAATAAGGTAACTTTGTATCACTGATTTCGAACACACATGACATTGATTTTCCTAAATTGGCCTTAATTTTTTAGATAAGGGTGTTCCATGAAAAATATAAAAATTGCGAAAAAATGTAATAAACAGACGTAACCTATCCCTATATAAATCATACGGAAACTATCTCAAATCATAAAAAAGTATATGAAACATCTAATACAATTAATGCATAGAAAAATGCCGGTTATACGATTTTCATTTATGTGGGTCATCAAGATCACGTTAGAGATAAAATTAATGTTGAAGAATAAAAAGACAGACCAAATCTTGCTGCATATGTCAGCAGTTACAGATCGTATTTGGAGTAATATCGTAATTTGGGTATCTATTCTCTCAAAAACTAGAGTTAATTTGGCAAAACGGTTGTCATTTCTGAATTCAGCATCCCTAAAATACCTTAAATTCGTTCAAACATCCTTGGCAACGTAAAGCTAAAAATATCCAATTTTTTAAATTATTTCGAAATTAAATCGGATATTGAGATGATAGATATACGGGAAAAAACCGGGAATTAATGCTACCAGTCAATTAGTATCGCTCTTCGTGCAGGTCAAGCAAACCGGGCTAATCGACACTAAAGAGAACTGCTGGAAATTCTTCATCGAACGCGTGCGAAGGCAATTGAGATGCGTCCTGTGTTTCTCACCAGTAGGGGCGACCCTACGAAAAAGGGCCAGGCAGTTCCCCGCAATAGTAAATTGCACTGCGATCGACTGGTTTCAGGACTGGCCACAAACGGCTTTAGAATCCGTGTCGGCGACGTTTTTGGAGGTATAACACATTTTACACGCGGTTATTTCTCTCGACCCTACCGCAAAATTGGTTTTAACATAAATTTAAATAAGATATATATTATAATCTTAAATAAGATATAGTAGTTCTTTTTCTCATAATATTATCATAGTTATTAAGTTAATAATGTCTAATTTTCTTTAAATATATATAACTATATTACAAAAAATTCACCTTATTTTGATCAAAAATTAAAAAAAAAGTCTGACGTATTATTTTGAAAATATATTAAAGATTCATTAAAATTATAATAATGTGCAAAAGTGAAATGTTATTTATAATATTTTTTCTAAAAAAAGCTACAACTTTGTAATTTTTAAATTTTTAAAATTTCTTTGTACTAGGATTTAAAGGAGTTACCGGTCGAATATCGAACTTCCGTATCACTTTTCATGTCTTTTGTTCACACAAGTGTGAACAACGTGTCCGCGATATATTTGCAAAATGAAAGGAGATACAACTACACGACGCCAAAATCATTTCTCGAGCAGATCTCTTTGTACTCTAAATTGTTAACGGAAAAAACATACGATTTGAACGCGATAATTTCGCGTCTCAACGATGGATTGGTGAAACTCGCATCCTGCGCCATTGAGGTATATTTTGTTATATTTCTTGTTCTCTTTTCGGAATTTTTATTCGATAGATTATAATTTTCGTTTTTGCTTTCTGCGTAAAATTTTAGAATACTACATTATATTTTATATGAATGTCTGAATTCAGATATGACAATGAAAACATTCTTGTACTTCATATTTATATTAAAAGAAATAAAAATGATGTATAAGATATAACAATAAAAAATATAAATAATAAAAATAAGAATTTAAATATAAATAAATATAAAAGTGTAAATATTTAAAATAATCATTTTTTAATGATAAAAAAACATTTAAATTCAAATAAAATTCATATAAAAAGATTCCATGTCACTATATTACATTTTCTATTTCAAATGTGTTTGGACACTCATTTTACACATTTCTAGAAAAAGTTGAAAAGTTTCTAAAATAGACAATTATCATATTTTACAATAAAAATCCGACCAAAATTACTTTAATTTTGTTTCAGATTAAATATTATTAACTTATTAACTTTAATTAAATTAATAAAAGAATTGTTAATAGAAAACTACCCGCATTGCTTGCACTTGTACGTGTGCAGGTATATGTATTTGTGTACGTGCTTTTTTCTCTCCCCTCTTACATATAGAATATATATAATGCACATATGTTACGAGCACATTAGGGGTAGCCGATTATGGCTGGCAGGCGGCGGGTGGCAAGAGAAGCCCTCGCTCCAGGCGCTCCTTACGTCCATCTTCTGAGTTATCTTTTCGCGAAGTAGGTCGACAAGTTAAAGATCATTCTGACCGCTCAAGAGATCGAGTTGAAGAAAAGGAACGAGATAGCCGACAAGATATTGACCGAAGTGCGTGCGGAGAACGCGATTGTGGAGGCAGAAAAGGCTATCGGTAAGACATCGTAGAATTAATCGCTAACGTACGATATAACGAGCACGAAACGGGGAATTTTTTTTAGTGATCGAGGAAGAGGCGAAAGTGGCGGAGATGAAAGAGGTGGTGTTGGAAAATCAGAGACACTGCGACGAAGACCTGGCCCGGGCGGAGCCGGCGGTGCGCCAGGCCGAAGCTGCGCTCGATACTTTGAACAAGGTTAACGAACTCGCGATATGTATTGTAATCAAAGCGCCGAAAAAGCAATGAGTGGACAGGAGTCACGCGACGGCAATTTAAAAAGAACACACAAAAATGCAGAGAAAAATTTGTTGTGATGGAAGGGGAGGATGTTATTTCCGGGATCCCTTTTAACTTGATAGGTTTATTTGATACATTTTTCATCGGGAAAAAGAATGCCGCAAATTACGATGCGTTACAATCAATAGTTTTCGAGATATTAATGTTTCAAAATGTTAATTTCTTTTAAATCTATTGAGATTTAAAAAATTTTTGGTAATAGTCATTTTCATTAATCTTTTATTAGATAACCGAAACGTTAATTGTTATGTGAATAAAACACATATATATATATACACCAATCAATCAATGTACCTTGACTTAATGTCTAATTTTTTTAAATTGTTATCGCGCATTTATTTACGGCATATTTCTTCTAATAAAAATGAATAAGGGTTTCGAAAATAACAATCTTGTCAGATGGGAAAAACACATATGATAAAAAAAGAAGATTCTTAAGTTTAAAATCTGATAGCTTGTCATGTATTTTAGTGTAACGAAATATGCACCTATGGCGGGTTCTATAAAAATAAAAAAAATCTTACATGATTGCAGAATAACATAACCGAGTTGAAATCTTTCGGGACGCCGCCGGAAGCGGTGCTAATGGTCGTCCAGGCTGTGCTCATTCTATTCTCACATGAGGGAAGAATTCCGAAAGACAAGACTTGGAAAGCCTGCAGAATGGTAATGGGATCTATTGACGGCTTTCTGTCGCACTTGCGGCATTATGAAAAAGAGAACATACATCCGGAGGTCGTTAAAGCGATCCAGCCATACATCAATGCCAAAGGTATCATTGCTTATAGTTTAACTATTATAATTAGCTATGGAATTAAGATGGCAATTTTAGGCATTCTTCATCAATTAAATGCTTACTTATAATTAATAATAACGTAAACTTTATTTTAATGTGAGAAATAGAGTCCAAGTATTTCGTAAATTTTAAGCAATGACTTCTCATCAAAAAATGTTCATATTTTATAATATCTAGTTTTAAACCAAATAATAATGATACAGTAAACGCAATTACAAACACACCACAGTCATTTGGTTGTCGTTGTTTTATATCTGAAAAATAAAATAAATCATATGTATTTAATAAAATACGTTACACATATGATTAGAGTTCGATCCGGATTTCGTTTATTCAAAATCACAAGCGGCAGCAGGACTGTGCAGTTGGGTCAAAAATATCATGATATTTCATTACATTAACGAGGGCGTAAAACCTCTGAGAGCCGCGCTCGCTCAGGCAAATGCCGAGTTGAGGGCCGCTGTGGAGAAGTTGCATTCTTTGAGGAACCGCTTGGCGGTGAGTTTATCCCTCGATTTACAGCATAAACTAGTGTTATTTCTGCTTAGTTTCTCATGTATCTTTTCTATTAAAATATAAGAGGGATTGTGGGTTTTGAAATTTTCTTCGTTCACGCACATTCTGCAGGAGCTTCAGAGGATGCTAGACATTTTGAGCGAAAAGATGAACGTGGCTTTAGCCGCAAAACAAAAGTGTCAGGACGAAGCGGAAGCCACCGCGTTTACTATAGATCTAGCAAATCGATTGGTAAATGGCCTCGCGTCCGAGAACGTTCGTTGGGCCGAGACTGTGCAAGTGTAAGTGTACAGATTTTGTTTATTTGTTTACTTATACATTAGAAAAAAGAATTATTTAGAAAAACAAAAAAAGCGTTCTATTAATATCGAGTTAATTTGGCAAAATGCGCTTTATGCAACACTCCTGTTCATCATATACTGACAACTGAATCATCAGAGAAAGGATAAGAAATTATTTTCTTTTTATAACACTGCTCAACAAAAATGACTTTTTTTCGAACACCGGAACGAGACTAGTCGTTTCTTATAGTTTTTTGGACGTTGAACACAAATCTGTCTTCAAAATAGCTCCATCACGTCACCGAAAATTTCTATTAAGAGCTAAAAATCTTAACAATATACTTTATTTTGGTGGCAAGAAAACTTCTTTAGCACGTCGCATATTGTAGCTATAATATGACAAAGTTTGTGAAAATAACCCTTTTTGCAACTTAATTGCATGTCTCTTAAAATTGTGACGTGATGGAGCAATTTTGAAAACAGATTCGTGTTCAGCGTCCAAAAAACCATAAGAACGACTAGTTTCGTGCTGGTCTTTTTTTTTGTTGAACTGTGTAATAATTGATTCAATTTATTGTATTAATTAATAAATGTGTAACAATTTTCATACTTATTTAAATCTAATTTGGTTCATGCAATTAGTTTATTTTCAAGCATCGAGATAAAATGTCAATTACCCGCGTTAAACGTATTTCTAAATACATTTGTGCGATACACCACAAAACAGGTTAAAAAAATCTGAAATTACCCTACCGGGCAATGTGTTGCTCGTCACGGCATTCATCTCTTATATGGGATGTTTTACGAGGAAATACAGAATGGATCTCATGAATTTACATTGGTTACCGTTTCTCGACAACCTGCAAGTGCCAATACCGCACACACCAGACTTGGATCCGTTGTCTTTAATGACCGACGACGCGAAGATCGCCCAGTGGAATAACGACGGTAAGTGGCACGTTTGATTCTTTTATTTTACTTCATTTATTTTAATCGCACAATTTTGAAAATCGCAATTTTACAGTACTCTTTCATATAAATATAAATAAACAAATACATAAAAAAATATAGATTAAACTTTTTCCCATCGAAATCTATTTTCCTCGATCCTCCTACATATAGGTTTACCTACGGATAGAATGTCCTCTGAAAATGCGACGATACTCACGAATTCGTCCAGGTGGCCACTAATGATCGACCCGCAATTACAGGGAATCAAGTGGATCAAGAATAAATACGGGGACAAATTAGTGGTATTGCGTTTAACTCAAAAGAATTACCTCGACAGAATCGAACACGCTATCGCGCACGGAGAGGTAGTGTTACTGGAGAGTATTGGAGAAACCGTCGACGCCGTCCTAGATCCGATCCTGGGTCGGGTTTTAATAAAGAGAGGAAGGTATACACACATGTTTTTCTTTTTTTATCAGTTAAACATGAAATATCCGACGAAATATTGAACTTACAAAACAAACGTTGACAAAGGGCCATCAAGGTGGGGGACAAAGAGGTGGATTACGATCCGCGCTTCCGTCTCATCTTGCAAACGAAACTGGCGAATCCTCACTACAAGCCGGAGATGCAAGCACAGACCACGCTCATCAATTTCACGGTTACGAAGGACGGTTTGGAGGAGCAGCTATTAGGCGCCGTCGTGAAAGCGGAACGTCCGGATCTGGAGTCGAGCAAAGCCAAGCTCACGACTCAACAAAACATGTTCAAGATCACGCTGAAGGTGTTAGAGGACGATTTGTTACACAGGTAACGTGAGTCATACTTTCTATAATGTGATGAAATATTTGATCAAGTTCAATGTATACTCAAAAATCGAATCCGATATAACCAAGTTTTATTTTATTTAGAATTCAAATAATACTCATAAGAAATATTTCATATATGTATCGTACTTATTGTGTGAAGTAATCGAATCTAGAACAGATATGTTCGAATTTCAAAAATATTTAAAATTTAAAATAATACTTATAAGTACTTTCTATCGTAAAAAATTGAATCTTTTACAAGTAACACTCGAATTCTAACAATAAGATAACAAATTCGATTTTAAATAAGATAGTTTATCTCTATCTCTCTATATATCATACATATAAATACTTATAAGATTCGAATATACTTTATCTAGTTCGAATGTATTTATGGAAGTACTGTCTCGTATTTCAAAATATACTTATTATAAAGAGTTATTCAAAACTATCTTGTTCAGGTTCGAATCTACTTGAAAATTATTGTTTTTAATATACATAGAGAATTCGAAAATTAACTTAACCTAACTTATTAAAACTAACCTATCCATACAAATTCAAATCTATTTGCGAAGATACTTTATCTCATCGTTAGAAATATCTCGATTACATCGAATTTACTAATTTTTCGATTCAATTTTTGTGCACACGAATTTAATGTTAGTTAATTTAATGTCTTTAAGGATCCTGCCCAGATAGCACTGGACGTTCAGAGAACGTCCATTTTAAGTCCGATTAATGTCCGCACGTCCACATAAAATGAACATATAGGAGACATCCGTTATTGGAATTGAAATGGATATCCCATTCAGAATCTATATATATTTTAAGTCCGCATTTGGATATTACATGAATTTTATTATTTTTATTTATATCCATTAGATTTTCAATATATTAATAATATATATATATATATATATATATATATATATATATTAAGTTTTATATATTAATTTATACATTAAAAATAATAAATTATATTATTTTATTATAAAATTATACTTAATTACAATTTATTTATTTTATATAACAATAATAATTAGCACAATTTAATTAAGATAAATATCGAGTAATACGCGCACGAACGCTGCGTTTCGTAAAGTTTGAATTTTGTGCTATTACTTGATAAAAACCATTTTTTTAAATTATTGAAACAGTTTATTATTATAAGTTTATTGAACAGTAGTATTGTATGTTTTTATTATTATACTAAAAGGTCATTTTTTCAGTTACCAAAGTTTTATATTTAAGTTATCATATTTGTCATTTTGGTATATAATTATGCCAGTATACTTTGTTATCTCATAAAAAAATTTGTTTTATTGAAAAGATAACATCCTCACAAAAATAAATCACTTTAAATATAATTTGTTTTTTAAAATAATTTTAATTAAAATTTAAAATTATTTAAAAAGATTTTCAAAGTAGATACAAAATTAGTCCATAATAAGTCCAACATTAAATATGTATATTGAACATTCTATGTTATAACATTCAAAGTTATAACAAATGTACATCCTTTGGACGTTCATCGGATATCCGACGAATCTTATTTGGATTTTTAATAGACGTCTTATGTCCAAAAACGGATAGCCGTTGGACATACATTGAACATCCTAATACTAACTGGGTATATATTTACTGTAGCCATCTTAGATTGATGATGTCAGAAGCGAGAAAATATATCATGAAAATTCTTGCGACTTACGTTAAAATAAAAGTATTTTTCAATACAATAGCATTTGAAATCGATAGAACAGACATGTAAGATATATCGAAAACTCTCCTTTTGGATAATCAATAAATAACATATACATATGTTAAATTGAATTGAGTCTAACCAAGGATAAAAACCAGCTTTTGACAGGTATCGAAATGAAATAAATATTTGCTTTCACATATTAAATTATGTCAAAATAGGGAGACTATATTTTAACACCACAATTATTTTGAACATAAAAACACTGCAGTAAAACGAAAAATAACGCTCTAAGTCGCAAGAATAATTTAGCTTGCTAAAATGCCATTTATGCTTATTATTAACAAACAAAATTATATTTATTAATTATATTATTTTCGTTTATTATTGTACATCTTTTATCGATAAAACAATATAGAGATTTTTATTGCCATCGTTTTGAATTAATCGTTACTGTCAATGCGGACTTGACAATCGAATATGTAAGAGTCTTGTTTATTGAAATCTTCGCATTCATGATTTAAGTTGAAGAATAAGTTTTTTACCTGTTTTATCTATTTTTTAAATTTGTCTGTCATCTAATTACATCAAGTATGGTCACGTTTCTCGTTCAGATTAGCAACGGCGGGACCCGACATTCTAAGCGACGTCGCTCTCGTGGAAAACCTAGAAACTACGAAAAAGACCGCGAGCGAGATCGAAGCGAAGGCGATCGAGACGAAGGTGACCGCTACAAGGATAGACGAGGCGCGAGAGTCCTATCGGCCGGTGGCATCCGGGGCAAGCCTCCTCTACTTCATTCTTAACGACCTCAACAAGATCAACATGCTGTACCAATTTTCTCTCAAGGCGTTCAGCACGGTCTTTCAGAATGCTATTAAATTCGCGGAACCGGCCGACGCCCTCGGTAAACGCGTCGCCAGTCTGATCGACAGCGTCACGTATCTGGTTTTTACGTACACCAGTAGAGGACTATTCGAGAGCGACAAGCTCATATTTCTCTGTCAGCTGACTCTTCAGGTACTATATCATCTCGTAAATACGATGCGGCTCTTTTTTTGGCATAATAAACAATAAAGACTCTCATACCAAAAACATTAAAATCAATAAAACAATAAGATATGAATATGTCAATATATGTAAAAAAGTACTAAAATTATTTAAAAGTTTTTACTTATACTTACCTTTATTTCGCGTTTAGCTTTTATTACATCTTTTTTTACATCTATATTGAAAAATTAGTTTTCATAAATTTTTAATAAAAAAAATATTAATTATAAAGCAATCATGTCGAATAAATGAACATATAGGTATTAACAAATACTTGCGGTTTAGATTCTCCTGCAAACAAAGGAGATAGATCCAACCGAGGTAGATTTTCTCTTGCGATTTCCTTATTTACCGGATCAGACGAGTCCGGTGGACTTTTTGAGCAATGTCGCCTGGGGCGGCATCAAGTATTTGAGCGGAATGGAAAATTTCCGCAATCTAGATCGCGACATAGACGGGGCGGCGAAGAGATGGAAGAAATTCGTGGAATCGGAAACGCCGGAGAGAGAAAAATTCCCTCAGGAATGGAAAAATAAGCCAGCCTTTCAGAGACTTTGCATAATGAGATGCGTGAGACTAGATCGAATGGTCTACGCCATACGGTACAATTTGCTCTAGACTGAATGTTTGTTTGAATAAAAATCAATAAAATATGTGCAATTATACAGGGTGTCCCAAAAAGGTCGGACCCCTTAAAAATCTCGAAAAATATATGTTTTATAGAAGAAAATTCCAGACAAAAGTTACAGGGTTTAAAAAGTCTATTTATTGATCTTATCAGTTTGACCTTGGGTGGCGTTCCCAAGGTCAGAATAAGGTCATCTTGAATTTCTTAAATAGAACTCTATATTTTTGATTACATATTCTTGTAGCTTACCTCGAGAGCTTTTCAAAACACTATAATAAAGATTTTTTATAAGGTATTTTCCGAATTACAAAACTTGAGTTTGTTACAGTTCTGAAAAGCTTGCTATAATTACAATTCTAACAAATCTTAAAAATGAAGATAAATGGAAAAAGAGTCCGTAGATAAGGATGTCGAAGAATACGGAAAAACCTTCACTAATTCAAGAGATCACAACCATAAACAATAATAAAGTTTACAAGATTTTTCAGTTGCGATGAATAATAATTAGTAATTAGTTTGTACTGATATTATACACAAAACGTACAACATTCTTGTACATCTTATTAGAACTGCATTGTAGAATAATTTGAATTTTCAAATGTGACCCCTAAAAACCAATGGGCTTTCATTATATCATAATATCGTAATGATTTATTTAGCAACTCATCTTAAATAAATAGATTTTTTAGCCCTACAACTTTTATCTGAAACTTTTTTCTGTAAACCGTATATTTTTCGAGTTTTTAAATTTATATACATTGTGTAAATTTATATACACTTTAAATTTTTTGTCGAAAATCAAGAAAGGAATCTTTCATATAAACATATACCCCTATATCTTTCCTTGAGAAATTACACTCTTCTAAGGAGAGAGATAAAAAATAAGTTTTCTTCAACTTTTGAACAAATTAAATACATTTTGAACATTTTCTATTAGTATTAGTGCTCGAAAATTAATTTATTTAAATACAATTGGCAAACGTTTTGATCTATATTAGATATTCTTGTATTTAAATAAATTAATTTTCGAGTACTAATACCCTGCTTCGGCTTAAAGCCACTTTTATAGTGATTTATTCTTCGGAACCTTATATCTCTATATTTTTATATTTATTTAGAATCACCTTGTGTGTATATAAATATTTTTCATCTTAGAGTTTGAGTCTTTTTATAAAAGATTTAATTCCTTGCAATAAAAATACCTATAAGTACTATTTCAAATCTTGCAGGTACATTCAATCTAAAATTTGAATATAACTGTTCTAGATTCGATTACTTCGCAAGTACTATATATAAAATATTATTTCTTATAAGTATTATTCGAATCCTAAGAGTGCAACTCGATTATTGGTTTCGACTTGAATTTTGGAATGCATATTGCTTATTTTATATCTAATTTAATGTTTCAACGATTTCTATAGAGGTTTCGTGGAAGAGAAACTGGGTGCAAAATTCATACAGTTCCGTACGCAGCTATTCGAAAAATCATACGAAGAGACGAGCGCGAGCACGCCGGTATTTTTCATCTTGTCTCCGGGAGTCGATCCTTTAAAGGCACGTTTTCTACGTCTCTAGACATTAGAGATAATTTTAATTGGCGACTACTCGGATATAAGTACGCATGTACTTTTTTCACGATTCTATCGAATATTAGTGAAACTAGTATTAGTTTGAACTTTGAACATAACTAAAAGTGAATTAATTGATTACTTAACGGAATAACGATGCCGCTTAACGTAGGATGTCGAGAAACTCGGTAGACGGCTCGGCTTTACGTTCGATGCACAAAATTTCCACAACGTATCCTTGGGACAAGGTCAAGAGCCCGTCGCCGAAGAGGCGATGGACATCTCGGCGCGCGACGGTCACTGGGTTATACTTCAAAATATCCATCTGGTGCGAAACTGGTTGCCAAATTTGGAAAAGAAAATAGAACAGCTCTCAGACGAGTCGCACAAAAACTATCGTCTTTATATTAGTGCGGAACCAAGCCCCGATCCTCATGAGTCGATAATACCGCAGGTAAAAGAAATTGAAAACAATTAAAACCAATGAAAAATTTTAAAAATTGCCAGAAAAAGTGAATTTTTTTTTTACGAATATTTTATCCGCTCTCGAAATAAATACCCAATATATATTATATATATCAGCCAACAGAGCCAACGCAATGTTATTGCAAAAATTGAGAAACTTAAGAATTCGTATCTTGTGGTTGAGATCTCAAAATTCCCCTTTGTTCCTTTTTTAATCCCCCAGTAAAGAAATAAGCGAGAAAAATATTGGTTTTATTTTTTTATTACATACATTTTATTTTTTTACATGCAATTTATCGTAAAAAAATTACAAATAAAAAAAAAGTGATAAGTTTTTCAATTTTTGTGAGCATCATTTCTAAACGTTTGTCATTTCTAAACTTTTGTCAAATTTTTTGCATATAACATTTCACGATGTGATCGAAGGGCATATTAGAGTCGGCCATAAAGATCACCAATGAACCGCCGACGGGTATACGTGCCAATATCCACAAAGCTCTGGACAACTTTAGCCAGGAAACGTTGGAGTCTTGCACCAAGGAGACAGAGTTCAAAGCTATTCTCTTTGCTCTTTGTTATTATCACGCTGCTGTAGCCGAACGTAGAAAATTCGGGGCGCAAGGATGGAATAGGGTTGGTATTCGCGCTACTTAAGCATTAGGCTTTCAAATATTCTATGTAAAAATTCTATGTTCAAATATTCTATGTAATTCGATAAAGTGTTCTATAACTTTGTGAGTCATATATTACAAAATGATGACTCCAATCACGTAAGTTTTAAATTTTAGACGAATTTTAAATAGAAAGTTAAAAAATTCTATATAGAAGACTACATCCAGTAATAATTATACAAGGTGTTTCAGAACTGGCGGAAAAGTTTTTAATGTTAGATTCCTGCGTATCATTTGGAGACGATTTTTCCTTAGTGAAAATATTGAGGATGGCATCATTTTTAGTATGTTCTCAATTTTTGCTATTATGTAACTTTATATAACGAGGCCTTATATTAAAATTCTATTAAAGCAAACTCTACCTAAAATTAACTGAAGAATGTAGTTTTGTTAATATTTTATTTCAAAAAAGCTTAGTTTCCAAAAAAGCCTTTATTTTCAACTGCTTAATAATTTGAAAATTATTGGTGCCGCGACATTTTTGCTGAGAAAAAATCGTCTCCAAATGATACTAGGAATCTGCCATTAAAAACTTTTCCGCTAATTCTGAAACACTCTATTATATATAATATAATATAAATTGATGGATATCAAAAGATGCTGAAGCACCTTTTAATAAATGTCTTTACTCAATTTTCTTATTTTTAATATTTCATTAACGTGCACAGTTATATCCCTTTAACGTCGGCGACTTGACCATCAGTGCTTCGGTATTGTTAAACTATCTCGAGGGTAATACCAAGACACCCTGGGAGGATTTGCGTTATTTGTTCGGAGAGATCATGTATGGTGGTCATATAACCGATAATTGGGACAGAAGGCTCTGTAGAACGTATCTCCTCGAATATCTACAGCCGGAATTGGTCGAAGGCGAATTAAATCTAGCGCCGGGTTTTCTGGTGCCACCCAGTACTGATTACGAGGGCTACCATCAATATGTGGAAAATTATTTGCCGACGGAGAGCCCCGTCCTGTATGGACTTCACCCCAATGCTGAAATCGGTAAAATTTTCGCGATCAATTTTCGAATCAATTGTTGAGAATAAAGTTTACCTAATAAGATCAGCGATATTTCATTCATCGTGCAGTTTTTATTCTACTCGCGTTAAAACGCAATGAATAGTCTTGTTACCCCTTTGCACAGGGTTCCTTACAAACACGGCGGAGAACTTATTCAGGACAATCTGGGGGATGCAGCCGCGGGACGTCGCCGATGTAACAGCCGGAGTGTTATCGAAAGAGGACAAGGTGAAGGTTATGATAGAGGATTTACTCGACAAGCTTCCCGAGGAGTTTAATATACCAGACTTGATGAGCAAGGTTGATGTCAGGCTATTATAATCCAGACTCGTTATAAGAATCGTGTTCAGTTAATTTTGAAAACAAAAGGAACACTGGAATAAATGCGACATAAAGATATTTTTCAATCTAATGTCACACCACAATATAATGGCACAATCGTTCATATAAATATAATCATTAAATGTGATAATTGCTTACTTAAACTGTGTGTGTCACAAAGTCATTAGAAAATTATAATTATCAATTATTCCGATGTCATATTTAATGCAGTCTCCTAACTGCTTCTATACATGTGTTACCTTTCTAACATCGGTCATTACGCATTTTATGTCCTCGACTTTATTGCCGCTTCGGACGCGAGCTTTAATTTTCTCTCCTCTATCTTTATAACATCACGCAGCACTACTAATATCGTAATTTATTTTTTTATGGTGATAAATAAAATTTAACTTTTTTTCTCTGTTTCTCCCAGGTAGAAGATCGCACTCCTTTCGTTATCGTCGCTCTCCAAGAATGCGAGCATATGAATACGCTTTGCAAAGAACTAAAAAGATCTCTGAGAGAGTTGGATCTCGGTTTGAGGGTGGGTGGTTGACATGAAGAATATCGAAAAACAGTGATGTGACAAATCTAAATATCCATTTTAGGGAGAGCTCACGATCAGCGCGGACATGGAGGATCTGCAAAATCACCTGTTTATGGAATCTGTACCACCGTCATGGACCAAACGCGCTTATCCCTCCACTCTTGGTTTGTCGAACTGGTTCGCGGACATGCTCAATCGAATAACCGAGTTATCGAATTGGACGGTAGATTTTAACGTAAGTAAAGGCGAGACCGCGGTTTGCAGCAAGAGAAAAAAACGACTGCTACGAACGGCAAATAAATTAAAAGAGAAATTACATATTTTCATTGAAAAACGTGGGGAAAAAAGATCTGAAATTTTGTCACACGATGCAACCAACTCGAGAAGATATGGTTTCATCATTCGCTTTATTACGTTAAAAAAATTAGTCTTTCTTTCTGCGTTTGACCAATCTAACGCCTTCTTGCGGAACGCGTTTTTTTGACAGTTACCGTTGTCGATTTGGCTGGGTGGTTTCTTCAATCCGCAGTCCTTACTTACCGCCATCATGCAGCAAACCGCCCGTAAAAACGAGTGGCCCTTGGACAAGATGTGTCTGCATTGCGATGTGACCAGAAAGCAGAAGGAGGAAATTACGTAAGAGACAACTACGTGAGAAAGGGGAGATCTTTCCGGAAATATATAAAATTCCAAAATCCCTATTTTTTTACCGAACTTAAAATCCCTAAAGTACACAACAGGTTGTGCACTAAATTTTTGATGCAATAAATTTTTCGAAATTTGACCTGTTCTCGAGGAATCCCCAACGCGATTATACCAAGATAATCTTTTTATCACAGGGTGCCGCCGCGAGAGGGCGCATACGTGAACGGCCTGTATATGGAGGGTGCGCGATGGGATGTCCCGATTGGTATTATCACGGATAGCCGGCACAAGGAACTGTTCTGCCTAATGCCGGTAGTGTTCGTGAAGGCGATCACCCAAGACAAGCAAGAGACGAAGAACATGTACGAGTGTCCAATTTACAGAACTAGAATGCGCGGACCTACGTACATCTGGACGTTCAATCTGAAGACCCGCGAAAAGCCTACCAAGTGGACTCTGGCCGGCGTCGCGATTCTCCTACAGATTTAAGCTCCTCCTTTTCCTCTCTGGCTCGCGAAACCGACGTTCACACGCGATTTCGCGCTCGTAATAGTTTCTTCTTTTTTTTATGCTTCTCTTCACACGAGTAATGACAAGTCGTACCGCCGCCGCCGCCGCCGCGCGACCACGATTTCCCGGTTAATAACCTCTTGGCAATTACGTCAAACCTTCGCCGAGTTACGGTCGAGTCGAGGAGCGGCGATAATTACAATGCGCGTATTCGGGTAATTACGATTGGCGTATATACGCGTCCGTTGTAACGCGCATCTCTCTCTCTCTCTCTCTCTCTCTCTCTCTCTCTCTCTCTCTCTCTCTCTCTCTCTCTCTCTCTCTCTCTCTCTTTCTCTCCTTATCTCTTTGTAACCGGCGCTCTCAAAAAGTGGAGCGATTTCGAACTTGAGTTGGAGAACCTCGTTCTTTTTTCCCGAACGGAAGGAACTGGGCTCTCGCAGATGTGACGCGCTCGTTTAATCCAAAAAAATGGTATATAGTGGTCACCGGTGTCATCGCACGCCAATTGAAATCGTCAATTGGGAGAATCGACATAAATGTGACAACGTGCATGGCGAGTACACGTTTCGACAACGGTAGGAAGAATATATCTCTCTCTTCTTCGCACATCCGGTGTTTTCTTTGCGCACACATACACACCGCCCTCGCGCGTTATTATATTAGCTGGTACGGCTATTTGACAAGTCGACGATACACGACGACAATATGATTGGAGGTTTGGAGGAAGTGGTCACCCTTTATCGACTGCGACGTAATTATCTGTTTCGCATCTGATGACGCATCTGGTTTCGCGTGCCGTCCGGCTTCCGCGACGACGCCGATGCGCGGAATTTTTGGACACGCGAGCGAGAAACGCCTTGCGAAACCTAACCGAGTCAGCTAAACTGACAATAACGAAACGACCGGTGAAGGTTTAGCTTCCGCGGAAGCGGGAGCCTACTGTCGCGCGATATTGTAAACCGCAATTGACTCGCAATTGCGTATGCTCCTTATTCAAACGGTTTCGCTCTCGACTGGATCTGTCGTTACTATATGACGAGAATTTGTATGCAAGTCTATGCAAATTTTTTTTTTATATAAATTTGATCAGAGATCTTTGTTTATCTCCACATAATCTATCGAATTTATATTATTAATGGAAATAACTATGACAAGTTGTAAAAATACTTTTTATGTATACATCATAATGTTCTCTAAAATATATACGTTTTTTATATAGATCGTATTAATATTCTTTTCTTTGTCGCATAGCATAATTTAAGGGAATCCTTCACGTTTGTCCGTTTTAACAACCAATTATTATTTTCATATTTCTAGTCTTTTGTCGCATTAATTTGACAGAATTAAAAATGTTTCTCTATGATTGCAATACATACATCAATGATCCTAGGGAAGTTCGATTTCATATGAAAAATGAGAAATAATTATGGAATTACAGTTTTTCTTATCAATTTTTATCTCGATATGACGTTTCGATCGACTTGACAGTCGAGTCGTCATTCATCATATTATTATATGTAGTACTTTATATAAAAAATATACATTTTATATGAATATAAACACAAGATCCCTGGGCTTAAGATACATGAAAAAAAGAACTGTTATCCTCTAAATCTAGATTAGAAGTCTAATATGAAAGTACGGTTTGTATTACGATTCCTATGTATATGTGCGTGCGTTGTAGGTATAATAGAGCAAAAAACAGCAATATATATTTACATTCAAATCTATAATAGTATCAAACGTAGCAGAAAGTGACTCCATGTATGCCATGTATATACATGGATTTCTAATACATGTTTAATCTAGATGATTTATAGTGTGAAATTCAAAATATCAGTAATTATTCTTCAAAAATTAATCAGTAATTACCGATATTTTTAATTCTAAAATGGGGGCGCTACTATTTTGTCAGAGTTCGTTGTTTGCTGGAGGATTTCCTTAAGAAAGGATCAAGTTCAATATGTACTTAAAAATTCAAGTCGAATCTAATAATCAAGTTTCATTTGTTGAAACAAGTTGATTTTCAAATACTCATAAGAAATAAAATATTTCAAAAATATATTGTACTTGTGAAATACAATTAAGTATCTATAAAATTCAGAATAGTACTCTGACTTCTAAGTACTTTCTATCATTCCACTCATATACCTATTTATCCATCTACTCGCAATTTATTATAAGTATTCATAAAAGGTTTAATCATACTTGATCCAAGTTCAAATATACTTACAGATATAGAAAGTTCAAAATTATACAATTACACTCGAACCTTTTTGTATTAAATCCCATCATTAAAATACTTATAAAAGATTTGAACGTACTTGATCCAAGTCTACTTGAAAGTACTGCTCTTATATTTGAGATTTGAACCTTCCTCATTCAGATCTTCTACTTTTACTTAAAAGTACCGGTTTTTAAAGTAATTATATAGAGAGTTCGAAACTATGGTAAACAAATTCAAACGTATTCGTAAAATACTTAATCCCATCGCTAATAGCGATCATCAGCAAAATATGATAAAGCATCAAAAAACAAAATGATTATGCAATTCATATCAACCTATCTTAATTTTTTTGTGCATTTGGAAATCAAACTTTCACGAAGATACATATTTTCGCGGATAAGTTTCGGCATTGAATGCCGAATTCAGACGAAGCCGGCGCTACCTATCCTCGGATTAAGAAAGACTCGGGGAAATATTTTTCGATCATTAAACTAATTAGATTACCGGTATTGCAGCGGTCGGCTATAAATTAGAGCTCCAGGACCTTTTACGATTGCTCTCCGTCCGGACGGAGAACGCCTTCGGGCCAAACGCGCGTTTCTGGTATTTATACGGGACCTACCGAAGATGCAAGAGATGAACACGAACATGGTTTTGAGAAAAGCCGCATTCGAATCGCCGCATCCGACAAATCGAGAAAGACATCGTGCTACTCGATCTACTCGAATACATCATCCGCTTAAGCCCAATTTAAACGATCGATAATTCACGATAAGCATCGAAACACGATCCTACCTAAAAGCCGTTGTAATGTAAATATTTGTGATTATAATATATCTGTGAAAAGAATATTTTATATTTATGTAAGCAAAGATATTCGTGAAAATAAATTGGTAAATTTAATAACCATATATATACGTTTCAGAATCTTATGTGTGTATCTTGTGATATAAAATTATTTCTCGATCTAGAATTATTTCTCGAGATAGAAAAATAATATGCTTTCTAAACTATAAAAACACATTCATCTTTGCATGTTATATATCAACAATAATTATAAATCATAATATTATTGCAATTAAATAATTATATTCTAACATATACTCAGAGTATATACTTCATTATATGTATGTATATATATATAAACACACATGCTCTATAGTAATAAAAATTAAGATAACAAATTAGAAAAATAAAATGTCGATGCAAACACATTTAATTACACTAATAATTATATGAGTATTATACATGTATTATATGAGTATTACATTTTTTTACATATACATATAATTATGACTTGTATTTATTACAGTTTGATATAATAAAAAAATGCGTCTTTTCTTTTACGCGTCTACTTTTATTTTAACGCTACGCACATATGTAGTAGCAAGCAGAAGAATACCATACGCAAATTACAGATCGTCTTAAAATGGACTTTACGTGCAACAAGATGAGCGCATAAATATACTTGTAGTGCAATTAAGGAGTCAAGAGAAGAAAGACCGATCAAGTTGAGAAATAGAAACTTTCCGGCCAACTGAAGAGACCATTCCAACCCGTCAAAATTAAAGTCATGTCAAACGGAAAGTTTTACATAACGAGAAACTTACGTTTTGACATAAATGCGATATCAATATGCCATAGAAGTCGGTAGAAAGAGATCTTTACACGCCGCAATCATAATTATTACCTTCTCCCATAGAAACTTGTGTATTGAGATTGCAAGAAAATTTATTTCCATTTCAACATTTAATTTATGTATTCTCTCACACACATAATTATGATGTAAAATATTATAATATTATTGAAATCAGCGTAGTCGATAGCATTATTACCTATTCTCCAGAGATTAACTTGCTATTTAAACAATTCATTAAAATTGTTGAAAATAACTTATCTATGTGTAAAGAAGACAATTATAAAAACGAAATAAACTTAATTTTTTTCTACTGTGTGTAAATATCACCCATATTTAATTTCAACTTCGAAAACTAGCACACGGATTGCATAAAATGGAACTATCATAACTTACAACCTACTCCCGTCGGTCGGGTGTATCCGTCGGAACAACCTAATCGAAACAGAATATTTACAGCACAACACAATCGAAGGCGAAAATATTATCAATTATATTACTACTTGATAGTTTGTAGCATTGTGTATCGTCTTCGTGCAATAAACAATTTAAAAAGTACTTAAACCACGTTTTATACGAATAAATACAATTACTCAAAAAAATAAAGTTTTTCATCAAATACATGAAATAAAATAAAATAAATTTTTAAGTTTATTATTCAATAAATAATAATCCTTAAGGTTGCCAGTAATAATTAATAAAAAACCACTCCTCAATGTTTAAAGTCGACCAGACTGGCAATAATTTATTATAAATAATTATTTGATCAGTGACTAAGATTCTTGCGAACAGTTAACATCTATTTAATATGTGCTTACTTCTGTCAGTCTTGCATTGTTCATCAAAATAAGCGTTAACATTGTCGGTAGTTTGCATAGAAGTTGATTTACTGTTTTAAATTTGATGTACTTGAAAAGGGCTGCAATGACAGCCGAAACGTTGTTGTATTTCAAATAATTATTTATAATAAATTATTGCCAGTCTGGTCGACTTTAAACATTGAGGAGTGGTTTTTTATTTATTATTCAAATTAAAATTGAAAATTAGAAATTAAAAATTAAAAATTAAAAATTTCAACTTAAAAATAAAAATAAAAGTTAAAAAAATAAAATAAAATTTGTGTTGTATGTATATTATATGTTATGTTTTTAACTATTGTGTGTATGTATTTTATATACTTGCGAGTTAATGTGCAAATTTTTCTCAGAATATAATCGAAATACTTGAACTTAAGGATTTGAACAAAAATATCCAAAGATTTAAGAACCAGTGCTTTTTTAACGAATATCAGAGAGTTGAGAATATGAGGATACAACAGCTGTTAATCTAACAGATAAATTTTAAACGGCCGAGTCACTCCCCTAATCCATAAATCGTCGCAACGCGCAGGATAATTCCGTGCACGCGTATCTATATATATAAGACTGTCGCGCCTGTCTGTGTATATTGCGTGTGTGTTCATCGCTAATTATTTTGCTTGTGCCTATCATTTAATTTTATTGCAGTTTGCACATTGTATTAAGCAGCTATTAAACGTGCTCAACTAGAATCAAATAAAGATTGAGCGATATGTGAAACAAAGGCATATAAAACACAGGCCCATGAATATTAATATATAATTAGCTGCACTTTCAATCGAGAATTGAAAGTAATGCGTAATTATATATTCTAGTTGTAAATACCGTCATTATGGAAATATTAATATGTACTGTCGGAAGAATTCTCAAGGGACAGAATGAATAAAACTTTTTTTCTACAGAGGTTTTTTTCATCAGTTCTTTAGTGTACAATAAATTAACAACAAATTAACATCATTTGCACGACAAATTGATAAAGCCTTTCATTGGAAAAAAAACTCGCTGACACTCAGTGCCCCCTAGTTTTTTCGAGATTTATCAGTTCTACCTAGTTTTAAATATGCCTTTTGAACTCAGTTTTAAGAACAAAGTGTATATAGAAACATAATAATAAGTGCGTCACCACACGACTTGCAGCGTACTTCGCGCCGAACTTTCGGAAGCTCCCGAAGATACGCACAGAATAATCTAACCTAACCTAACAAGAATGGATAAATTGCGCGATCGGGATCGGATCATTAAATCTTATTTGTGTGTATGTGTATATAGATGTGTATTTATAAGAGAATATATTTAAGAGATAGGTATTTAAGAAAATGAGCAATATCATAAATAAAAATTAATAAAAAAAATAAATCTTTTAGGTGTGTATTCGTCAAGAACTCACCTTATATTGCAGATAATAATCCTTAAGGTTCGCCAGTAATAATTAATAAAAATCTTTCCTCAATGGTAAAAGTCAACCAAACCTTATATTGTTAGATCAGAGATGTTGTTTGACACGTGAAAATAAAAATAAAAAAACACCGCGAAATTACATTTTTCGAATAATCACGCGATCAACTTTTCGCGAAAGATCTATCGGTAAAATCTTATTCTCAGACGTCCCCCTCCCCCCACCTACTCGCCTACGGTGCGTCACCACACGACTTACAGTGTACTTCGCACTGAACTTTCGGAAGCTCCCAAAGATACGCACGGAATAATCTCTAGCCTAATAAAAATTGACAATTTGCGGGATCGGGATCGGATCATTAAATCTTTGCGTGTATGTGTATATAAGTACATGTGCGCAGTATATCGAGAGAAATCTACGTGTTTAAAATGATCCTAAGAATTTGTCATACCGATAGCAGCGCGAAATTGAATTCGACCATGAATCTTTTTATTGACTATACAGATTGAAAAATCCTTTTAATCTCTCCGTTTATTAATATTAATACTTTAATTGTAGAAAAGGATTTATCAATCTGTATAGTCAATCAAAAGATTGGTACTCGAACTTATAAATTTTCGAAAATCAGCGTGGTATATAAAAGACAGGCGCGTGGTAGCGTGTCAAGAAAGACTTACCGAGTGACTTCCTCGTCATCCTTGTCGCAGCGTCGATCACTACAGTACGTATGTTTTCCATTGACGTCACGTCCGAGTCTCCACCCCAGTCGCCTCGTTCGCGGAGGTATGAAGAAACCGTCTCGAAAGGTGCGAAAGAAGGGCCTCCCAGGATGACTCTTGCTAATCGCGGGCAGGCGGAAAACAAGCGTGATGAGTCGCCTCGTCTCGTCTCGTCTCGCCTCGCCTCGTCTCACTCACGAGCTAACTCGACTCGACGCGACTACAACGAATGCAAGGGTGAGGGAGGGTTACCTAGGGTAAAAATCGTGAGAGAAAGAGAGAGGGAGGGAGAGGAAGAGAGAGAGAGAGAGAGAGAGAGGAGAGAGAGAGATAGAGAGAGAGAGAGAGAATAGAGAGAGGAGAGAGAGAGAGAGAGAGAGAGGGGAGAGATAGAGATACGATAGAGGCGAGAGAGAGATAAGAAGAGAGAGAGAGATAGAGAGAGAGAGAGAGAGAGAGCGAGAGAGAGCAGAGAGAGAGAGAGAGAGGAGAGAGAGCAGAGAGATGGAGAGAGAGAGCAGAGAGAGAGAGAGCGCGAGTCGCTAGCTAGCCGAGCAGATAGAGCGACGCGAGATCGAGCGAGCATAGTAGCTGATCTCGCTCTCTACTCTCTCTCTCTCTATCTCTCGCTCTCTCTCTCGCTCTCTCTCTCTCTCTCTCTCTCTCTCTCTCTCTCTCTCTCTCTCTCTCTTCTTTTGCTCTCCTTCTTTCTTACCGCAGCACACGTAGTAAATGCGCACGATACGTAACATTCGAAGCAACATGAACGATTCGAGACGAAGAGCATATAAGTACGCTCCGGAACAATAATCGATAAGCGTTATGTCCTTAACGTATGTCTAGACGGACACGTAGTTTAACGCGTTTTATACATATAAGAACGCAGGGACTCTTCGGCAAAAGAGCTCTATACATTTACGCTATATACGTGGAATTTTTTTGTAATAAAAGCATCAAGCCCGTGTGAGATAAAAGAGAGAAAAAGACATGGAGAGAATATATTTTTTTTTCTTTAAATTGATTTTTTTGCTATATGATAGATGTTAAACATCCAAGAATCGAAGAATATAATCTCAAGTATTAAATTATATCCGAATATTGAAAGTCTTCAATTTGTAAATTTCTCTTTTAAGAGAAACTCTTACTCTCTTAAATTGAATCAGTGAAAATTGATTAAAGCAGCGACAAAAAAATTCACTAAAAATTGATGAATGTTTTATTAGTGATGCTCAGTGAAAACATTAAAATTTGCTTTTTTGTCTTTTATATACTATTGATTATGGCAGTAAAATTTTAGTGAAAAATCAAGAATGATAATATATATTTACAAGATACAGTTATTAAATTCTTTTTATTTTTTATTTTGCTGGGAAGAGTCTGTTCCTCTCGCACATATATCTGGAATGAACACATAACTAATATTCAAATTCAGAATTATATAGATATTACACTTTTTACGTTTAAAATAAATATACAAAAAATGAACAAGAATTTTGGTTAAACTCAGATTTTTCTTTACCAAAAAATACAATTTATTTTAAATACCTACATAATGTTTTTCAAAATATTAATAATTGAACAATCATTAATTGATTCTTTCGATAAGATTTTATTGATTACACTACACTTATAAATACTGGTAGATCTTAAGAGAGAAAGGTAGGAGGAATTTGAATTAAACCTCTCCTTTTAAATTAAAAATAACTTGTTAATTTAAAAAAATTTTTAAATAAATAAATAAATATATATATATATATATATTATATAAAATTTAAAAAGAGAAGAAATGAAAATAAAATAAAAGAAAAAATTAATCGTAATATTAAGAAAAATATTAAATCGTATAGTTTTGTCGAACCTCCCCCGTCTTATCGACGTTGTGAGATCATCAATGACTGTCTTTTTTCCAATAATAATACATTAATATGATTTAAGAGAGTAAGCGAAATTATGATAAATAAGAGTGGAATGTTAAACTATCGGTTCGATTCCATCCGCATTTCCGCTGATTTCACTTTTTGCCGTCCTAAGAATCGCGTCTCGCATTTCGACTCGTATTTCATCTCCTCTTCGCTTTATTTGCATACGCGATACATCGTTTTCCGTATCTCCGTGCCTCATCGTGTGCTCAGAGGCAAACGGTGTGCGGAGAGGTCTGAAGATAATTAATGCAAATTACACACGCGGGCAACGGGCACGCTACCGGTTACGGCGTTACACGCGGATGAAAGCCGCCGTGTGCGCGCGCGCGTCATGTAAGCCGTTGTTCTTGCATGTGATGTGTCGCTCCGATTATTATTGCCCGATACAATTGATTCGTCGCTGATTGACTGCTATTTGCCATTTAAAACGGCAGAAAAAGAGGAGAAGAGTAATATATAATGACTCGGTGCAAGATGTTCGGTCTGTCACGCTAGAAACTCGAATTTGAGAGAGAAAGAGAAAAAGAAAAAGAGAAAAGGAATTAGTTTTCTCGCGCGTATTTCCCGTCCCGTTTCGTCCCGTTCCAACTCTTGTCTCGTCTCGTCTCCGTCTCGTTCGCGTGCAGTGAGCTGTATACTTAAGCCGCGGAGAGCCACCGCACTAAACGGACGTGGCGCGTATAATTTATGAATTATTATTTTGTACTATAATATGTCGGGTCCGCTCTTCTCTCTCTCCCTTTCATAGCCCTATAGTACTTGGTCTCCTCTGAGCTTCTCCTCTGCGCGCGAGAGAAGCATCTCGTCGGAAACAGTGAGATAAAGAGCATCGTCAATGGCGTAGGGTTCTCGTTATTACCTACTCCGCGGTATATAAAGTATAATATATGTATATCGTGACATATCAAAAGAACCGCTGTGAGAAAGACATGGTTACACTCCCTCGAAAGAAGTGAGATTGTTATGTTTACACCATAGCGTCTTTTGACCAATGACTAAAATGCGGAAGCTCGGAGATTTCACATCAAATGATATGGGGAGAGAGAAAGAGAGAGAGAGAGAGAGAGAGAGGAAGAGAGAGCTGTTGTTTCCTTAAGAATCCATATGAATCTATAAAGTAAAAGTAGTTTAAAGGATCAAAATCCTTAGATCCTTTGATTATTCTAGCGATATTAAGATATTTTAATTTGTAAAAGTTTGTTTACATTTTTCGAAGAACCACTTGCGTAAACACGACACCACCTGACTAAATTGATAACATTTCGTCTTTATCTCTCTCTCTCTTCGGATCCTGTTAGGATTAAAATCAACTTTTATAACAATTGATTTTCAAAAAAATTTTTTAATTTTATATTTATACATCCATATATTACATTACAATTTTAAAAATTAAACTTAACAATCATCATAAATCTTATACAATATTATAATGTTAAAAATAAAATTTAAGTTTTATATTCACATATATTGATACAATTTTATATTACATGTAATTTTGTATCAAATAAGGCTGTTGTATACCTTACCTTTTCTATTTTTAAGAACAATATACACAAATAGTCTTAGTATTTATATTACGTGTCAAATACGCTTTCGTGATCGAAACATGGAAAGCCAAAGATTCATTCTAATTGCGGCTCCTAATCGCGGCCCGAATCGTGCGAATCGAGAACAGCCGCCGCCGTGTGTTTGAAGAGCTGGAGGCTGAACTGGAGCGGTCCACCGAGATGCGCGCCAGTGCGCGAATCGCGGCAACGAGGCAGGCCCGGGGAAAGACCAGACAGGCGAGCTAGCGAGCCTGGAGTGAACAGCGGTGAGGGATGGTGAGGATGTGGGGGGAGGAGGGGAAGGGTGGAAGGGGCAGGCGGACAGGCAGGCAAGCAGGCAGGCGGCCGAGCAAGCGAGCGAGCGAGCGAAGAGCGAACGGACGGACGAGCTCCGAGCGTAGGTCCCGAGAGCTCCGAGTATCCTATAATTACGAGTAACTCAGCCACATTTGCGTTGATCCGACACCTTAAAGATAGCATTTAGCGGCCCCTTTCATCTCCGCGGCAAACAAACCAATTTATACCTCAGGCCGCTTTGTGCTCCGGCGAGGGACGTGCTCCGCCCCGAACCTACGAGTTAGCTCCGTCTTTTTCCACCTTCTCTCTTCCTCTTCTCTTTCCCTCCCTCCCCCCCCCCCCTTCCCGCCTCCTCCAATCTTCTCTACGCGAGCTTCTTCCTTCTCTACGCAAGCTTCCTCCTTCTCTTCGCTCTCTTTCTTATTCTCTTCTCACTCTTTTCCTTCCTCCCTCTCTCCCCTTTTTCTCTTTCTCTCTTTCTCCTTTTCTTCCCTCTCTTCCACACTGCGATCTCGCCCTTCGCGAATTTCGCTGGAAATCAATCGCGTTGCTCACGAAAAAAAGTGAAACGTATTAACGTCCACCAAATATGTAGTACCTAACCTATCTATCTACTCGGCTGTGCAAGTGCGAGTGAGGGTGGAACGAACGACGAAACAAACGACGTTCGCGTTTTTGCCTACTTCTCTCGTAACTAATTGGCGCGCGTTATTACTTTCGTACATCGTTCCCGCTTTTTCCCTTCTCGCCTCTCCTCCCCCTTCTTCGCAAGATCTGCAGAGGGAGCAAAGGTTCGCGTGACTAAACGCTACGACGCGAGGACGTCGGAGCACACGATAATGGTAGGTTACCGCCTCTTCTTCTGGCATTCGCGACTACACTTCTATTTATTGTTAACGTTGAGCGAGTGAGCGCGCGTGTATAAATAAAGTTACCGCGTATGGAATTTTTCTCTCGCGCGTTACAAACTTGTCTGGGATCGCCGACTAAAAACTTTCGCGACGCGCGAAAAGAGACCCCTCCGTGGAAATATATGCAGGTGTCGGTTTGGTAATAGCGAAATAAAGTGCGTTCGTCTTATGTTTTCCGTTTTTATCGATGGTCATCATCGCCATCAACCGTTGAAGATCGTAACCAGCGATGTATTAATGTCATATCGATTTATTCTTTTATAACTATATATTAATATTATTCTTTTTATTATATTAATATTATTCTTTTATTAATATATTAAATTTTATTAATTAATATTATATATCATCTCTTTCATATACATATATCTATACTATAGGTTGAACCAAAATATTTGTTCACGCATTTTGTCAATAGAAAATATTGAAAGTAATCAGCAACCATAACTTCATTCGTAGCATATAGATTATACTGGTCAACAGAAAAAAATTTTTGTTTAATAGCTAAGAATATTTAAACAAATTTATTAGGTTATTTTGAGTATGCTGAATAAAAAAATGACGACAGCTTTGTCGAATTGGCTTTAGTTTTTGAGATAATGGATATTCAAATTACGATTTTATTCTAAATATGATATGTAGTTGCTGACATATGCAGCAGGATTTGGTTTGTCTTTTTATTCTTAATGAGCCTGATGATCCATCTAAAAGAAAATTGTATAAATAATAGTTTTCTATGCATTAATTGTGATTATTTAAATCAGTTTACTTTGTTTTTATATTATTTTATTATATAAACATCATTAGGTATGATAAACATCATTAGGTATTTTTTATACAAGCTGTGTCCCATATGACTCGATCCATATATAAAGAGCGTGTTATTGAAGTCATTTTGAGTTGAAATTGTGTAATAAACAATGTCTATAAGTGCTTCCTAACAGAATTACAACCATTGAAAATATTTGAACTATTTGATGCCAATCTGATATTGTTTACATTTTCTGTCAGTTAGTAGTTTATACAGAACAATCTCGCAATATATGAACTTATGAATAGAATTATGGATGCGACAACAAAAATAAGAAATTTTGCTGGCATAACATAGTGAACTGTTAAATAACTTTTACGCAGAGCAAGACTTCATCTGAAGGAGATAATTTTGAACAGAATTTATAATACATTTAAATAATAAACAAGTTAAATTAAAGTAAGAAGGTTGAATGCCAGTAAGATTAAACCAATGGATAAATATTAAAACGACCGACTGGCTATTAGTGATAATGTTAATTTCTTTGTATAGCTACGTTTCGACCCTAAATTGGGTCCTCTTCAAGCTAATCAACACAAAAAATAATACAAACATGTAAAGAACATAAAATCAATGTGGTATGACCAAATTATACGGCAAATCATTAACAAATAATAAATTTTAAAATTAATAAATAAAAGTAACCTGATGTTGAACGTCGATATTGATTATTAAATGTAAGATTAAAAGATAATTGGTATTTGTTATTTAACATAATGCTGACAGTATCCACCATAAAGCGACCAAACAACGAATAAAACTTCGGTCGTCACTTCACATGTGCACTCCAACAAGGTTCAACATTAACTGATAGTGATCATAAATGTTAGAACCAAACAAGGTGATAGATACAATTACAATACTTCTCATAAAAATGATACAATATAATAAAAAGAATAATACAATAACAGTAAAAGGAAAAGAAAACAAGACAAGTCAAGGATATTAAAATGCCTTGATAATAGTATTATAAATTGAGTTAAGATTATCCGTGTCTTTTTGTAAATTGATAGAGTCGTTCTGTTTTTTAATAAAAATTATTTCACCGATTTCTCTTTTTTTTAGTATTACATTCATTGTGCAAAATGGATACGGACTCCCAATTAAAGTTAAATTAAATATTTTTTTCCCTTATTTATACTATATGATTATAATAAAATATAAGAATTACTTTACACGAGTAATTGTGCGTTATACGTTGTTTAAATGCACGCAATGAGATTAAATGATTGAATGTGAATCGTTTGGATGTGACTTTGATGTGGATTTGGCCGGACGGACAAGGTCGAGATGTGACGCGTGTGTAAACCCCGATTACAAGATATAAACGTAAGACAGCTCTGTCCGTTCTCGGTCCCGGCAACGAAGAGACGAAGCGGCATCACACGCGCGCGAGAGAGCCGATCTTTAACGACCGGCCATCACTTTCGCGCGGGCGCCTTTCTTCTTCTTATTCTTCTTCGCCAATGTTCGATCTTTTGCCGGCGGTACGGCGGCGCGAGAGGAGTTTTACGACGCTCTCGGAATCCTTAAAATATCTTTGAGAATTCCTGAGGATCCGCGCTCGCGCGCATCTCTTGCCCTGTACATCTACATACAACATATCTAACACACAGCGGCGGGTTACGGGCGTACCCTAACCTAAAGATCGCTCGTAAAACACGAGATTAAAGCGCAATTAATTCTCTTGCTTCCGCGAACGATTCTCCCAGGGCTACTTGGATTACTCGCGGGGATACCTCGGACCGGCAGAGAGTTACTTTGTCTCTCTCTCCCGATCGCGTCGCCGACGTAACGTGTCATTAGCGTGGCGCGCCGCCTAACAGAACAAACAAATTGTTTCTCCACACAACCCACCCGACACCTAAAGCGTAACTAACCCAAGCCACACCCCGGTGGAAACCCGACTAATTTGGCCGATTGTGGTCAACCCGAGAAACGACCTCTCTCTCTCCTTCTCCCCCTCTTCTCTTGAAAAAAAAGAGAATAGGAGTGAGTGTCTTCCTTCCAGGACTCGAAAAAAAAGAAGGAAGACAAACTGCGATTAATTTCGTGAAACGCGATTTGTTGAAGGAGAGGGAGAGAAAGAGAGAGAGAGAGAGAGAGAGAGAGAGAGAGAAAAGTGTTGCGCAGTCAACGTCGCTTACATCAGTTTACGGACGTTTTCAATTTTGCAAGCGACAAAAGATATTTCGGTACGCGCGAGTACCGTGACGGCGGTGATTCGTCTTCGATGCCGTGTAAAAAAAGTGCGGGGCACTGTTGTTACGAACAATGCGGAGGCCCCGGCTACGCCGGGGTGGTCGGGGCCACCAAATAAATTGAACGAGCACGAGGTACGCCAAAGAAGACCGTCACGGGCCCAATTTCAAATCGATTAGCTCGCCCTCGGATCTCGGAATGAAAGGCTCCGACTCTGTTATCCCGCCAACAGAGTCCGCGGTTACCTGCTTTACGAATGCCTTACGTTTTAACGCGAGCGCGCGCTACGTATGTTTCTCTCTATTTTTATTTCTCTCTCTTTCTTTCTCTCTCGCTAGATACATAACATGTATACACGTAATATCTCTAAACGGAAAATATTCCGTCCACGGATTCGGGCGCCTATGGCCCCGAAGGTAGGTTGATGTTTTAGGTTGTTTGACTTGGCGGCCAAGGCGCGCTCTGTAATTATCTCGCCTTGGCATGCACTACCTGCCCAGCTGTATTAACGTCCGATCCTAAACCGGCCGGCGATATCTCTCGATGATATCCCGAAATATTATCCGAGTCGCATTCATTGTCCGAGTCTCATGAATGTCGCGTATTACGCTCTCGCGACGGTAGTGAAGAGAACCTCGTATATTATAATACGTGTAGGTACGTGAACGTAAGTAGATATACGCAAGAGGTCGGTTTCCCGAGGGAGAATCGACAGCGGCGGCTGCGCGGACTAATCATAAGAGCGACCGAGCTCCTCTCGCGCCAATTAATACCACCTTCGGCAACATCCACCCTCAGGCCTCGACCGATGGAGAAAGACGGCGAAGGCAAAGGCGTGAAACGACTAATATAGCCGACCGTATGGTGAAGCGAGACGAGGCGAGAAGAGTTAGATAGAAGACCTCTCTGTCTGCTTCTCTCGTGCTCTCGCCATTCTTCCGATGTATTATAGTGCGGTTTAAAGAGAGAGCGCGCAACCTCACGCCTGGGCCCGGGAATACCGCAGTTTCTCTCCAAGGGGCTCTTTTCTCTCCTCCTTCTCTTCTTCCTCTTCCTCCGGCTCCTCTTCTTAGCAACCGCCGCGCAACTGCGAGGCAGCTCCGATCATCGAGAACGAGTGCGAAGAAAAGGAGTGGTGGATCAACGATCCCGTGGCATGATCAGTGGTGTACGTAATAGGGTGTAATGGTGAGACCTCTCGATACCGACCGGATGCAGTCCGGGAAGCGCAGGGGAAGGGGAAATCGCTACGTTAGTCGTCAACGTGCGCTTGTTCGTATGACCATTTTTTTATCATCCCGTATAGCGATTAAGTCGATGCATACCGATGACATAATCTCGATACAAAGACAAATTATATATCGCGATAAGGGTGCGATATCAGGGATATTTTTATATTTGTAATCAGTTTAAACTAGAGGTAATAAATGATTTGTGGATGATATAGCTTTTTTATATTAACATTCAGATAGACTTGAAATATATAAATAATATATAATCTTAAAATATCATGCGCTCGTAATTATTTAAATACATGACAAAAAAGTAATTTAATATCAGTAAGCAATATAATAATTATTTCCTTAACATTCTTTTTAAGTTTTTCGTGCATTCCGAGGAAATAAATTATTCTATTAATCTTTAAGGTTTAGTGTAAATATTAATTGTTTTTTAACTCTAAATCTGAATAAATATCTCAATCTTATCCATCTTCACTAAATTAAGAAACTCCTAAACTAAATTATGAGAAAAGATATTTTTATTCAGAAAAACAATTTTAAAATATTTCGTTCGTCAATATTCTAGTACATTATTGTATACAAATACGTTATAAATGACAATAATTTTGATATTTGATTATATCGATTATATATCATTACATCCCTGGTAGCTATCTTTTCAATACGGGCGAGCCACTATTAATATGTCTCATCAATAAATCTAGGAGCATTACGGATACTATCTATACGGGATTGAAAACATCTTTATTAGTAATTAAATTAGAATTAATTGAAATCACAATTGCGACATTGAAACATATCTTCCTATAATAATAATAATAATAATAATAATAATAATAATAATAATAATAAAGAATAAATCTGTTTAAGAATACTATTATTCTTGCAGATATGTAAAAGAACATAAATGATTATCAATAATATCATTGGAAAACAGTGCGATTCTGTATTTACATCTCTCAGCGTCTCACAATCACTCGATTAAAACTTATCCTCAATTTATCATTTAAAATATTTTCCGCGGCTTTCGCTTTTAACATTCGCGCATTATCCGCTAATACGTTGAAAATGCGTTGAAAATTCACAAAGTATCCGTAACTGCCGATTTTGCTCGGCTCAGCGATAGGAACGATGATAACATCCGTATCTCGCGAAAGAGGCAGCGGCACGTCTCTCGCAACATCGAGATAGGATCGAGACGGTAAATCCTGCCGATCGAGAGTTTAGAATAATCAGATTCCTCGGTGGAGATTACGAGAGTCCGTAGGGAGCGAGGACGCGCCGATGAGCGAACGCAAGAGGTGGGAGAGGGATGAGTCAAGGTGATAGAGAGAAGAGAAAGTGGGTAGAGAAACGCGCGGGATATCGGAGAAACGGGGAAGAGAGAAGGGGAAGGTGGTAGCGCGCGAGCGCGAGAGACTCGAGGTAGGGAGAAGAGGAAGGAGGAAAGGAGCTCAAGCAGGAGAGAGAGAGCGAAGAAGAAAGAAAGAGAGAAGTACGGGTCCGAGGTGTTTTTCGGGGCGTGGCGAAGCTCCGCGTGATTACAGCGCGAGGATCGGTCAGCGCGGTGAGAGTTCAAAGCATCAAAGAGCTCCGACCAGCGAGAAATTGCTTAGGATTCATCCTCCTCAGCACGGGCTTGTGGCAACGTATGTCGTAAACGTATACCCTTCGATCCTCTCCGCCTTCACCCCGTGGCCAATGATCGCTACCACCACCACCGCATCATCCCCCTCTCTCTCTCTTTCTCTCTCCTTCCCTCACTTAAGTAGCCCGACTCAATACCCGTGCGTATAATGAGACCTGATTCCGATCGCGCCGCGATTACGTGCTATATACAGTCTAATAGTATCCCGTTCGAGAACTTTATTTACGAGATATCTATTACACGATCCCGAATCTCTCTCTCTCTCTTTCTTTCTCTACCTAACCCGCAGAAACTCATTCGAAGATCATCGCGTTCCGCTTTCTTTCTTTTTTACCGTGACGGGATATTAGACGATGTTACGACGTTCAATGTGATATCATAAATCGATCGGACTAGCGGTAATGTTGTCCCTCGGTGTGTCTCTCTTCGATAAAGATCTACCGTAGTTCCGTCAACACTTTCGAACCCGCGCAATGACTTTGATATTTTACAGAATAAAGCGCGCAAACTAAACATTCTTTAACTATTAATTTAGAAAATATTTTAGATATTTTGGCAAATTTTAGAAATTGCGAAAAATTCCATTTTGCAGGAGAATTTATTTAGTCGTTTTAATAAACAAATATTTATCTTTTTTCAACTATTCATCGCATGAAAAATTTCAAGATCATTAAAGATGATAAGGTTTATTTTTTTAAGTAAAATTATTTTTTTAGTATGCGCAATGTTTGCTGTTATCTAGATAATATTATATAGATGATCATTGATCATCCAAGAAAAGTTTCGATGTCATCTTTATATAAATAATACAATAAAAATATGTATTACCTATATATCTGCATCTTACAAGGGACATGTCACAACTGTCCGGAACCGATTTGATTCTCCTTGAAATATGTTGTTAAATACACAAATCTAAAAGACACGTATTTTTTTATACGTGCGCAATTTGAGTTTTAAGGGGTGAAACACCCCTTTAAAGAATAACGGTATTTTTCTTTAGGATCAAATATCTGCTAAACTATAAGAGATATAAAGAAAAAACGTACAACAAATTTTAATGGCTTGAAGAGTACTTTAAAGTTATATGAACAAAAATTTTTTTTTTTTTTTTTTTTTTTTTAAAAAACCCTCACCACCTAATTTTTTTTTTCAAAATTAAAAATTTTGTTTTACCTAATTTAAAGCTTATTTTTTTCCAAATTCAACCATGTGTAATAAAGTTATGTTACGAAATATCATTTTCGAAAATTAATTATAAACGCTCCCGTATATACGCTCATCCGTGCTATGTGCGTAAGTAATTACCGTCGAACAATAAAATATATAAAAAATGTTTTTGTATAATTCTTATTTATGTTTTCTATGTATTTATAACTGCGTATTGTGTATATTTAGATTTAAAAAAAAATTTTTAAATATAATTAATAAGAATTTTTTAAATATACCCCCTGCTTTCTTATTATTTCTTTAATATTTAATTTCTTCTATAAAAATTAAAAACAATTATATTTTATAATAAAATTATTTTTTAATTGAATCTTGCGAATACCAATGTCGCAATATTTGGTATAAACAAATTTTATATCTTACGTTAAATGAATCATAAGATAAGATTATGTGTACGTGTTCCAGATAAGTTATAATTTTTACAATAAAATCTTTAATACGTTAAAATAAATAATAAAATAAGATTATGTGATGACGTATTTCTGATAAGTTAATATAAATTGTTCATGTAGCAGCATAATTCTCACAGTCGGTGTAGTCTTTTCGTTGTAATAATATCTGTGTAAACTGTTCTTTTATTGCAATAGAAAGCAAAATATAACATCTTTGAATATGATTATCAATCCGCTTAACGTTGTTAGACTTTTATTGGTGTCAATAAATTCAATATATTTAACAGAAACGCCAGTAACTGAAGCAGAAGTGGAATTAAAGGAAAACATTAAAAAAATATTACTGGATAGCGTTTTTCATTATAATGGGGTGGAAGTAACGGAAGAAATATATCTCGATTATGAAGAACCTTATAAATTACATAGTTTTGAAATAATTGAAGATGACGAAGAAGCATGGCATGAAGATAGTTTAAATTCTCATCCTCATTGTTCAAATGATGATACAAATTTTGATAGTTCTTATAAAAGACGAGCTGTTGAGTATTGGCGATTTCGGGACACTGATGAAAACAGTAATGACAGAAAAAGGAATCGTCCTCTAAGAGTAGTACAAAATAAATTTAGAAGAGTTTCATCTGAACGTCAGTTAAGGCGATGGGAAGAACAAATACAATCAGGTGGAAGTCGTACAGAAAAATTATCTTACATCTCCAAATTTACACATGATAAATTTACTGCAGCTGTCGAATCAGGATTCATGGTTCATGATATTGATTTAAAAAGATGGGCTTTACAAGCTCAAGAAGAAATAGGAAATTTAAATCCTATATTTAAAGCATCTCACAGTTGGATAGCAAGATTTAAGAAGTCTCACCGAATTGTTTCAAGAAAAGTTACGAAGTTTGTCACTAGAAGAACATTAGAAGATTCTGCTGATTTGCAAAAATCAGCTGATGATTTTCTGGAAACAGTAAAACCTCTTATTGAACAGTTTGGATCTGAAAATATTTACAATTCAGATCAAAGTGGTTTCCAATTGGAACTTCACTCTGGAAGATCATTGTCTAACCAGGGAGAAAAGAAAGTAGAACGTGTCGTGCAATCCATATCATCAACAACCCATTCATATACGATACAACCAATAATATCCTGTAATGGCAATTTGTTGTCCCCTTTATTTATTGTATTAAAAGAAGCTAATGGTAAATTTGGACCAAGAGTACAAGAAAATTTATTTAAAGCAGAAAATGTTATTGTAAAAGCATCGAAATCTGGTAAAATGACATCAGGTATTTTCCTTTTATAATTACTTTTTTTAACAACCTTATTTTATTTAACAATTTAATAAGAGTCATAAAAAAACTATTAAATTAACATTTATATTTTGTACAGATCATTTTAAAATGTGGTTAGAAGAAGCTTATTTCGCAAACATTGGTCCTAATAGCGTTCTTCTTATCGATTCATGGACTGGACATTGCCCCAATATGATTTCGGATTTAACACCTCCTGGAACACATATTACTACTATGATAATACCGAAAGGAACTACAGGGAAAATGAACCATGAATCCTGATTCGACAGCTGCAGTAAATTTATCATGTGTAAATTTGGAGATGTAAGATAATTTTTCTGTACGACTTCCACCTGATTGTATTTGTTCTTCCCATCGCCTTAACTGACGTTCAGATGAAACTCTTCTAAATTTATTTTGTACTACTCTTAGAGGACGATTCCTTTTTCTGTCATTACTGTTTTCATCAGTGTCCCGAAATCGCCAATACTCAACAGCTCGTCTTTTATAAGAACTATCAAAATTTGTATCATCATTTGAACAATGAGGATGAGAATTTAAACTATCTTCATGCCATGCTTCTTCGTCATCTTCAATTATTTCAAAACTATGTAATTTATAAGGTTCTTCATAATCGAGATATATTTCTTCCGTTACTTCCACCCCATTATAATGAAAAACGCTATCCAGTAATATTTTTTTAATGTTTTCCTTTAATTCCACTTCTGCTTCAGTTACTGGCGTTTCTGTTAAATATATTGAATTTATTGACACCAATAAAAGTCTAACAACGTTAAGCGGATTGATAATCATATTCAAAGATGTTATATTTTGCTTTCTATTGCAATAAAAGAACAGTTTACACAGATATTATTACAACGAAAAGACTACACCGACTGTGAGAATTATGCTGCTACATGAACAATTTATATTAACTTATCAGAAATACGTCATCACATAATCTTATTTTATTATTTATTTTAACGTATTAAAGATTTTATTGTAAAAATTATAACTTATCTGGAACACGTACACATAATCTTATCTTATGATTCATTTAACGTAAGATATAAAATTTGTTTATGCCAAATATTGCGACATTGGTATTCGCAAGATTCAATTAAAAAATAATTTTATTATAAAATATAATTGTTTTTAATTTTTATAGAAGAAATTAAATATTAAAGAAATAATAAGAAAGCAGGGGGTATATTTAAAAAATTCTTATTAATTATATTTAAAAATTTTTTTTTAAATCTAAATATACACAATACGCAGTTATAAATACATAGAAAACATAAATAAGAATTATACAAAAACATTTTTTATATATTTTATTGTTCGACGGTAATTACTTACGCACATAGCACGGATGAGCGTATATACGGGAGCGTTTATAATTAATTTTCGAAAATGATATTTCGTAACATAACTTTATTACACATGGTTGAATTTGGAAAAAAATAAGCTTTAAATTAGGTAAAACAAAATTTTTAATTTTGAAAAAAAAAATTAGGTGGTGAGGGTTTTTTAAAAAAAAAAAAAAAAAAAAAAATTTTTGTTCATATAACTTTAAAGTACTCTTCAAGCCATTAAAATTTGTTGTACGTTTTTTCTTTATATCTCTTATAGTTTAGCAGATATTTGATCCTAAAGAAAAATACCGTTATTCTTTAAAGGGGTGTTTCACCCCTTAAAACTCAAATTGCGCACGTATAAAAAAATACGTGTCTTTTAGATTTGTGTATTTAACAACATATTTCAAGGAGAATCAAATCGGTTCCGGACAGTTGTGACATGTCCCTTGTTAGATGAAAAGTGTTATCTAGGATAAAAGTTAGGATAAAATTTTTTAATAATTATTAGACTCATATAAATTCAAAAATTAGTAAGAAACAAGGTCAACTGAACGAGCAAGGAAATTTTAGATGTTAAATAATTTTTATTTTAATATATTATAATTGAAAGGTAAACGTGTCTTGACTGTACTCACAATCAGTCTTCACTATAATAACATAAAAATACAAAATGTGAAAACATATCTATGTAAAGTTCCTATCATAAGTACGTTGGTTATAATGAACAAATATAAGCATACGAGCTGGGCAAAATGCCCATGCTTTGCTACGGCTTGCTAGCAAAATGCCTGTGCTTTGGGTACAACCGAACCGTTTCTATATGCTCGACTTGAAATTTTTCCTGGATTAATACATCATCATAAGCTATAATTTAGACCACAATTCGATTTGATTTGTGAAGTCCACCAAATGGGCGAAAAAACGGGTGTTTTTGCGGATGCTCTTTAATTTCTGGATCAATTACGTGTCTATGAAGATATTACGGTTGGAGTCAATAAACTATTACTTCCAAACTAACTCAAAAAATATAAAAATAGAAATTTACCTCCATTAACTGGATTTTCAAAAAATGGTAAAACACGTATTTCTTTATTTTAAAAGAAGAATCTAAATACCAATTTTCACATCTGTAACATCTTTGGTTTTTGAAATATAGGTATCCTCATAAAAAAAATTTACTCCCATTTTTTGACTCCTTAGAAATGGAATTTCCAAAAATCCTTTCTCAGTGGGTGCCTGCATCTTAAAAACAATATATCTTCCAAATTTCAGCTCCTTAGGTTTTGTGGTTCTTGAGATTTCGATGAGTGAGTGAGTCAATCAGTGAGTGATATTTGACTTATACATATATACAGGGTGAGCCATTTTAAAAAATACGATCAATTTTCTCGTAAACTAAACGAAATATCGAAAAATGGTTCAGACATGTGTTGTATGGTTTCAAAGGGGCTATAAGATGGTGCCATTGGTTTGACCTTGGATATTTATTTGAAGATCACGCAAAGGTCACCTCAATTTTTTTAAATGGCACCCCCTATTTTTTATTACATATTCTTGTAGCTGACCTCGAGAGCTTTCCAAAACACTATAGTCAAATGTTTTCCATTGCGTACTTTTCGAGTTATAAAGCTCGAAAGTTACTATATTTTGATAAAAATACAAAATATTTCTTAAAATATTCATTTTCCGATAGTCTTATTTTACATGCTCCGACCAATCAGGGCAAAGTCCAAGCATGATCCAGCTAGTCAAGACAAGATCCGGACACGATCCAGCCAGTCAAAACAAGATACGAACACGATCCATCCAGTAAAGGCAAGATACGAACACGATCCAGCCAGTCAAGGCAAGATACGAACACGGATCCAGCCAGTCAAGGCAAGATACGAACACAGATCCAGTCAGTCAAGGCAAGATCTGGACACGATCCATCCAGTAAAGGCAAGATACAAACACGATCCAGCTAGTCAAGGCAAGATACGAACACGGATCCAGCCAGTTAAGGCAAGATCTGGACACGATCCATCCAGTTAAGGCAAGATCTGGACATGATCCAGCCATTTAAGGCAAGATCTGGACACGATCCAGCCAGTCAAGGCAAGATCCGGACACGATTTAGCCAGTCAAGGCAAGATACGAACACGATCCAGCCAGTCAAGGCAAGATGCGAACACGATCCAGCCAGTCAAGGCAAGATACGAACACGGATCCAGCCAGTCAAGGCAAGATACGAACACGGATCCAGCCAGTTAAGGCAAGATACGAACATGATCCAGCCAGTCAAAGCAAGATCGTTGATGGTTCTGTCAACTAAAGTAAGATCAAGAAAAATCCTGCCACCGAAGGCAAAATCGAGAATAATCCAGTAAAAAAAATTTATCAAATCAATTGTTCGAAGTTGTCTCCATTGGCTTGGATACATAATGCCAACCTATCTTGGAAATGTCTTACTGTTTTGAGTAACATATCGCGCGTTATCCTTCTGCAAGCTTCTCGTATCCTTTCTATCATATTTTCTCTCGTTGTAGGCGTTTGCTCGTACACGACATTTTTCAGATATCCCCATAAGAAAAAGTCGGGCGATGTCAGATCAGGAGATCGTGGAGGCCACGCGACGAGTGCATTTCGTCCAATCCATCTGCCATTATACGTTTTATTCAGGTAATCTCTCACACATTTTGTATAGTGAGGTACCGCGCCATCGAGTTGTATCCATAACCTCTGGCGTGTTTGCAGGTCAACGTTTTGAAATAATTTTGGTAACGCGGCTCAGCCGTAGGCAATGGCTTTGAATGCGGCTTATTCACTCACCGCGTCGCCGCTAGATGGCGGCGTGGGAAATCGGCCGCTTTCCGCACAGAAAACACGCATACAAAGTGCCACTTTGCCTGCACGTGTAATACAAAATAGTATGTATATCACGTGCGGATTGACAATTGGTCACGAGTGCGGGGGATGGACGCACGAGCCGAAGGCGAGTGCGTCCATCCCCCGCACTCGTGACCAATTGTCAACTTTCCGCACTTGATACACAATATACTATTTTTAGAAAGGGGTAAAAGTTCCAAGTAGTCCAAAATTGAAATTAAAACGAAACGTAGAAAAATTGTTTTTATGTGCCTAATGAAATAAAAAATCCGTCACATATTTGGTTCCCTTAGCATCTTGTATTCAAAGTCTCGATCTTATCTAGGATAGATTTAAATAATTTGATTTATACTGCAAATGTGAAATGTGCATTTCTTTAGTTCTGGGCAACAACTTTATGTTTCTTGTAGAGATCGTCTGTCAGATATCACTTTCGAAAAACTATTGTTTTTGCACAATAAAAACTTATAAATAAAAGTATATATGAATATATTTTCATAATTTACAATTTTGTCGTAATTGGTTTTACATAAGTGGTTTTAGAAATGATATTATTTGAAAGTTATCTCGATAAATCGCCATATAATTTCATCTTTATTGAGATATATTTAAAACAAAATCATCTTCAACTTATTTAAGATAATTTTATATATTTTTATCTCATCTTTATCTAATCGTCATCTTTAACTAATTTTAAAATCATCTAAGCACAATGCCGATAATAAGTATGCGTAATTACAGTTCCACGTTTAGACGAATACAATGAATAATAATTATAATGGAGATAAAAATACATGCATAAAGTATGGCATAAAAATGCTTATATAAAACAAATGAAAATGCATAAATATGTTGTCACTAATGGAGAGAAAGCCATTGTTTATCGATCTTCAAAGAGTGATGGCAAATTTCGCCCATTTTTGGGACCTAGAATTACAAACTTCTTTTCATGGCAAATAGTATACTATATATAACATATATGATGAGACATTAATCCCAGTAAAATTTCAAGATGAGCATAGACACGATTCCGGAAGTACAAGGGGGTGAAAATAATGATTTCTAGTCAGGGTACCTATATGAGAAACTATCACTTTCACTTTTTCATATCTCCGAAACCGTGCCTTTGCTCATCTTGAAATTTCTCTGGGATTAATGTCTCATTACATAATACTATTTGGAATAAAAAAAGTTTGAAATTTGAGATCCCAAAATTCGACTCTAGAAAATGGGCGAAAAAACATGTGTTTTTGCCATCACTCTTTCCTCGTACACAGAAAAAACATTATAATTTTGCCTTGTTTTATATCATCAATATTTTTGACATTATTTAATATTGTAACGTTTAACGCGTCTCACTCTGTACATTTGAAACTAAGTTTTATTCTCTCTGTACTGGATGACGAATTGCTCTAGTTTACTAATCGCTCAGACAATATGACAGCCGCGGAAGCTCGACGCATGCAACAATCATACGGAGTTTTCTAGCATTTTTCCGACAGAAGGATTTCACAGGGACTCATTTTACATACCGTATTGATCGTCGGTAAAGCTTCGCATCACGTTGTAATAAGGTAAATCTCTCCTTATTATACCCCTCGACCAGACGGAAACGGCGATTTGTTTCCATCACACATGTAGATCTCTGACAAATGTTTGTTGTGTTTATAAAACTGCTGTGAAATTTTATCGCAATCTAGGAGTTTCCTCCGTGTTTCGAATAGAGCGAAAGGGAGAGACGAGGCGGATAGTACGCGAATTTTTCCTCGCTTTCGTTGTACTACAGCTCGTCGACTGTACTAACAAGTACTCGTTTATATAGGAACGTTATCAATGCGCACACGCGATACCTATTACGCCGTTATTTGTATTTGTAACGATCAGATAGCGCCGAGACGCACGCGATCCGTTGATCCTAAGGGCTCGTAATGGATCTCGCGCATAATGGTAATTACCCTCTCCGTTATTATCGTTACTATTAATATTATTCCTTTTTTCTAACCCCCCCCCCCCTTCGTCACTATCCTTATCGGAATCTTTCGTTTGGGAGCTTGTGGATGTTCCGCGATGAAATAAATTCTGCCTCGATAAGAGTTGCTGATGACTATCTTTTGTCACGTCATTGCGTATTTCATGAAATGATATATTTTATACCTCGAAATACTTCTTGGTTAGGTTAGGTTAGGTTATGTTATATTGTGCCGCTATATACGCTAATAAATCTCACGCGAAATAAAACCGCGGCACGTTTAAGCCTTTTCGACGCGATGCGACGACGTAATGCGAAAAACGCGGGGCTTGAATCAAAAGAAAGAACGGCCGCTAACCCGATTTACCGTTTATGTTCTGACAAATGAACGCGCAATCATGACGACCACGCCTCGGAGAATAAAAAACTGCTCGCGCGTTTTTGCCTCTCGTCGACGAGCCCCAAAGGCACAGACACTCTCTTCGTGTTTCCATGTTTTTACATTTTCGTAGCTTTTGCAGCATTTCGTAAAAGAAAGGAAGTGTTACTCATATTTTCGTGTGCAAGTGCTTTTATTTTTTTCTTGATAACAAAGAACAACGTAATAATTTTCAATATTCAAACATTAATAGTATAGAATGCATGCTGCGTTCTTTTATATATATTTTCTTATTTTATTAACCTTAAAGAGATAATCTTTAAATGTTCTTCTCATTTTTGAGTTTTATATTTTTTTTCATAGAATAATGCGCTCTTTTAAAAACTTAATTAAAAAGTTTTGTAACTTATATTATTTTAAGATAATTTTGCTTTTGTAACTATCGTTTGTTATTTATGATATGCATATAACAAATTTTTAATACAGCACCATAAAAAAATAATTCAAGATTTAAATTAGAAAGTTTGAGGAAAATTTGAGGACTATTATGATTTATCTTATTTTTACCTTTAAAATTCAATTTAAAGATTGCTCAAAGATTGTTTAATAACGTTTACGTGTATAATAAAGGTAATGTAATAATTATTTGTTTATAATACATGAAGTAATGAATATAAACGTGTGGAATAAAAAATCGGTCTCAAGCCTCATAAAGTTGCATCGATTTATAATTAAGAATTTTTGTAGTACACGTGCAGGCAAAGTGGCACTTTGTGTGCGTGTTTTCTGTGCGGAAAGCGGCCGATTTCCCACGCCGCCATCTAGCGGCGACGCGGTGAGTGAATAAGCCGCATTCAAAGCCATTGCCTACGGCTAAGCCGCGTTCAAAGTCATTGCCCACGGCTAAAGCCGTGGGCAATACATTGCTCACGGCTTCAGCCGTGGACAATAATTTTGAACACGGCTATTCCCGCACCGTGCCGCCGTAAGATGGCGGCGTGCGATCAGCCACCTCGCGCACAGAAAACGCGCACAAAGCCACTTTGCCTGCACTTGTAATACAAAATAGTATGTGTATCACGTGCAGATTAACAATTGTTCACTCGTGTGGGGTGGTCGCACTCGCCTTCGGCTCGTGCGTCCATCCCTCGCACTCGTGACCAATTGTCAACTTTCCGCACTTGATACACAATATACTATTGTTGCATATTTAAGTTTTCTTTTTCTTAAATACACTCTGTAATGCAATAAATCTTTATCATCAATTCTCAAGATGGATAATCGATATTCGAAAATTTGACTCGAAACAGAGTGTATATAAGAATATCGCAATTATACATATAACAAGCATAACATTGGCTTGTACGCAGTAGTCGATTTAGCAATCATAGTCCGTGAAAGGCTTAACAATCTCCTCGGCGCGGCCTGACGATTCCGCGAAGGTGAGCAACGAAAAAGAACGTTCCTCAAGCGGACTCGCAATTAATTAATAACTTGGTACTCTCCGCCTAGCCGAGAGGGGCTCGTTTTACGGTGATTCTTTCGAGCGGCAGCGAATTTATGATATCGGTCTTGGCCGTGACACTTACGAAGAGTTTTAGGATAATAAAAGAGCGGCCGCATGGTGTGGAGAAAGAGAGAGAGAGAAAGAGAGAGAGAGGATGAGGAGAGGGATCTCTGCGGCGAAGCGGGATCTCTTGAAAGAAAAGAGAATGGCGGGGAGGACGAGAGGAGGAACGAAAGTGATGGACGGTGGCCGATCAGCGCCGTCAAAATAATGATCAGCGTAAATAATAAGCCTCGTTATAATGCCGGACTCTAGGTGTTTTCTCTTCTTCTCCCTTTCCTTTTTATACCGAGTCGGGCAGTTCTCACTCGCAACAATGTCGATCCAGCCGGAGTAATCTTTGATCCTCGTAAGAGCGCGGCCCCTCGGGAGAGAGAAGCCTCTTTCTCTTTATTCTTTCCTTTCTTCCACCCTCCCTCTCCCCTACCTTTTCGCCTTTGTCGCTGCAACACTCCCACTCTGAAAACCGAATCGCATTATCGTATACCGGCTACCAGCCGAACATCACCGCAAAATTAAACGCTTCTCATATTGACGCATCGCGTCTAAATGCTAATATATGACTGATTGTAATAGCAAAAACAGCTACCTGATCCGTAACTGATAGTTAATATTCGTGTACGTTACATCTTGCAAAGTTAAAAGCAAATATATCTTTGTTTTGTATAAGATTTATTAGTAGATTACCATTATTCTAAAAAAAATTTTAATCAAATTGTGATGCAAGAAATTACGATATGTAAATGATTTTATTTTCATGTTTTTAAAATTATTCCAATTATTCGTATAAATCCATCAGCACAACTACATATGAGGAGTATTAAATCATACAAGCATTTTTAAATATAGAGTAATGATTTATTATACAATTAATGTATCACGAAGCTTAGTGTGTATGAAGTTAGTCCCCCCCCTCCCCAATTTTTTAATTTTTAATGTTTTTTTTAGTCGTTCTAGGTTGTTCTATGTTTGTTCTATATTGTTTCAGAGTTATAAGGCTAAAAACCAAAAAACAAAAAAAAAACCGCAAGAAAACGGTTTTTTATAGTGGCCTCCTATTTTTTGAAAAATCCAATTTTTTGTTCTGGATTGTTCTAGTTGTGTTCTAAACATTGTTCCAAAGTACGAATTCTCCGAAAGATGTATTTACAAAGCTATAGCAAGAAATGTTTCTTTAGTGGCCTACCATTTTTTTTTAAATCTAATTTAATTTTCCTGGATTGTTTTGGTTGCTCTAAACATTGTTCCAAAATATTGATTTAATTAATCAAAAATTTTAAGAGATATTCAAAAAATTAAAATTTTGAAAACTGTTTTTATTATTTTCTCATAAACAAAATAACTTACAATATTGTCGATTTAGATTACGTTTATAATCGTGTAGAACAAGTCAGAACAAAATTTTTATGCCCAGAACAACAATATAAGGCCCACTTTACTCTTCATCGTAAAAAATTAGTAAAGTGGGCTTTATATTTCTGTCTCGTCATTTCGATCAAATTGGATTTTTGAAAAAATTGGAAACTATTAAAAAACACATTTTTTGCTATATCTTTGTAAATACATTTTTCGAAGAATTCGTACTTTGGAAAAATGTTTAGAAAACTAGAACAATCAAAAACAACAAAAAATTAGATTTTTCTAAAAAAATGGGGGACTGCTATAAAAAACCGTTATTTTGTGTTTTTCTCTTGTTTTTTTGGCCTTATAACTCTGGAACAATATAGAACAAACGCATGAAACAACCTGGAACAACTAAAAAAAACATTAAAAATTAAAAAATGGGGCTAACTTCATACACATCGAAGCTTATCCTTATTCATACTCGATTTTGCGATTTCATCATTTTACTGCGCGTTTTTAATTTGAATTATATTTAGATCAAGAAGTCAAACAATGAAGCGTCGGCTCATATATATTTAGCTCTATAGATATCATTAATGAAATATAATTAGCATTCGTAAAGATTACAACAAAACAATAAGTTAATTTTAATTCTTACTTGATTAAATGAATAAATGATAAGGAATTGGAACGAAATTTATTTGATTTCAAGAGTAATACAAGCTGAAATATTTTACGTGCTATAACATATACATATACAGAATATTCAATTAATACAAGCATTTTAAAATAATTGCACAGATCGATAATTGCGAACTATAATAGTTACACAGAATGATGATTGCATTTCATATGATAATACGAAAGAAAGTAGCTCTTGTTATCGATAATGGGATCCGAGGAATTGGTAGAATTATTTTGATATTTGTGGTATCATACTTATTGTTAGTTTTTATTCCAGGATCAATAATGATGAAATTTTTAATCTATTTTTTGCTTTTTTAAATTTTTATATTATTTTTTTATATTTTTATTTTTTTTAAATATATTATTTTAATTTTTTACGTACTTTAAATTTTTTTTTTATTATTTAAATAATTGCCTTGGAGTTCTTGTTAGTAATTTTATCTAAAACGTCTTCAATAGTATCTTAAATTAGCATAATTGATTTTTTAACTTGAAAGGAAGAGTTTTGGGAAGGATTAATCGCAAACTTCTCTTCTCCTTTCGTAGGATCCATCAGTGATACGAATAAAATGGAGCACGATTGCATCGCTATTTTCTCGTTCGAATTTCACTGTGCGAATGATGACAAGGGATGAAATGTAACGCGCAGACGGGATATAGTTGGCGTTAGTAGAACGTATATAATTTAATAGTCCGTATTCTTCTTTAAAATTCTTTACACCATCGTATAGCTTAACTTGGATCTTCTTCCGATTCTTCTCGTAAAATCATGAGTGTTTATGAGTTGCAGCAATGATATCGATTCTCTTTCATTCCTAATTTAAAAGACGCTTAGTAGCCAAATAATTTTAACAGCACTCTCCCAAAACTATTGATATTTCAAATGCTTATACATTCAAAAAAGGTATGATCAAAAAAATATCAGTTGTTATGTAATAAACATGCCATAAGGGGCAAGATTGTTCGGATGCCAGGATAAATTGTTCATGTTTATAGCTTGTAATTCGTATTACAAGTTGAACTTGTGTTTATTATGTTTTGCTTATAATTCGTACTACGAGTTTTACTTGATATTTTAAGTCAAAATGTTAAGAAGTTTGAGCGTCACAATAATTGCAAGTATTTTTTTTATTTTTCGATAACAGTAAGTAATGTTTCTTTTTCAAGAGCAAAAGTTATTTCTTGCTAAAAGCTACTTAACGATACCCATGTTGTAATTTATAAATTTCTCTCGGTTTTCAATATTTCTAGGAATTTTCTCTTCAAAAATAAAAGTATCATCATCAGGAACTATAAAGATAAATGTTTAAATATGTTCCAGCTCCCCATCTAGTACGATTGTCTCTTTTCAAAATAAAAGGAGTCGGATGGTCTGAAACACTTTGTAATATTATGATATTGAATTAATATTATGATATTGAACTTATTATCTAGCGCGCTATTGTTGACGTATTTCAACTCAGTTATCATTAGATTCTCTTCTCAGCAGGCGCAAATTGGCCGATCTTTTTAAATTAATTTCTCATTAATTATTGCAAAGATCACGAAACATTAGAAGACATTCCTACTTATTGTTACTTTAACCCGCTCTACCTGAACACGAAAGGTGGGATAATTATTATCGGACACCCTGGATATGCATGACTTATTTAAGGTTAGTCCCACTATTTTGATAATATTCTGTAAAATATGATATGACAAAAAGTGTCCTCTTACCAGATCGCTCGAATATAAACTACATTTTAAAGAAGTGTATATATATATTATACTTCGTCGGTGCAACATTCGGATAAGAATAAAATAGATACGTATGTACGAAAGGAACACCTCCTTGATTAAAAGGCTCTCAAACGGAAGAAACAACTCGACGAAAGAACAAACGACAATCCCGCGCGCTTAAAGTCGAGCACTTGGGTCGTAATTACTCGAATGCAGGATGCGACAATCCGTTTGTTTCCGCGCGAGATACGTCATTCGACACGCATATAAAACGCACAAATTAATATGCTCGGGGGGGAGCATCTTCCCTCCGTCTTGACGGCCATTGTTCCTCGCGTATGCATTTTACCCGAGCGACCCGATTCTCCCGTCTATGATTACATTCTTTTCCGTGCGTTCTTTCGGGGAACGAGTCAGAGCGGTTCTCGACTCGGTCATCTTGAGATGCTTTGCCATTAGACGGTCATATAATTATGTAGTATTACGCTACCGTCGTTGATACACAATAAAGAACTCGTGCGACTGAGAGCGCAGCGACGTTTGCTTTCGAGTCATCTTCTAAAGAAAAATTGTCTCATTTATTTGCCGACTGCACGCAGATGGATTTTACTTATACGCATGATAAAACATGTATTTATATAACATGTGATTATATAGGACGTTCTATAATGTATGATCAAATCTTTCCCCGCGTATTTTATTAGTCGTATTGTCAAAAAAATTGTCAAACATGGATCTGTATATTTTCAAAGTTTATTATTTAATTAAATAACACATGGTAACAGTAATTACGGAGATTAATTAATTTTTTATTTATAAACTCCACCGGAGTGGCTGCGGGAAAGCTCCCAGCAGCCATACCGCCGGTCCCAAGCTCGGATAAAGGAGGAGGGTTTGAGGGTGAGATTAGCAGCTTGCCCACTAGAAAAAAAAAACAAGATGCTCATAGAAACAACAATGCTGCTCGGATAAGGATGGACATACCGTTGACAACCCGGCAAGATATAAGAAAAGAAAAGGAAAATAAACATATTGCGAATTGGAAGTTGGAACGTGACCTTGTTTAACAATAAAGACCAAGAGATCCTGATCGAACTGAAAAAGCACAAAATAGACATATGTGCCATTTCAGAGACAAAGAAGAAGGGAAAAGGAAACATGAAATATGAGGACTATATACTGATATACAGCGGAAAGAACAAAAATGAGAGAGCAACATCTGGAGTCGGCTTGCTGATGCACCAAAGATACGAAACGCACATCCAGGATATAAAGTATATTAACGATAGAATACTAAGAACCACAGTCAACCTTGGAGCTAGAAGAACACACTTGATAAGTACATACGCGCCGGACACCACCAAAACCCAGGAGGAAAGAAAGAATTTCTACACAAATCTACAAAAAACACTGGATGAAATACCAATCCAAGACGAAGTAGTAATACTCGGGGATCTGAACGCAAGAGTTGGTAAGGAAGTCATCATTGGAATAAAAAACCGATTTAATGAGGAAGCAATCAATAGAAATGGGGAGTTGCTCATCCAATTCTGCGCGCATAACGAACTACGAATAAACAACACGTTCTACCCCCATAAAACACAACACAAAATAACATTTGAGAACACTAGAGGACAAAAATCAATAATAGACTATGTGATAACAAACAGAAACATTCACCCTTCTAGTATCGTGGACGTCAAGGTGCTGAGCTCGGCAAATACTGGGAGCAACCACAATTTAGTACTGGCAAAGATAAGACGGCACATACACCCTGCGGAACAGAAAAGAGAGCACTATAGAGAAATTGAACATAGAGCTATTATCCGACGAAACAACAAAATACCTATACCAGCAGAGACTAACACAAAAAATCAACAACAACACAATACAGGATGAGGATGAAGTGGAAACCGCCTGGGAGAAACGAACATAATAGGCGCCGTCGAAGAAGCACTCGGAAAGAAGAAAATCAAAAATGGCAGAAAACAAAATAAACCCTGGTTCTGCGAAGAGATTAAAGAACTCGCAAAAGAAAAAAGGCAATCGTACCTAAGATATAGGAGCAAGGCTATCACATACAAACAGTATAAAGTAGTAAGGAACAGAGTCAATGCTGCAATACAGACAATCAAACGAGGATATTGGGAAAAATTCTCAGCAGACATGGAACATGACCTCTATGGAGCGCAAAAGAAAGTATGGGGCATGTTAAGAAACCGGAAAAAACCAATCAACGAGTACGTACAGATCAACACCATCAAATCAAAGGAATGGGAAAAGCATTTCAAAACGCTATACGAAGACACAGAGGAGAATGAACTGGAAGAACCATACAGGGACAACGAGGAATCAGATTACAGTATCACCGAAGGAGCGATCCAACAAGCAACCTGTAAGCTGAAGAATAGGAAGGCACCAGGGCCGGATGGAATAACAAATAAAATGATCAAGTATGGAGGAGATGCCCTGAGGAAAGAACTAACCACGTTATATAATAACGTTATAAAATTCGGAAGACCACCCACACAATGGAAAGAAAGTATCACAATCCCCATACTCAAAAGAGGAACTAAAGCAGACCCACAAAATTACCGAGGAATTACTTTGCTAAGCGCAGTCCTGAAGCTGATGACAAAAATCCTAGCCGAGAAGATCGCGCAGACAGGGATTTGTGAAGAACAACAAGGTTTTAGGCGGAACAGATCCACGATAGACGCGATATTCATAATACGACAAATAGTGGAAAAGGCTATAGAGTACGACAAAGTTGCATACATGTGCTTCGTAGACCTAACGCAGGCGTTTGACAGAGTCAGACCAAAAGACGTTCTGGAGCTACTAAGGAGAAGAAGGATAGACCCCAGAATTATAACAACCATCAAGGAGCTCAATACGAACAACAGCACAATAATAAAAGCAGGTAGTGAACATACAAAGAAAATACTAGTACCTAACGAAATAAGACAAGGAGATAGCCTCAGCCCGATACTGTTCAACTTAATCATGGATGAACTGATTAAGGAAGTCAAGACGGCGGGAAGGGGGTATCGAATGGGCAAGGAAGCTATTAGAATAGTTTGCTATGCCGATGATGCCGTCATCATCTCAGAGGATGAAGATGATCTACAAAGAATGGTATATAAGTTCGAAATAACTGCAAAAAAACTCAACATGGTCATATCCGTGCAGAAGACTGAATTACTTGCTGTGGCGAGGGAACCGAGGCGCTGCAAGCTAGCCGTATATGATAAGCCAGTAAACCAAGTCATGAAGTTTAAATACCTCGGAGTAAACATCACGAGCGACAGAGACATAAAGAAGGAAGTGAGAGACCAAACAACCAAAGCATCGATGATCTCGGGATACCTAAGAGATATCGTATGGAGGAATAAATACATGAAGATCGAAAGCAAGATCAGAATCTACCAAACGTGTATCAGACCGATAATGACATACGCAGGAGAAACAAGAGCAGAGACAACGAGCACCAAGCGGTATTTAAGGACAACTGAAATGAGAATACTCCGAGCAACTATGCGATACACAAAATACGATAGAAAGACAAGCGAGGAAATAAGACAGGCGTGCGGAGTCCAAGACGTAGTAAGATGGATAAGGAGACGCAGGGAGTGGAGAGACCACGTCGACAGGATGGAAAACGACAGAATACCTAAAATCGTAAAAATGAACATACCAAATACCAGCAGACACGTGGGAAGGCCACCAAAGAGGTGGTACGAAAGCTGGACTTCGACATCACAGGAAGGATAAAGGAACAGCGTGTGTTAAGAACGACAGGACTAAGTCCTAACAAACGAAGAAGAAGAAGAAGAAGAATTAATTTTTGAAAAAGAGAACAAATTTAATTTAATACAATTGTCATAATTTCTAATGTATAAATAATATTTGTAATGAATTTTTCTTTTCTAATTTTATTTCTGTTTGTTGCGTAGTAAATTTTGTGTGCATATTTCTATTCGACGCAAATCTTAAGTAAAGCATAAAAAGAACCAAAAGATTGATAATGAGAATTAATTGTTAGATTAATTAATTATAGAGGATGTCTGACATAAGGTGTCACATCAAAAATATACAAATAGATCTTGTTACTCGGAGACAATTTTTCCTCAGCAAAAATATTGAGGCAATATTTCAATAATTTTCAAGTTATAAGCGATTGAAAATGAAGGGTTTTTCACAAACTAAGTCTTGTGGAAATAAAATATTAACAAAACCACATTCCACAATTAATTTCAAATAGTTTACTTTAATGAAATTTTAATTTGTTTAGTTATATATAAAGATACATGACGGCAAAAATTGAGAACATGCAAAAAATAATGGCCTCTCTTGACATTTTTGCCGAGAAAACTCGTTTCCAAATAACGAGATCTACTTACTTATATATTTTTGGTGTAACATTTTATGTCAGACACTCTGTATAGAATAATATTATACAAGTAAAGAAATAAAAATTTCAGTTTTAACGATGTTATTTAAATGATATACAGTACCCTCCACAAGTTTGGAAACACCTTACATTTTACAGTTAACAATTGCATGGCAACGATCTGTTATAAATAAAAATGTCATTTAAATATTTTACGATTTATTCATACAAAATTCATACAAAAAATCTGCACAGATCTGCCAAAAGAATCTTCTTAATTTAAGAGAAAAATTCTCTAAAGAAATGCTTCAATTAAATATTAACACGTAACATCCAAGAATATATACTTTTTATCAGTGTATTATTTAAAATATTATTACTAATTAACGCGATAACAAAAAACAGTCTCATAAATGGACGTTTATTATTTATTGCACCCTACAGTACCCTTCACAAGTTTGGAAACACCTTACATTTTACAGTTAAATAATCGCATGGCAGTGATCTGTCACAAATAAAAATTCAAATATTTAAATATTTTACGATTTATTCATACAAAAAATCTGCACAGATCGCTGCCATACGATTGTTTAACTGTAAAATGTAAGGTGTTTCCCAACTTGTGGAGGATACTGTAGTTGTCATAATTTTTCAAAATACACTCTGGAAGTACACAATAATAGCGTGTTCCACAGATCAGTGAGATGTGTTTCTCGAAATTAAAGACAAGCTGTAGCATATTCAAAAGATAGCAAGATCAATATCGCTTATTTACTCATAATTGCCTCATTAGAATCCTCGATCTTCTTGCGGATGACAGTGCGAAGTGGTACACGTGCGCGCGCGGTAGGTCTCTCCACGGAGTTGGGCTGGAAAAAAAACGGAGTAGCGTGTCGACCGGACGTAATCGCGTGGGAAGTCACGACAAACTACCTTTCGTTCCAGTCTCGCGCCGGTAACGCGCTTATACGAAGGCGAGCGAGCGAGCGAGAGAGAGAGAGAGAGATCGTTCTCGATGGCTCGTCTTCCGTTTTATCCCGGGCGTATCCGTGGCTGATTTATCGTCGTAACTATGCGAATGAATTATCGAAAAGAGACAGCGGCGATTATTACTTCTTTCGGGAACGTTGCCTCTCTCTCTTCTCCGGGGAGAAGGATAATTTTCGAAGAAGTATTCGCGATCGCACGAGGAACGGGAACGGATTACTCGTTGAAAAATTGCTCGCCCCTCCCCCTCCCCCCGCCGCCCCCTCCCACCCCCCCCCCCCCCCCGAGGAACAAGGGGCAAAGCCCGCGCGGTGGACGGCGCGCGCGTGCCGCGCGGAATGGCAATGATTCAATGAATTCTGCAAACACAGCGCTTTCTCGGCCGACCGGGGGTGGGTCACGGGTCCTCGAACGTGACAAGCTTACGCTCTTAGCCGCGCCCCCGCCGTGAAGAATTAATAACAATGCCCGAAGAAATATAATAATAAAAGAGATCGGTGAGAGAGAGAGAAAGAGACCGGTTTCTCTCTTCGAGAATTCTCTGGGGGGGATTGCGATGACTCGAAATTTTTTCCTCTTTCTTTCTCGCTTCCTTCCTCGTCATCGTTCCTCTGTCGTCGCGGGCGGTGTGTGTCCGCGCTTTTTTCCACCGAAAAAAAGCTTGGTGATGTTACAGAAGAAACGTGGTACGTGCAATATATATATATATATATATATATACAGGGTGTCTGACATATACAAAATATACAAGTAGATTTCGTTATTTGGAGACGAGTTTTCTTCAGCACAAATACTATACTATATTACACTATATTCTTCAGCAATACTTGGTAATTTATTCTGGGCCATGCTTGGTTGCGATATAATTATCTTTTTTTTTTAATAATCTAATCTAACTTGACAGTATATATTTCTTCGTTGTGATTATACTCGCATTGCGTCGGTTTGTTGTAATCGTTTTATAATAAATATGTCGCAAAATTATTATAGACAAAAAAAGTACCGAAAATTATAAAAGTTATATTAATACGATTAATTCACAACTAATGGCCCAACATTGTTCACCACATTTGGCCATATATAGTTACCCATAGTCGGGCCGAAGTTATCACTCCATAACATTCCCATTGCTGGGCCAATCACGGTCATCATTATCGCGCCAATATAGATGACATGGCAACCATTTTTGGGCCAATATTAGGCCAATCGTAAAATCCTATATAAGCATCATTGTTTACATGTTTCTAATTTTTTCCATCATGTATCTTTATAACTACCCTAACAGTACATGCACATATCCCGAAGACGTTCAGAGAGCATCTTGAGGATGTCGAATGTCCTTTGGATATCCTCTGAATGTCTCGGATATGGTGTACTATTAGAGTAAACCTTAAATTACAATTTTATTAAAGTAAACTCTACTTGAAATTAATTGGAGGATGTGGATTTGTTAATATTTTATTTTTACAAGGCTTAGTTTGCGAAAAACCCTTCATTTTTAATCGCTTATAACTCGAAAATTATTGATGTCTCAATATTTTTGCTGAGGAAAAATTGTCTTCAAATAACAAGATCTTGTATATTTTCGGTGTGACACCTTGTATATAAAAGAGCGCCGCGACGCGTATCGCCCTTGTGTACCCTCTCCCTTATTATTACGGCGCGACAAGAGAGAAGGACGGAACTCGCTCTCTCAATCCGAAAGACGAACGGCGGGCGAAGCCGACGGGAAATTGAAAGAATACGAAGCCCGAGTGGGAAGTTAATTGTTTCTCTTTTAACCAACCGACGCGGCCGAGTACGCGTCGTCACGGACGTTGCCCGCGCAAAATGGCCGTCGTCATCTTTCGCGATGCGGTGCGGTGTGGTGCGGCTCGACGCGGCTCTCGGTAATAATGGCCGGCTCTCTCGGTTATATAGGTACGTATGTACACTGCCGTGCAACGCGGCAGGAGGAACACATCGGGGGTTACATAACTCGTTTACGGTTGCTCGTGCTCGTAGATTCGTAGTCCGGGTACATATACAATATATGTATGTATATATGTATGCGTGTGCGTAAATAAGTCGGCGCATTAGAGGGAACAAGCGCGCTCTCGCGCGCGCTTTACTTCCCCGCGGCCCCTCTGGACGGAGAGAGAATAGGGGAATGGGTGCTAGCTATTTTATTTTATAGCCAGGGCTAATGCGCTCTTTGTGTACGCTGTAGGTTTCCGTCGCGGTTTGCAAGTTTGTATGTGCGTTTCGCTAATGCCGCCGTCGCACCCGCACGCAGTGCGTATATGTGGAAGGTTCTCTCCTTTCTTATGCTTCGCTCTAGCGAATTGCTTATTATTAAACGTAATAAACGTATTTATGCGATCTATAAAAAATCGTCAGAATGAATTGTTGAATTGATAATTAGGACTCGAAAGAGCTTTCCGATGAGGCTTTTTAATCGAGCAATGCAGTTTTAATAAATCAGCTAATTTAATCAATCAAAATTAATATTGGACGCTAGTGGTGAAAATAAACTTGGCAAACTTGATTTCGACGTAACTAGCAATTTTATTTAATTCTTTCACGACGTTTCGACTATTTGGTTGTGGTCCTTATCAAGTGAAAATTCTATAACATAATATTACACAATCGTTTTTACCAATGTTGAAACATACAAGAAACTATCTAAATGTTAAGTTAATAATATAAATATAAATTTTATAAACATACCCATTAATTAAACTGAGATTAACGCAACATCACACCGGTTTTATTTAAAATTAATAGTTAAAAGTTAAAAGAGGAACATGTCCCATCGCTATGATGTTTCGTCAACGACTAACTTTGAAACGCGACACTAAACAATCTTTATTATTTTGTCGTAAACATTTGTCAAATTCTCAGTGTCTTTCTGTAGGTTAACCGTATTATCATGCTTCTTTATGAAGAACATTTCAGCAATCTCTCTCTTTCTTACATGTTTCTCATTATGTAAAATGGTCGGTGATTTCCAATCAAAGTTATGTCCAAAATCACATCTGTGTTTACTCAAAACCGAATGATTAGACTCATGTAATTTAATATTGCTGGCATGTTCCTTCACTCTAGTGCATAAATGTCTCTTAGTTTGTCCAATGTATGAGGCATTACAATTTTCACAATTGATCTTGTATATACTACATTTGTTTTTATATCATTAGTTATTAAATCTTTACCTCGTTTTATCAATCTATTCAACTTTTTTGGCAAACTATAAACGACATTTAAGTTAGCATTTTTAAGTGACCTTTTAATACTGTCGCTGACGTCTTTAACGTATGGAAGTGGAATTACATAATTCTTATCTTGAGCCGAATTCACATTATCGTTATTATCCAAATCATTACTCGAATTGTCGTTATTATCCGCATTGTGATGGTTAACATTCCTATTGTTATTTAGTACATTAATTCTTTTATTTACATATTTATTAATAATACGATCCGGAAAGCAATTATTAAATAAAATGTTCTTTACAATCTCAATATTCGTATTATGAAATTGTTCGTTTGACAGTAAAATTGCATGGTCTACTAAATTGTAAATCGTATTAATTTTATACAGCTAATTTAAGTTTTATATATTGTTTTATATATTGATGAATAGAATGGAAGGTATGGTGTAGCTTTCGGAAATTTTTCGATTTTTCCTCGTCTTTAGAGGGCTAACTCGGCGAGAAAGTATTTTTAGACCCACGTTTATATATAGGAAATTTTTCCCTTATTTTGCACCCTAAAATCTCTGACACAATTAGAAACACCCTGTACATATTGGTAAATAAATATAGAGGTACTACTTATTAATAATATGTACAAAGCGTGAAAAAGGCAAAGAAAACAGTTTTATAATGTTTGGAGAATGAGTGCATCTTGCGCGAATAAAGCTTGAAAAGAAACCGCACGAGAGTAACAATGCGGGCATCTATGATGCTTAATTCCGATCAAAACGCTCCCGTTTCTCAATCTTAATCCTATCGCGGTCTATTCGAATAGATTTCAAAACGATCGACGAGAGATTCCGACATATCGCAGGCAAGCAAATTGTTGTGATGAGAAAAAAAAAGACACTTCACGCTTCGATCGTTTCTTTCATCGCGTGGTATTGGTGGCAAGTCGATTCCCATATCTCATGATCGACCGGAAATGCGAACGATATTGTTGCCGGAACGAGACAAACTGATCTCGATTCTCGATCTGAACGCCAATAATTTTCTAGAGGTCTACACTGAAAGAAATTGTATTCTCATTTTATAAGAATTTCCCATTTATTTTTAGAATACCCTGTTCTAAATAGACGTCAAAAGGGTTCTTTGTCTTAAGATGGGAATCCTCTAAATTAATATTATACATTTCTAACTTATAAAAATGTAGATTGAAATTTATTTTTATATTGAGATTTAGTTTTACATTAACAAAAAAATTCCTTATTTTACAACACATAGGCAAAAAAAGGCTACAAAGAAAATATAGACATATAGACCGCCTATATAAGACATGAGGCCTAGATTTTAAATAATTAAAAGTTATGTTAAACGTTATACTAACTTATGAACACTTCTCTTAAGTTGCTCAAGTCTTCTTTTTTGTGGTACTTATTAACTTTATCCATTTTTCTAATAAACTAGAAACCATTCAGTGACGACCATACATTACACTGTAAATTGCAACCATTATACTGCAACAAGATAATCAATAAAAACGTTAAATAAACGTTTCGCAAAAACATACGAATGTTTGTTATTAATAAAGAATATATTCTTGAAGAATATTCTTAATAATCAAGGAAATCCTTCACATTTGTCTATTTTATCGACCAATTATTATTTTCGTACTTCTAGTCTTTTGTCGCATTAAGTTGACAGAATTAAAAAGGCTTCTCTACGATTGCAATACATACATCAATGATCCCAGGGAAGTTCGATTTCATATGAAAAACAAAAAATAATTACGAAATTACAGTTTTCCTTATCAACTTTCATTTCGATATAATGTCTCGAATGACAGAGATGAGCTGTCAATTCGTTATATAATGTGCCTCATATAAAAAATATACATTTTATATGAATATGAACACAAGATTCCTGGGATTCAGATACATAGGAAAAAGAACTGTTATCTTCTAAATCTAGAAGTCTAATATAAAAGTATAGTTGGTATTACGATTCCTACGTATGTGTATGTGCATTGTATAGCTATAATAGAGCAGAAAACAGCAATACATATTTACGTTTAAATCTATAATAATATTAAAGTGACGTAGCAGAAAGTGACTCCATGTGTACCATGTATACATGGATTTCTAATACATGTTTGATCCGAATGATTTATAATATGAAATTCAAAATATCAGTAATTATTCTTCAAAAATCAGTTGGTAATTACCGATAATTTTAATTCCAAAATAAGGACGCTACTATTTGGTCGGAGTTCGTTGTTCGCTGAGGGACCCTCTTAATAGGAATATCTGTCAAGAGGGACTTTGTAGTACACAATTCTTTTATTTCGAGAATATAAATTTTCGATGCGCATCCAGGAGATATTAGCGTCTCGGAGACGTCCAGATCCTCGGTTTAACGATGTTAATAAAGGATGAGATGATAGGAAAACATCCTTCGAGATCGTTCTCGCCGGCGTGAACCGTTGCGGGCGATCGATGACGAATAGCGGGCTCCACGGGCGATTTATTTTAAATATAACCGCTCGATTCATTGGCCGATTTGTTACGGGCGTTCCGAGAGAGAAAGAGAGAGGCGCGTCCCGCGCCCCCTTGTTTCCCTTTATAGTGAAAAGGGGAGAGACAGACTCTCCGCGCGGCAAACGCGAGGTGCAATCCGTACAATGTCACCCCGAAGCGCGCTCATAATTCGAATATAATAGACTCTGCGTTTCTCTCTCTCTCTCTCTCTCTCTCTCTCTCTCTCTCTCTCTCTCTCTCTCTCTCTCTCCCCTCATCGTGTATTACACACGCGCTCTGTATATATCGTCCTGTATTGTCGATTCCCAGCCCTCGCTGCTGATTCGACACGATGGTGAACGCGCCGGCAAAACATATCATCCTCGTTCTCGCGCCCTCGTGTTCGCGCTCGCGAGGATTCTCCCCTATCGCAGAATAAAGGATTCCTACATGTCGAATCAAGAAAATATGTTCTAAGGAATTTTTACAATACAATCATGAATTCTCCTGAACAGCCGATTATAGTTCGCAACATGTATCTCTACTATACAATTAATTTTCCATATATTATATGTGTAATAGTTAAAATAATTTGTCATTAGCTTACACAGAATCAAGATGTATGTCCGGATAATTTATATTTGCGACAAAAGATTCTATTTATAACTTGACATATTGTAATAAAAAAACATATTTCAAGAGAAAGTACATACACATGTACAAAAATATATATAACCAGAATACACACAATATATAACATTGCAAATAGAATTCTATCTCGAGAGAATTTTGAATTTGGATTTTATATTTATACAATAATTGATCTAAAAAGCTAGTTTTTACTTTGTTATAATTAAACACGAAATCTAGGCAGATTGTGAGAAATGTCGCAATAAAAGCGATAAATGTCATCAGTAGTCATTTATAATATAATAATATAATAATTTATAATATAAATATAATATATAAATATAAATTTAAAATAATATAATTTGGGTATAACACATTTTTAAATGTAATATAAATTTTTTATGAAGAAACTTTCTTGTTTGGATTAAAGTCTAGACTTGCATCTTTTATATAGCACAGAATCTTGTTATGAAATGTGTCGTGATATTTAAATATTTCTCAGTATTGAAAAAAATGCTTTATTATAACCCGCTGCATTCAGTTCGCCGTTCACTCGCATACGAGCGGAACGAAAGGAATGAGCGGTTAGACTACTATTCGCTTACCGAGATCGTCTCCGCCTACGTCGACCACGTTGTTATACGGTAATTTTGTTCCGCGACGCGGGGCGAAAGGAAGAGCGAGCGCTCTTTCGCGAAAGAGCTCTCGTCCGCGAGGGAAAGGCACAGGAAATTGTTCAGGAAACGGCGGCGCGGCGCTGCGAAATATTAGTTTATAGCATTGGAGTTTATACCTCCGGTCGAGCCCGGCGGGCTTACTTGCGAAGGAACATCCGTCACGGATGTATAATTAAAGCACGATGGATGGGACGATTAACGAGCGCTGTTATCGGGATCGTTACGCTCGCGCGCTTATTCTCTGTATACGCTGCATATGTGTATATGAATATGAGATGGATATATATATATATATATATATATATATATATATATATATATATATACAATTACAGTACAAGTACAATTTTTTCGATAACAGAAACAATTGAGCATGGAAGAATTCAGAGAAAAAGATCAAATCACTCAATCTCGTTAAATAATAACGTCTCGAGCCCACTAAAAAAACAATCAAGAGCGGTTGGAATAATTACAAAATTGCAGCGCGAGAACCCGGAACGGAACGCGTCTCCGCGGTGCGTTTCCGCAGCATTTGCTTATTATATTTTATACTCGTATATATATATATATATATATATATATATATTCGAGTATAAAATATAATAAGCAAATGCTGCGGAAACGCACCGCGGAGACGCGTTCCGTTCCGGGTTCTCGCGCTGCAATTTTGTAATTATTCCAACCGCTCTTGATTGTTTTTTTAGTGGGCTCGAGACGTTATTATTTAACGAGATTGAGTGATTTGATCTTTTTCTCTGAATTCTTCCATGCTCAATTGTTTCTGTTATCGAAAAAATTGTGTCAAGAGAAGATCAAGAAGACTGTACACTATAAAATCTCTCTTAATCTTAACAGATATTCTTAAGTGTTTCTAGAACATCCTCTAAAACTAAGAATATATTCTTTGTTCATAATAAACATTCGTATGTTTTTTTTGTAGATTATTCATTTGGCTTATGGTTATTTGGTCATATGCAATAACACATTTAGTTGCTATTTGCAATGCAGTGTTTGTCACTGAATGGTTTCCAGTTTATTAGAAGAATGGATAAAGTTAATAAGTTTAAAAAAGACTTGAGCGACTTAAGACAAGTGTTCATACGAGTAAGTAACACGTGTAACCTAACCTAATTTAATTATTCAAAGCCAGATTTCACGCCTCATGTTCAGTCTATATGTACTATATGTCTATGTTTTCTTTATGATCTTTCTTTGTCTGTGTGCTATAAAATAATGTATTCTTTTTTTATTGATGTCAAAACAAGTAATGCGGAAAAAATTTCGCGAAGCTAATCCCCTTATATTTAGTACGGATACTGATTGGGCCCAAATCAATAGAAGCTGTTGTCACTTAAAAACTTCCATATGCTGCAAACCAGAACTCGCTAGGATTCTCCTGAACCGAGAATGAGCGATTTTAAAGATACGAAGAAAAAATTATAAAAAGCATAAGAGGAGATTTCTTTCAAGATTTTTCACACTATTTGAGAACAGGGTTCTAAAAATAAGTAGGACATTTTACAAAATAAGAATACAATTTTTTAGTGTTTCTCCTTCCTCGGCGGCACTTTGTCTCAATTAATTAATTTTATGCTCATTAGAGAGACAGAGAGAAAGTCAAATCTATTAGCATTTTATTGCATAGAATTTCCATAAAATTCCTCGAATAGAGTCCATAGAATCTTTAGAATCCTTCCATAGAGTCCATAGAATCGCAACGTAAGTCTGTCGTGGAAATTCTGTCAGAATTTCGATTCAAAACCTAGCTATGTACTCACCATCAGACTAACGCAAATTCTTCATCGCAAATGTGACGTTGAGACATAACGATATAAACCGAGGGCACCGACTAAGCGATGCATCGCGCGGTCGAGTCTCCATCTTCGCATCCCTATTGTAAGATACTTTGTACGACACGTAATGTATCGGCTCGTTAAGTTCCAGCAGTTCCAGCGCGGTTCCAGAAGCACGCGATAGATCACGGTCCCCCCTTTCCGTCTCGTCTCGTCTCATCTCTCGTCCCGCGCCGAGATTTCCCACACGCACATACACACACACATACATATACCAGTGCCAAACCACTACGGCGCATTCTCCACCCTTATTGTCGGGAGTGTTTCGAATGCGAATGTAATATTCGCGTACCATTAACCCCGAACATGTGTAGGGCGTAATCGTTTCAACCCCGAGAGAGCGGCCCTTCCGCAAGCAGTCGAGGGTGTGAGAGCGAGATAGGGGTGCGCAAAAGAGAGAGAGAGAGAGAGAGAAGGAAAGAGCGCAATTTCACAACCCATCCCAAACAAACGTGTGCGCGCGTGCGATGCTCAATCCTCCTCGGGGAAGTCCGATAACAATCGGGACGCGAGCAACATTGTCGACTTTATGACATAAGCGGGCGACGTCGTCGTCGTCGTCAAAGTGGCGACGGTGACGGTTGCTCTTCTCTCTTTCTCTCTCTCTCTCCCGGGTAACCCAACCACGTTCGAGCGCGAGCGCGCGCCGCCTTTCTTCCGACATCTGGCACGATTCGCATTCAGCCAACCAAACCGCGAGCGACTCTCGTGCTCCCGCCTCCGTGTACACTTCGATGTCCTATCTACCTATCCTGACCTTTCGTTCGGTGCATTCTACGAACGACGCGTTCGCGATATTACGCGACGAGAGTCGACCTGAAAGCAGCTCAATCCCGCGGGATGAGGAAGAAACCCGGTAGCTCAGCCAGCGGTTAACTGTTTATGAGGCAATAACGCGGGTCCGACGAAATAAGAAATAAAAGAAAAGCCGAAGATCTATCTTCGATAAAAATAAAAAAAGAGTGTACATTTGTACATACACTTGCAGATATTTAAATAGCGAGAGATAAATATCGGAGACAGAAAAATGTCTGCGTGACTCTTTTATGACTATTGCGTAGCTCTCTGTGATCAAATTTAGAGTGAACTCGTCAACTTAGCGCATGCTAATCAACTGTGCATGTATGTATGCGTTCATAATGTTCATATACGTAATATGAATTAAGGCGAGATCTAAGATAATCCTATAGATATGTATGCATACATTGTCAAAATCGCAAATCCATTTCATGATTTACACATTTCGTTTTCACACATATCCAGTACAATCTATAGAAAATTAAATGTCAATGTTTGCGATAAGACACTAAAAGATCAATTTTTGACAAAGCTGTATTTTTAAAAAAATATTTATTTATCAATATTTATACAACAATTTATATTTACATTTATATAACAATTACACATTGAAACACTTCGTGTCTTTATGTTATCGCGTATCTACATAGGATTATTTGTGAAGCATCCATTAAAAAACACTAAAAAGGTAATAGAATATATATATAATTAAATATAAATAAAAATATATATCAGTATATACATATGTATATATACCTATATACAAGGTGTTTCTAAAACTATGTCAGAGATTTTAAAGGCGTATTCTAGAGGTCAAAATAAGAGAAAAAGTTCCCATAAACATGGATCCAAAAATGCTATCCCTCCAAATTCCTTAAAGTTGGTGAAAAAATTGAAAAATGTATTGTACCTCTCGGATCGAAGCTTCACAGATCGTTGAAAAAATCTTTTTGAAATGATTTTAGAATTACAAATATAAAAATGAGAAATTTTTCACGAGTTAAACTTTATTAGAAAACAAAATTTAATCTTCAGCTAATTTCAAATAGAATTCCATCTTAACTTTAATAAAATTTTAATATAAAATTTACATTAAGATATTTGATATTTAAATTTTATGATGATATCCTTTGAGATTTTTATTAAGAAAGAATCAATTACGAAAGTTGTTAGAGAAAGTTTGCCATTAAAGTTGTCATTAAAGCAAAATTAAAACCGCAAATTGTGCGGTAAGACATTTTCTATCTCATAAAATCTCAAAGATTTTATTATAATTGATTACATAAACATATCTTTAGATGTACGTGTCAAACATAATAAATATATATAATGAACAAAAAGTGAAACTATAATCAGATTTTATCTGACATCCATTTGTCATAATTTGCTTTTTAGAAATTACTCTGATAACATAGCGCACCCCAAATACATATATTAAAGATATATAAAGCGTCATATAAGTACAAATATGTAAATAGGATTGATAAGTGAATCGCATTAACAGGAGGATTAAGGATTGGTATCTCATACAAAATGTAAGAAAGTATTATAAAAATAATAAATCACTTTTTTATTTAAATAAAACATTATAAAAGAGTACCATGAACACACAAATATAAAATATTCTTTAAAAAGTGGAAATAATAGTCTCAAAAAACAAATAAAATTTTTATTAAGCAAAAATGATCAGGATGAAATATATATTATAAATTCGAGTGACAAATGTAAAAAAATAACAAAATACGAGAGCTATTTGATAAGTCAGTGACTTTGACAAAAAGTAACGTTCAAATCGCAGTCTAATTCTATTTTTAACATTTGCCACCTTATTTAAGTATACTAGATAATATATATACAAGCGCACGCGAAGCGCTAAATAAACTTTTTCTCCGCGAGGGTACATAATTTTAATTTGCTGAATTTCAATTATGTACATAACTTTAATTCTCGAATTTCTATTATATACATAATTTTAATTCATCGAATTTTGGGAATTCAAATTATGTATGTAATAGAACACATCATTTTTACATTACGAGACGCTTGAACGCTACGCACCTACCCTAACCACGAATATATCGCAACGCGCCAGCATCCAATTAGCATCGGAATAAAGAGGCTTCAACATTTCGATATATTCGAGTAATCGATTTAACATGCACTTTGTAAGGAAAGGATAGATACACGTAAAATTTTAAGTAGAACTGTCAAATAGAAATTTTTTGACAGCATTCGCGAAAGCGGATAAGTTTTAACAATGTATACCAACAACTTACACGTCTACAATTGCCATGATCAGAATTGTCAAATTGTGCTACGAATTGCTTTCTCGTCCACTCTATTCTCCAGATCTTGCAAATTCTTTCTCTTTACCAACATGAAAAATTGGCTCAGTGGAAAAAGATTCGCTTCAAACGAGGTTATCGCTGAAACAAATACCTCTTTGCAGAGTTTGAAAAATCATATTTTTTGGAAATTTAAAGAAATTGGAAAACTGTTGAGCAAAGTATAATCAAGCTAAAAGGAAATTATGTTGATAATATAAGATTTAACAAACAAAAATTTTTGAATTTCCCAAATATAAAAAATTATACATTACGTATATATATATAGACGTATCACAACATATCTTCACACATTATATGCTGCATCTCGGGTGCTCGAAACATCTCGATCCACGCGTGCGCATTGGTACACATAAACGGCCGAAATCTCATTCTCGGGGCTTTGCGGTAGTTAATATCCCGGTTACGACGTGCGGCTCACTATTCGTCACATAGTCGGAGGCCAAGTCAACACTCGACGTATGTTTCGGCGATATAAAAAATATGCTACTCTTTCGTGTAGACACACTCGCACCGCGGGGGCCGAACGACCTCGGCGGCGCACGATCCCACACAATATTAATAAACCTTCTTCTCTTTCGAGAGAGCCGCTCCAAGAAACCTCTCTTGACTATCTCTCGATCCTTTTTTTTCGGGTGAGCCCCTCGGTAAAAGGGGCCACGCCGAAACGAGAATTGGGCGACCGAGACTTCCAGACAGCGTGGCTCTGGCATGGTCACAGGTGTGCCTTCGGGCTCGTTCGCTTCTCGAACTGCACGCTACACACACACACACACACATACATACGCGTACAGGCACTCGGACACACACACACACACACACACACTCACGCATTACCGAACATGCGCGTACCCAAAAAGCCATTACTTGCTGAACCATTACATTGTTCAAACCGGTGTCTTTCTTCGTAGTTTCTATCGAGGAACGGTATGACGCGCGGCTCCGGATTATCGACTTTTATCACGAATCTCTCTCGGACATCCCATTCTTCCTTCCTTCGCATCTCACCGTTTCGAATTCGTCGCGAAATTTGGCCGCGAGCGCCGAAGCGGTTAGCCCTTTAGTTCGAATCGGAACGCGGAGCGGATAACAAAAGCGACGTTAAAGCATTCGGTCCGTCGGCAATTTTTTCTGGTTCGATTTTGCGGCGGAGGCACCTCTCGGTGAGGAATTCCATCCATCAGTCGGGCCTAGATTACGCCGCGTTAGTTACAGAGAGAAAGAGAGGGAGAGAGAGCGGGAGCGTGCGTGTGTTGTATATGTGTATATGAGAGATGGAGCATTTCGAGGGGGCGCGAAGGAGAAGCCCGAATAGAGGTAGAGAGAAAACTGGCCCTGGAGTACCTTAAGGCTAGACGCTGCGGCAGCGGCGGCGAGGGAACGAAATGGGCCGAGGAACAAAGAGAGGCGCGAGAGGAAGGAGACGGGGTGAGCTGAGCGCGAGAGAGGAGCCGAGAGAAACGCTCTTGGGATTCAGGTGTTGATGACCAGACACCGCGCCAGCGCGCGAAGCAGCAACAAGAAGGAAGGCGGCAGAAGCAGCAACGCGCCGCACTGGCGGTGGCTGAAGGCGGGATGCCTTTCATCTTTTCATCTTTGTCTTGTACCTCCGAGGCTCTCTCGCACACATCTTTCCGGCCGAAGCGCGCGCTGGCCCTAAGAGGCTCCTCTCGTCCCTCGCCCGAGATGCGCGTCCCACCGAAAAACCCCGCAGCGGGAGCTCACCTCGCTGTTTCTCCTACGTTTCTCCTAGACACGTTGGCTTTAAAAACCGTTTCTCCGACGGGGCGAGCCGAATGAGGCGGATTCGGAAGCCAATTTTATCGCGTCGAATGACGCCGTGATGGTCCCTACCGCGTTTATGATATTAACACGTCCAATGACTTACGTAAAGAATTTCAGAAATAAACTTATATCGATGATACGAAGCAGAAAAGTATTGTAATTACAAAATCTTGGTTTATTTATCAGATTTATGTAATATTTTTCTTCCTAAAAATATGTATACTGAATGTCCCAAAATAGATCGACAAACTTTAGGTGGTTATAAAAGATATCAAAACAGTAAAGTCAATTTTGCCAATTGGTTTAGTTTGAAGTTTATCGGTTCAATTTTGACATTCTGTATACACATGAAAGAATTCGAAAGTATATAGTCTGAAAATATATCTGAATATAAAGGAGTATACCAAATTGGGAAAATTTTGTAGTACAAAATTAATCATCATAAAACTTGACACAGACATAGCATAAATAAAATATGAAGAAATCTAACCAAAATCAAATGGCTTTGAAAAAAACCTTTTGATGCAACAGAAGACTAACAATGGAAACAATGTGATGTATCGATGATGATAACCGCACTCATACACATTCAGTTTGTCAATTGCCAACGATTATTTAGTGAGTTATTTATCCAAAATGATTGTATGAGTAACAAATGGACATTGCCGCTATACGATTTTTTTTTTTATTTTTGACCAGGATCCACTCATTTAGTCATTCGATTATGATTAGATTTCTTTATATTTTACCTCATACTATGTCCGTGTTAAGTTTCATGACGAATGGTTTTGTACCACAAAATTTTCCCAATTTAGGTATACTCCTTTTATCTTTTAAACAACATTGTCTATAATAATTGTATCTTCGTTAAAAAATATAATTATAGTACTTTTTACTGATATCTCCTCAACAAATAATTGCGATATAATGGGATGTACTTATGAAAGAAAACAGCTTATTTTGATTGTACTCTGTAACTGAAACAGTTAACTAAAGCAATGGACTGCAGCTTATTTATGAATTAACTCAATATTTAGGACTCTGTACTTACTTGAAAATTATTATATTTAAAGAATAAACATGAGTTTAATGAACCAGAACAAGATTGAACGTGTTGTTCGTTCGGAAGGGATTCTATCACACGTTCAAGGTGGTATAGGAATCCCGCGAGAGGAACGTATATTCGTTTTACAAAAGATGGAGAGGTTGGCGTGCCGCGGCGAAATTAGCCAAATTCTCCTTCTCCGTTGAATGATTTGAGGTTCCCGACGCTTCCGTTGCGCCTTTTGTTTACTCGCGGGATGCGAAAGCGCAACGAACTCTTTGCGTACAATACAGATCCGATATATATGTACCACAATTGGGCATGGAACTTGAACACGCAGGTTTAAGGCTGCTCCGGATGGATACTAGACAGAGATCCTGAGGCCGATTATTTGAAAAATTGCGAAAAACTGATATACTTAACGTATCATTTGTTAATTCCTTGCCTTTCAATAACGAGTTAGACACTCGTGCTACCAAAACTGAAAAACACAAGTGTGATTCATGGTTATTATGAGCACTACATTTAATTATCGCGCATTGTTTGATCTGTACAGTTGCTAAATCAGCTAAAAATATTTTGGCTTATTTTTTTCAAATTTTTATATAATATTACTACTTAATTCTCTCTTTTTTTGTAACTATTATATATACATATATTGAATTCAATCAAATGACATAAGTAGACAGAACAGAAGACATAAGACGCTTATCCAGCGGACACCAGTGTGCACTGTAAAAATATATAAACAATATTGTTACAATTTACACTACCAAAAAATAGGAAACACTTTTTATATTCTAAAAATTAAGCTATTCAAATCGTTGAAACTCGATGAAAAATCATTGTAGACAAATAATTAAAAATGCATTTTGAAGCTTAAAGTTTCAAAACTTTAATGCATATTATCGATGATTTTTAAACATTTTTTAAATCTTCCTTGTTCTTTGCTTTAAAAAGAACACATTTTTTAAAGTACATTGTTTTGTTTCATAAAATTACGTATTTTTGATACACTGCAACTCTTAAGCCGAAAACGAAGTCCAATTCTTGAATTGGGAAAACTTTAGCCAACAAGCTCAAGAGGCCCTTGTCTGCGCTCTTTGTATCGATTTTTCTACAAGTGTCCATGCTTGATTTGGGATCAACATTACGGACTTACGGAACGGCTCTTACACTGATTTCCGGCCGGAATGTTTGCCTAGTAACGAGTTCGGTTTCGTCGATTTGCACAAAATGTATATCGTATATACCGAGCGTTATCACCAAGTCACGTAGCGCTCGCGCGGTCTACGTTGCTTTCAATAAAAGACGAACAGGTTGTAAAGAAAGAGAGAAAGAGAGTGATAGAGTGGCTGTTGGAGTAAAAGAGGAGCGCGAAAAAGAGCGCAAAGGCAACGATGAGAGGACTGAGAAAGGGATAGAGACCGAAGGTAATTCCGTTTGTGTCCCTTTCTATCCCGCGGGTCGGCACGTACACGCCGCCACGGCTTCAATCCTCCGACTTCGTTGTTTTTCCCCGCATGAATTTGCTCGAAGCCTTGTTAAGTCCTTGCTTTCGGGCCGCGTTATAATGGCACAAATAATGACCCGAGCGCAAACGCGCGCGCTCGTAATCTACCACTAATCTAATCGGATAAACGGCTTGACTTTCAACATTGATTTTTCAAATTCTTCCGTTCTGATTTTTATAACACATTGCACACATATTCGCGTTCTTTTTGAAAAAAATTTATTTTACATATTTATCTACATATAGAAGGAATGAATGACTAAAAGAAAAATCTCATAAATTCCTCTAAAAAATATATACAAAATTATTTATCCATATCTTTATATCAATAATTATACTATTTAAATCGTTTTGTTATTATACTGATTTTATTGTCAATTATATTAAATTGATTGTAAAGTAACTTTGTGTCATTGATTCCGAATACATAACATTGGTTCTCCTAGATTAGCTCTAATTTTTGAGATAATGGATGTTCTATATAAAACATAAAAAAATGCAAAAATTATATAATAGACGTAGGCTATTCTCAAATCATATGCAAACTGTCTCCAATCATACAAAAATATATATAATATATGAAATACCTAATGGCATTGTATTCACTAAAGTAACATAAAAAGTAAGTTGATTCAGATAATTACAATTAATGCATAGAAAAATGCTGTTTGTACGATGTTCTTTTATATGGGTTATCTGGATCATGTTGAAAAGGACAAACCAAACCTTGCTCCATATGTCAGCAGCTACAGGTCGTACCTATTTGGGGTAAAATCGTAACTATATGCATCTCAAAAATTAGAGCCAATTCGGCAAAACAGTTCTCATTTTTGGATTTAACATCTCCAAAATACCCTAAATTCGCTCAAACATCTATAAAATAAAATATATGCGCACGATTTTTTTACTAAAGAATACGACTTTTGTCAAAAACTTATAATTTAAGCTTTCTACAAATATAATATTGAGTTAGAGAGCAGAAAAGATATACGGACTGAATAATTTATCATGTGTCGCTAGTGCTTTCAAAAAAAAATAAGCTTGTGAAATATGAAAACTTTTCATTTTTTTATAAATCTATATATTTTAAAATATTGTTGCCACAAATACTAAACAGGCGTACACTAAACAGCTGTTTATAAATAAACAAAAGGGAATATCAAAATATAAAAAAAAACTACATTTCTCAAATCTGATTTTTTGTGGGCTTTGATTCGCATCTGCCTGTTTCTTCATCACTTTTTTATATTTGTAAAATTACTCTTAATCTCGCTTTCAAAGAGTACAAAGGTTCCAAAAACAGGCATCGTATATTCCATCGCGATGTTTTTATCTAAATATTTTACAGCTAGTACGGCGGTCGGTGCACGCTAAATCGAACTGCTGGTTGACGTGAACTACTACTAGTCCAGGTGACCTCTAGGTGAGGGACTATACCCTACCGACTTGTTTGCCGAGCGCTGCCTTAACGAGCTTTATTAACGATAATCGATTCGCGTAGTTATAGAGCGTAACGATTGATCGTATACGAGGTCGATGTGCCGAGTTCTATCGCGACTGCTTTGTCCATAAATCGTTCTCGATGGAAAGTAATAATGGCGCTCTATCGCGTCGCCATTATTTAGTCGCTTATGACGGTTTGCCAATCGCGATATCTCGTATATAATCATGTGCACATTTTCGATGTCGGGTCTATTTTACTTTCTTGTCGAATCGAGACACGGAATATTCGATAATTATCATTGTGATTTGATCTGAATCATTTTTCTTGATATTTCTAGAATAATTAAGATCTGTAACGTGTTTTTTTTTTACAAAAATCAATAACGTAGGAGATAGCTGATTAATGATATATCCGTCATAATTTAATAATGTATTTTTAACATAAAGACAAGAAGTAATTGAATATGTGCATTTGTTTTTAAATTATAAAAATTATATTATATAAATTGACAAAAATAAATTTGCAATAAAGTTTGAAAGTATATTAAATGAATGTAGAAGACAGTATGTTAAATCGTATTGTTTATTAAATCAATGTACCTTTAATCAATGTACCTCTATTGTACTTTTTAAACGGAGTTAAAATATTTTAAGGTGTTGACGCTTTTGTATTGCAGCTAGCTTCACTTGAATACCGCAATGTTTGTTTCTTTCAAGTGATCCGTTGCTGAGTGACGTTCATAAATTTATTTTGTGCGATTTTCATGTAATATTTGATGCCCCGTCCCTAAACTATCACATTGACAAAGACAAGTAGTTAAACTTATTATTAAAGCATTTTTTATCTTATTTAATCCTGTATATATATATATATATATATATATATATATATATATATGTGTGTGTGTGTGTATGGAAGCGTTCAGAAAATCGGCAAAATGTTTTAAGATTATTTTTTTATTCTCAAATTTTTGACAAAGCAATGGAAGTTCGGTAAAACGTACCACTATTTTCTACAATCGTATTGATATGATTTACTAAATCTATTTTTTTACTTAGGCAGTAGTTTTTTTTCTTTATATTTGATGGACAACTGAAGAGAATATTATTAAATTTTATAATTATATTGAGATAATACTTGTTTATATTTTTGTGTAATGTAAAAAGTATATTTGTTAAATTGTTGAAGAAAATTTATAATTATAAATATGACATTTTTATAGATATGTTTTGTTGCAGATTGAGAACTTTTATAGAAAATAAAACTTCATTTTTGTTACCATGTTTTAATTTTATTGTTAAAGATATGATTTAAAAACTTATGGGTATAATTTAGCAATTTAGCCGGTATTATAAATTGTAACAAATCCTTTTTTTCATTTTTAATTTGTGATATAAAACTGATAAAGTTGTGTTAATTTTAGCGTATATCGTTAACAAGAACTATAATTTCAAATAAATAAAAAAATTTCTTTGATAGTGATATTTTGAATTTCACATCATAAATCATTCAGATCAAATATGTATTAGAAATCCATGTATACATAGCGCACATGAAAACACTTTCTGCTACATTTAATACTATTATAGGTTTGAACGTAAATATGTATTGCTGTTTTTTGCTCTATTATACCTACAACGCACGTACACATACGTAGGAATCATAATACAAACTATACTTTTATATTAAACTTCTAATCTAGATTTAGAGATAACAGTTCTCTTTTCCATGTATCTTAATCCCAGGGATCTCATGTTTACATATTCATATAAAACGTATATTTTTTATAAAGCAACATATGATGAATTGAGCTCGTCTGTCATTCGAGACGTCATATTGAAATAGAAATTGATAAGGAAAACTGTAATTTCATAATTATTTCTCGTTTTTCATATGAAATCGAACTTCCCTGGGATCATTGATGTGTGTATTGCAATCGTCGAGAAACATTTTTAATTCTGTCAAATTAATGCGACAAAAAACTAGAAGTGCGAAAATAATAATTGGTCGATAAAACAGACAAACGTGAAGGATTCGTTTAACAACGGTTTCACGATACAACAAAGAGAGAGGAAGAATCGATCCCAAAAATTATTTACACTCTTTCGCACTCTCTATATCCTATCCTCCTTCAAGACGTATCGCGGAACGCAACGAGAGAGACCCACCAACGAGCGTGACTCGCTGAAGTAGTCCTTATTAAATCTTCCCCCGTCCCCACTAGAGGCAGAAATTACGGATAATCCTTTTTATTACGCACGCTACGCGGACTCCCATGGAAGGAGAGCGCAGAAAGGCAGCCGGGTATATGTTGAAAAAAAGTCGGGATGGGTCGCGGCCACGGTTCGACGCGGCATGGTGGTCCGCGCTTCCCATTCCCGACAACAAAGCGCTTTTAAACAATCTCCATTGTGCCCGTAATCCCGAGCCATGCGTGAAATCAACACGTTTTTCCACTTAATTGACAAACACACGCCTCTCCGTCCGTGTATTCCCGACGAGCGCCCATCAAATATGACTTTATAACGGTTACGTATATCTCAAGAGAATATGCGTGTAACAAGTAATACAACCATGTTATTTTTCCACAAATGTATACCCCATTTCGTGTGCTAGTGTAGTTTGCAGCAGAATAAGTAAATCGTCTGGATTTTGTGATCTGCTTGAGACATGCGTTGTATAAGTTGTAAAAAATATTGAAAACTAAAGAGTTCCAGACAGTTTTGCAAAGTTTGCAGTGTAGAAGATGTGCCCTCTCAAATATTCGTTTTTTGAAATTTATTTTTACTGTTTGTCATTAAATACTTGTTTAAAAATATTTATAAAATTGTACTTCTTAAAGCTCGTTTTCTACAATAAGTAAAAAAATATTTTAATTTTGCAAGTTACCTTTTAATCAATGTACGTAATGTATTGCAAATCGCTTTGAAAAGTTTTGAAAAAATTATAAAAATTTATTAGAAAAAATTATTCTGTATTGTTGTGAAAACTTTAAAGAAATTAAATCTTAATTTCTATATGTATTTTTTAATTTATTCTTTTTATTTTTATATATTATAAATTCTTTACATTAAAAATCCTTTTCTGCAATTGAGTTATGCGTATTTGCTTATAAGTACAAAAATATATACGTGTTTAATTTCTGTCAAAATTCTTGAGTAATACAAGTATATGATTCAATGCAAGGATGTTCAGTTTATTACGCTAAAACTCAAATTCAAATATACGAAATTCGATATTAGAAAGAAAAAGATAGAAATAATGCGCATAAATTTCAAGAACTTTGAACATTTAACAATTTATTAAAATAAAATTTAAAAAATGAATATTAGATATAGTTATATTAACAAAAAAGGAATTTTAAAAATAAATGTTTTTATATCTTTGAAACTGGAATGGAAGAAGAAAAAAGGAGAAGGCAATAAATAGAAAATAAGTTAGCCTTTAAAATAAAACAAATAGTTCCTCAATAATTTTCGATAAAAATGTCTAGAGAAAAAAATTGATAAAGGGGAGAATAAGGGAGGCAAATAAAAGAGGAAAATGTTCTATAATATGTATTTGTAAAGTTTGTATGAAAAACTATTTAAAAATTACAAATTCAATTTATAAAATATATAAACTGATAAGAATGAATATGATCGTCGAAGGATAAAATTTAAAGGGATTATTTGGTAAGAATCAAATAAACAACACTCATTTGTAGATATATCCTTATTCTACGTATATACAATAATTTATTTCGCTACTAATCGTTTCTACATTTACAAATCGTTTTTTACTCGAGTGAGTATAGAATACAGATGGATGCGCAAATATACGAATGTAACGAGCAGCCTCTTCTTTTAAGGAACACGAGATTTTGAATAATTTAATCAATATAATCGCATTTGGTAGCATTGCGAAAATCTGGATGATGATGCAATTTGAAATTTTACAAATTTTTTATATCGAGACTATTAATTGGACATTTTTTATATAAAAGGAAACAAGCGTTTTCGCATGTTCATATTTAGATAATATAAATCTAAAATATCATTTTTTGGAGAAATTTATTCAAAAGAAAAGATTTATTATTATTTCATGCAAAGAATACACAATGTAGGAGACTTAATGTTGTAAAAATAATTTACAGTCTAACAATGTGAATCTTAATCTATTCCTCAAACTGATGGTTGCGAATTGCTTAAAATTTAGTGCTGTCAATAAATTATTTATATATTAATCTATAAGTATATGTATTTACATTTTTACAAAAAAAGCAAATTAATATAGGTTCATTGTCTGTTGCTGGATTATTAAAAAATATGTATAATACGTTTTTTCTTTACGTAAATATTTTTGAATTGTAAGAGTTCTGTAGAGATTTCTTTGATTGATCAAATCTTTGGCACTTTGTTCCTTTTATATAAAATACTCCAATTAAACATAGGTATAATATAAAAGTAATACTTTAATATTCATACATGAACCATTTATTTTGAAAATAGTATAAATCCACTTTTCCTTGTTTCTCTTGAAATTTCTTTTAAACGAAAACTTAACCTCAATTTGTAACCATAGCAACAATATTATCAATTTTCTCGAAAATTGACTTACACCACTTTCAAAATAAACGGTTCATATAAGAAATGTAAAGTAATTTTATATTGTTAATTTTCTTGTATATACCTAACATTGGTGTCTCATGCTCGCGCCTGCGCCTAATCATTTAGAGATCGTCTAATTAGTTACTTACATATTTTCCGAGTTTCGCGGTTGACAATAATCAACTGATGACCGCCTTCGCGTGTCATAAAATAGCCGTAGTAGATTACGAGTAACTATAATTGTTAACTGCTCGTAAGTTTCTCGAGACCAAGCGATTCTTGCGACGAAAACCAATAACAGCAAGCAAAGATCTCTCGATAAAAGAAGACGGTATTTACGAAATGAGGAACTCTAACGCATTGTCTATACGATGTCTCCTTATATTTGCATCACGTCTGCTGTTCGCGGCGAATTGAACAGAGGATCATATTGATCACATCCGATCGATTGCGTCGCGATTAAAGCAAAAAGTATCCGCGCGATCGTTTCGTTTTTTGAATCTCGTCGCATCGTTTCGTTTAATATGACACTTACGACAGAATTCGAGAAGTCGTAAGCAGCAATTTTTCAGAAAAATGTTTCAAAGAGATTCCAAGTTTCGCGGATCCTTTTTGACGGATAAGTACCACATATATTACGCCTTTGCTTATCTAATCGAAATCGAAACGAACTTTTTCACACATTTTTAATGATAATAGAGAGATAATTTAATACATACACATAGATCTAACAATAAAATTTACCAACTCAACACGATACACTTGCTACATATTTTATTGCTGATTATCACTGTAGTCCCCTTCAAAATAGTCCTCTTGGGAAGATACACACCGTTAACACCTTTCCTTGAAAGTAGTTTTGGAATTGTTGTTGTAAAATGGTCTTCAGAGCTGCTGTCATGTTACTCTTAATGTCATCAATATGATCAAAGAGCACTTCTTTCAAAGATTCCTTTGGGAATAAAAAAAGAATTGTTTCAATACTGTTATTTGCTTCGGATCGAAAACTCTTTAACTCGTACGGAAATAACACGGCAGCTTTGAAGACCATATCACAATAGTTCTAAAACTGCTTTGAAGGGTGGAAAAGGCATTGGCATTGGTTTATAGCTTTAGGAATCACAAGGGGACTACTTCATAATCAGGAGATCACAGTGATAATCACCAATGAGATATAGCAATGGTACCGTGATGAGTGTTTGAACTTTATTATCAGATCTAGTATATATCTTTGGATCTGATTCAGCTGTAACGATGGACCGTCGTCTCTCTTTTCATTAGAATAGGTTGAAAATGTTCTCTGGGTTCTCCCTTTTTCTTTTTTGATGAATATTAGATAAGTGAAGACACGGTGTGTACACAGACGGCGTAAAACATCCTGGAGTCTATGTGGAGGATACGTCGAAAAGACGTCATTCCGAATCTTGGAAACGGATGTTTCGTGAACTTGCGGTTCATGCAGTCTGATCAAAACGACGGACGGGTGATTCAGGTAGCCGTGCCGTACGAAGGCCTCTGAACTCCCGCGGTCGCGATCGACATCGTGTATCCAGCGTAGAGCGGTCTCGGCACGAGGAGCGAAGACTTCTTCGCGATCGATTCGTCGGGCAATCTCGAGGCAATCTCCTCGTCACCAACACTAACAGTATTGCCGCCAACGCCACCAACGCCGTCGCTGCTACTTTCGTTATTATCATCAGGCGCGATAATGTTCTCAATGGTGAACGGTTTTTTCACTCTCTTCTCCGTGTTCGTAGTTAGAACGACCGTAGCCGCGACCGGGTCCTCGCGAGGGCCGGAGGGCAATTGGGTACGTTCGACCTCCACCACCAGGCTCGAAATAGGTGACAGATGGCGATAAGACGACTTGGACGCGTGCGAATTCGGCGAGATTGGCGACGTAGGTGGCGACGATGCGGCGACGGTGGCGGCGGTCACGGCGACGCTCCGATAGAGATTCATTCTGGACGACGAGGATGAGGATGAGGGCGACGAAAGTGGCTCCTCCTCGGCTAATTTATCGCGATTATAGCCAGTAAGCTCGTAAGTATTCTCACCCGCGAAGACCGCTTCGTTGTCTCTGCCGCCAGTCATTACCGGTCCATTCTCCAGCGCGCGATCACTCGTCCGACGCTCGTCCCTGATCTCTCGCGTCACCGGATGAATGGTCTGCGACCTGCTGACGGCGGTCTGCTGAAGATACGGCAGCTGCGACACCGCGTACGACGGCGAGACCGTCGGGAAGCCGGAGAAGTTCCAGGACGCGGCGGAGTGCAGCAACGCGGCCGCCTCGTATGTCCTGAGAATCTCGTTGCCGCCGTCAGCGCCGCCCGTCAGTCTCTGCCTGACCTCTGGTGATAGCAAGTAGTAGCCGGCGGTGACGGCCTCCGGCGCGGCCGGGCCGGCCGGCAGACCGGAGGTGCCGTCGAAACGACCGAAGCTGGCCGCGCCAGCGAAGTCGCCGTGATTCGCGACCATCATCCGCCTCTCCTGCATCTCCCAACGTAAGAGATCGTCCCGCAGACGATGGAGATTCGCTAGGCTGAGACCCCCGTTGCCACCGGGACAGGTCGCGCCGCCGGTGTTCCCGACGATCCCGGTCGACGAGACCGCCGATTCCGCGGCGTGCGGCTGCGGCTGCGGTTGCGGCGGCGGCGGTGGCGGCGGTGGCAACGGCGGCGGCATCGCCGAGGCGAGCGCCTGCAACTCGGACTTCAGCAGCTCCTTGTCCGGCTTGTGCAGCTTGAAACGCTTTCGACGGCGGAGGAGCGAGCCGTTCTCGAACATGGATAATGCGGCGGGATGCAGCGCCCAGTAGGCTCCCTTTCCCGGCCGATGGGGACCACGCGGCACCTGAAATCCGGTCATTCGGTTTATCACGTACTGCGAGTCAGCGACCAACTCGTCGTGCGAAATTTCGTTGCATCTGAGAGAAGAAAACGATGGGAAAAATTGGAATAAAAAGTATATCGCGTTTTACTGTTTTTTTTTAGCTAAAGTGTTTTTATAACATATTTAAAAGGTTTTTTAATATAGATAAAATATAAAAAGAGCTAGGGGTGACATGTGGTCTCATGTAAAAATCGCAAAATGACAGGCGAAACATCCTATACACCTTTTGACAACAAGAGGTTTTTGGAAAAAAATTAAGGAAAGAAAAGGAAGGAGGAAATATGAAGGAGGGATAAATAAAAGAAAGATAAATAAAGGAGGAAAAGGAAGAAAAAAGATAGGAGGAGAGAAGAGCAAGAGGGAAAAAAATAAAAATGGAAGAAGAGGAGAAGGGAGGAAGGGAAAAGAGAAGGTTATAATTGAAGTAAGAAAGTAAGAAAGTTTTCAGATATATACAAGTTCGGAAACGCTCCTACTCAAAGTGCCTTGTAAACTTCTAGAGAACACAATTAAACAGTTATTATATATACAATAACAATTATTATATGTATATAAAAATAAATAACAGTTATTATATATTATCATTGTAGTTATTATATATATATATATATATATATATATATAAACAGTTATTATTATATATATAAAAAAGCCAATAAATACGACATAAAGGCAGGAGATAAAAATCTTCTAAATAATTTTATGATGATGTTTATTAGTTTTAAAAAGCACATACTGCGTACAGAAAAATGCACTTTAATTATGCTCATTAATTTCTAACTGACGTGGTTCTGCTTTTGCGTAAAAAAAAAATAATTCTCTTGAAATTTTACATTGTATCCGAAAGTTTACATCTCGAATAAGCTACTTAAAATCAAGTGATTAATAACATGTACACTGACATTCGCGCATTTCACGAAGATCTAATTTTGGATCACTTCAGAGGCGCTTTACACGAAAATAAAATTTATATTACCAACTTTGCAAGAAGCACGCGATGGCGAATAACGTGATAGTAAACAGATTACATGAATTTCGCGTTTGAATTATTATCAAATTTTGATATCAAACATTTATTTGCGAGACAAGCTGTACTTTTTTTGTAAATCTTACTTAAAAAAGCTACTAATGAGAAATTATAAACACGTCAAGAAAGAGTTTCAAGATTCGATGCAAATTTGAAATTGCATCTGTTCAGATCCGCGCTTTGATAAACGAAGTATCATAAGTGCCTTCACTTTTATAAGTAAGCACATTTCATACATAGAACATATATGTGTTTATATTTGATATTCATGGATCATAACTTAAAACCGTGTCTGACAGTTTGACAGCTGTGTTTGTACGAAAGATTAAATATAAGATATAAGATAAGAAAAAACAGGCGGGAAAACACGGATTATACAATATTCAATTAAATAATAAAAAAAGATATCTTTAACTGTTTTGTATCAATATTTTATTACCAACGTATACGAATATAAAATATAATGCAAAGAACAAATTGAGTATTTGCACAATTTACGCATAGAATTGTCGCGACAACGATAGGAATAGGATTCTCATCCTCTATATGTATATTAATTGGAAAATTTGGAGTCAGGTCGATGATAAAGTTTGTGCACTACTTGAGAAATCCACATTGTTTTGGTGAATAACGCACGCTTGTGGACAATCGCGCCTTAATTGATATCTCTGATGAGGATGCCGGGGCCGTCGGGAGGAAAACGATGTTCGAGGCAATTACGCGATTCTCGTAAAGCACGACACCGCTCGTATTACACACTTAGATGAGTGTATAGAGCCCTCGTGTTTTTCCCCTTCATCCCTACAGAAAGGTGCCTAGTACGTATACGTCCACCGCGATATGGCCGATATAAGGCGCAGGTCTTAGCGGCGATTGATGAGCTGTAGAGAGCCGTGGGGTTCATTACTTTGCCAGGAACGAACAGGTTTTACATTTAATAACGCGAAACGATTATCTGCCGATCGGCCGAGTTAATTCGATCGGAAAGGCATAACCTGTTGCCGGACAGATCTCTTGCGCGCGCGCACGGAGGGAAATATATTGCCGTCGCGCTATTATTAGTACCATGCCTCGACAAGAGAGGTCGAGACGAGAGATCGGCGAGCTACGCGTTCGCATATATTTTTGCACCACTTTTCCTTCTTTAAGATTAACCACGGCAAATCTCGAGTCTGAAAGTGGCATCTCACTGTCTCACGTTCTTGAAAAAATGTAAAGAAAAATTGCAAGGTTTAAATTGTTTAAATATTACTACTTTTACACTACATTACTTTCGACGCAGTTGTGCACCTTTTCAAACCATCAGAATTTTTTCTATATAAATATAAAGCGTTTATAGATAGTATTATAGATAGTAAATCGTTTGTAGATTGTATTATAGATGTTATTATAGATTTATATATACTCCAGACAGCACACAATATTTATGATGAGGATTCATAAATATTTATGAATATATATATTTTTTCAAATATGATATAAATATTTTGAAAATGTTTTATAAAAACCTTTATTTAATATATTATTAAAACATAGATTTAATATTTATGGTATGTAAAGATAAATATTTATAATAATTATTTTGCAAATATTTTTTAACTAAATTGTTAATTTTTTCATTTATCACGCTATATCTTTCTCATATTTGATTTTCGTCGTGAGAATTATATAAGGCTGGCAAAAACGGAAATTAATCAAATTAAAAATGTCATACAATGATTTCTATTTTTGAGCTACATTCTGCAACAGAATGTCTTTTAACAAATAAATTTACGTATATATCGATGTGTACGTAAATTTATTTGTTAAACTATTGTGTTGTCTAAGTATATTCAGTGTTATATTATAATTTTATATTCTATTTTAAAATAAATGTCTAATGAGTTACTTATAAACATTTTTTACATATTTTTAACTTTTTTTAAATTGCTAATAGAGTTTGAAAAACACAAAAACATCTAATCGATCAAATTTTAGATTAGACTATATCAACCGATTGCTTTGATTGAAAAATCGTTGATTATGTCTTTTTAATTCATGATTTTTTACTGGATATTTATTAAAGAAAATATAAATTTAAAAAAATCTGTATCACAATGATTTAGTAAATGTATTTATAATATTTATCGCGTAAATATTTTCTGATATTTATGGTAAATATTTATGACCTATTGAATCTAAGACTCCAAAAACATTCATAAAATATTTATGATAAATATTTATTAAGAATTAAAATAATTATTATAATTATTATAAAAATATTTTATAAATATTATGTGCTGTCTGAGACATTTTTTTCATAAATAAAATATTTGAAAATAATAATTTGATACGATATAATATATCGTTATATAGCCACTAATTAAACAATTATAAATTTATACCGCGCAATTATCTTGAAACAAATATTTATAGATGAATATCATAGATTTATCATCAATTCCCGATTTAGCCGACTTTTTCGGATAGATATATTTTTCTCATTTACATCACTCTAGGGGGGGGAAGGGTAAAGGGGAACTTGGAAGATAATATCTCAAATATGAGATTCTTCCCAAATAAGTCCAATTGTTAAGCGAAATTTCGTGTCTCGTGCACATTTATATGATTGCGAAAAATTAAAATTTTCGCGCACAAACATCTGTTCTTACAGCCAATCTTATTTCAAGTTATTATTCAATATAAAGAGCTATACAGTTTTGTTATCATAGATTTATTTCTTTATCAAATTATTTATATTTCTTTCGTAGATAAAATAAAATATTTGAAAATAATAATGATTCGATTATATAATGTCATTATGGCCACTAAATAAAGAATTCTAAATTTCTACTGGAATGTGTACCTTATCTTGAAACAAATAGATTTAAATCTACTGAAATGCAGATAAGCGATGATATAAACACATTCAAAATTTATGTAGTTTTATCCAATTCCAATTTCATCCAGTACATATTCTACAATATTAAAAAGAGGAATTGGAGGGAATGTTTTCTTTCATCTTCAATTATAATTTGAAATATATTATTTTTTATCTGTGAATTATTTAACCAACTTATAGTAGACGTTTTCATTTCCAAAAAATTTATTTGATTAGATTTTTTTACCACATTCAAATAACCTAAATGATATTATTCTAAATGAAATTGTTTTAATATTTATATAATACAATATAATAGATAATATTAAAATATGATCTTATTAATTTAAGAAGGTATTGGTGGAAAAATTGTCAGATTGTAAAATCATTAAATAAATTAATTTCAAGACCAAAGAATTGAATTAAAAAAACAAATAGATAAATTTACGGCAACTATTATAATACGTTTGTGTGTGCGTTTACGCGAATAATTTCATTAGTTAATTCACAATAATGCCTCTCTCTTCCGGAATAAAATTTCTCGAAAATTTCTCGCAGAGACATTATTACTTTCCGTTTATGGTTTTACGCTTTCTAGCGACGATAATTATTATTCGTTACAAATAGGGTCATATATACAGGATAAAATTTGTCCAATCTACGAAAACAAAGATATTTTATATAATTTATAAAATTGATAAAAGTATTCTAAGTCTTTTGTTTAATGATTATATTTAATTTAGTAATAAGTTTTTTGATTAATTTGAGATTACATTGTTCTCTCCACAATGTTTAGATTTTTTCATTCTAAGTTAAAAATAAAACATATAATTGAAATTAATTATATTTTATAATTAAGTTTTTAATAAAAATGTAAGTGCATTAAATTAAAAGTGTTAGTGTAAATGCTTTAAATTAAAAATATGTCTTGACTTGCAGTTCCGAAAAAGGCAGTTTTAATCATATCTATATACATTCCAGTTTTTATATATAGATAAAAGTTAATATTAAATCAATTTCAGAATCGAAATTATCTGGACCTTTTTTAATTAATTTTTTTGTATATTAAATTTTCATGCGTAAAATAATATATTTTTTTAATAAATTCGAAAAAATATATAGAATAACAATATGCATCAATAAAAGTCATAAAGTTAATTAATACGTCTATAATATTTATTCTTATAATTATAATTCAATGTTATATGCTATAATGAAATCTTTTTAAATCAATAATTACGTATACAACAAAACAAATATATTAATCATAAAATTAAATTACTTACTATATATGCCATATATAATGAAAATATAAGCAGTAAGTACAATATAAAGATTTGAAATATTACTGTCACAATTATTCTATGATTGATTACCATGTCTCTCTTAATATTTGATTATTTTCCCACACGATCTTCACAAATAAAATCACGTATAGAATCGTTGGAAAAAATCCTGCCTACGAATTTAGACTGCATTTAAGAATTTAAAATATAACAGCATTTCAGAATCGCAGATGGAAAATAGAGAAAATACACTTGCGTTTCTTAGATTGCACAATGAATTTCGCATTATGACACACGACGCGAAATGTGCTCGAAACGGTTTTACCTTTTTTTTTGTTCAGGAGGACACTCTCCGAGAATCGAAGGAAGACGACAGGCGACGAAAGAAGCCGGCATTCTTTCGTATAATTTTGAGGAACCGCGTGTAAAACGCGCCATGACGGGTGATCGCGCGGTCGCACGCGTGTTGGCAGGTGCGAAACAGATGGCCCGATAATACCAACAACCAGACACCTTACGCGTTGCGTCGTCGCTCCCGGACGAACCCGGACATTCGCGTTGAAAAGGCACATCGCGTCAGTCATAAAAGGTAAGATCCGTTCTCTGTGCTCCATTCGCCATGTTATTCGCGATATCATGGACGACACTTCGACGACCGCGATTCGAGGTGTCACTTTTAGTGATGAAATTAAATGTCTTACAAACTTAGATTTGAATTTGTTTGTTTTGAGATTAAAAGAGTTTACTCTTTATTGTTGCATTGGTGAACAAGTGCACACTGATGCAAGTTAAAGTGAGATTAGTATAACTATATTATATTTCACTCTAACTTACTGCGTATCAGCGTGCACTAGTTCACCAGTGCAGCAATAAAGAACAAACTCTAAGGATTTTACGAATTCGTCTGTATGAGTTCGAATTCTTTATTAGTACCTCGAAAAACAAGAGTGATGCTTTTCCAAGTACATTAGAACCTGGAGCAAGTATGTTCAAATTTTTTCAGGTACTTATGAGAAATTTTACGTTGTATATAGCGATGGGATTAAGTATCGTACAAGTAGGTTCGAATTTGTTTGCATGATTTTGAGTTCTTTATGATTACTTCGATAATAAACCAGTACTTTCAAGTAGACTCGAACCTGAACGAAATTTAAACTCTATAAATTGAAAACTTCGAAAAACAAAAGAAGCAGAGTGCTTCCAAATACATTCAAACTTAGATCAAGTTGAATATTTTATGAGGATTTATGAGAAATTGAAATAGATGAATGAGTGTGGAATGGGTAATGTGTGTGTGTGTGTGTAGCATATATTATAAATAGATTTTTATTGTTAGATCTTAGAATTTTCAAACTACTCAATTCAAATTACTTGTAAAAAATTCGATTCTTTACGATAAAAAGCACTTAGTGTACTAAGCACTATTACCTAGCACCTAAGCACTATTTCGAACCTTGCAGATATTTAATCTAAAATTTGAATATAACTATTCTATATTCAATTACTTAGTATAATATGCAAAATATAATATTATTTTTTATAAGCATTATTCAAAGTTTTCTAGAAAATAAAACTTAATTATTGGATTTGACTCGAAATTGTATAAGTATACATATTGGACCCTATCTCATTTGACAATATTTAAATTGGTGTTTATGATTGTGTCGTTTAAATAAAAGCGAAAATAGAATTATATTGATTCTTGTTAAGAAAAGATTGCAAATCGACTTTGCTCTTTTTGATCATAGAAAGAAGCTGTTTTAACAATAAGTATTCATTTGCAAAAATCAAATCAGTAAGCTCATTTAAGACTTATAATAGACAATCAGCAATCTGATATTATCCACCTGACGAGTATTATCGGAGAAATTTCTCCGGACTCAACGTCGATCGGAACAACGAATCGGGTGATTACTGACAGACTAACCTTGATAAAGCAATCGTTGAAGGACAAATTGTGCCTCAAAGAGTTTTGCCATCGTCGCGTGTCCTTTCTGTAATACGGAAAGCGGTCGGCGATGAACTTGTAAATCTCAGCAAGCGGCAGCATCTTGTCCCTCGACGACCATATCGCCATCGCCGTCAACGATATGTAGGAGTACGGCGGTTTCTGGTCACCGTAAGTATCGCGCGAGGGTCGCGGCATCATCGACGTGCGCCGATGGATCGACGCAATTTCGAGGAGTTAAATTAGTGTCTTTAACGTGTCACCACCCGTCCGTCTGGAACGAAGCAACGTTCACCCTTGCTACGCGTCGTTCGACACTTTCCGAGATATTCGCCGATACACGCGCGCCAGCATCTTCCAAATCACGAATCGGCGCCGGGAGCACGAGAATAGTAGCTGCTTTCTCGTGGGAACGAGGATCTCCATCGGACCCAACCACGGGATCCCGCGGTCGGCCGAGGCCTGAGTCTACGCTGGGGTTTGTTATCGCACACGTGTCACAGTATATCACAACATTCTAGATGACAACGAATTCGGATTTTAAACACTGTTTTCTCGGTGTTTTCGACGAATCCTAGGATTGGGTTATTCCGCAATTTGGGGAAGAGACCCCCCGAGAGCGCACGCCCAGGCACGCCGAGTACCCGCGATCGCGTCTCCGCGGATACTGCGGCCGATCTATACCCACACCCCCGCAACGAGCTTCCCCCACCTCGCGACCTCGTGGTATTGCTGTGTCCCGGATTGGAGGCGGTCGCTGATCGCGTTTCTCGGCCGGTTCCCCCTTCCGCTTTGTATAAACATCTCCATCCAATGGCGCGGCAGCTCTCCCACTTTCCTAAAGAGGAAGATTCCTCCACAGCGAATAGGATGTCGTTTATCCGTTCGAGCAAATGTCGAGGGCGGGTCTTTCCTTCAAGCACCGCCCCTTCGGGCCACCTCCCTCGAACGTACGGGATGGAACAGCCAATACATCGGCCAATCCGATACGAGTCTCGCGGTCGACCTCGCGCGCGCGTTTACCGTGTGCACAAACTGTGTATGCACATTGTCCAAGTACGGTACCGGGTACATTACTACTATCCCAGCGGGTAGGACGGAGAAAGAGGACCCTGTCTTTCGCGCGTCGCGGATCGATCAGCTAGCATACTTGAGTTCCGAGGATTGGAGTAATTTCACGTTGAGTCTAATTCTCTTGTAGTGACACAACGACGTCTGGATTTGTGTTTGGATAGTTGGAGAAAAAATTGTTTTATAATAAAACGAAAAGGTTCTAATGTGTATACATATAGTATAAATAATAATTTAGATAGGAAACGGATTAATCAGAGAGCCATGTGCAGATAAATGAGGCGCAACAAACTTCTTTTTAAAGTCTTCTCTAGTTTATGTGGTTTATTTGATGTGATTGAACGATACTTTTGACTATTTTCAGCAAATCAATTAACAAAAAAATTACAAGTCCAGTCATATCCCTATCCTGCATCCTTGGTAAGTCCTAAAGGTAATCGAAGATGATGAGATAAAGAGCTAGAAACTATTTCAACGATATATAAGACAGCATTGAATTATTTTCTCGCATTTAGTTTGTATACGAGGTCAGTTGTCGTTATTTCATTTCGAATTTATATCATTTTACACATATCTGTCTACTTATTTTTTAATTTATTGATTGTATTAATCTATCCTAAAGAACAATTAATTTGACAAATACATATATATTTTATCTTTTTAACAATTTAACAAAAAACTTCGATAACGATAGCGGCATTGCTATTTAAAATTAGAGAGTGAACATACCGGTTTCAAAGTAACTCGAGATTTACTGAGCAAGGGTTAATTTTCGATAATAAAACCAAGCGAAAAAGACTATTACGAACATTATTATCGCGTGGTTTCCAACAATCGTATCTGACTAAAATTGTACCCTGTTCTCAATTCTGTTTCAGTCAACCATGCGAACATTAGCACCACAGTTTTTGCAATACACATATTTTTAGTTATTAGCGATATTGTACAATACATTGTTTGCCACGGAAACATGAAATCTTCTTTTCTAATTAATATGATCAAACCTAATCTTGACGACCAGCGACAAATCTAAAGGAGAGAAAGGGGTGGGAGAAGATAAACGCCAATCGGAGCAAAGCGTCTTCCTCGCTCGTAGTTTGTTGGCAAGAGGCGTGTCACTACGCCTCGTGCTTCACCGACAAAATGGCAATTCTCGTTATTCACATAATACATACTACGCTTTACATTCATAAACAAATCCAGAAGTATTTTCAAAAGGGTACGTATCACGTCTGGATGCGGCCACAAAATATATAATTTGCAATATGCCCCAGACAGCACAGAATATTTATAAAATATTTATAGAATATTTATAATAATTACTTTAATATTTTATAAATATTTATCATAAATATTTTATAAATGTTTTTGGAGTCTTATAGATTTAATAGATCATAAATATTTATCATAATAATCAGAAAATATTTATGATAAATATTGTGATAAATATTATAAATATATTTATTAAGTCAGTTTGATATAGATTTTTAAAAATTTTAAAAATTTATATTTTCTTTAATAAATACTTAGTCAGAAAATTATGAGTTAAAAAGACGTAATCAACGATTTTTTAATCAAAACAATAGGTTGATATAGTCTAATCTAAAATTTGATCGATTAGATGTTTTTGTGTTTTTCAAACTCTATTAGCAATTTAAAAAAAGGTAAAAATATGTAAAAAATGTTTATAAGTAACTTATTAGACATTTATTTTAAAATAGAATATAAAATTATAATATACACTGTGAATATACTTAGGCAACAGAGTATAGTTTAACAAATAAATTTACGTACACATCGATATATACGTAAATTTATTTGTTAAAAAGACATTCTGTTGCAGAATGTAGCTCAAAAATAGAAATAATTGTATGACATTTTTAATTTTATTAATTTTCGTTTTTCTCAGCCTTATATATAATTCTCACGACGAAAATCAAATACGAAAAAGATACGTCACATAGCGTGGTAAATGAAAGAACTAACAATTTAGTTAAACAATGTTTGCAAAATAATTACTATAAATAATTATCTTTACATACCATAAATATTATATGAAATATTTAATCTGTTTTAATAATATATTAAATAAAGATTTTTATAAAACATTTTCAAAATATTTATATAATATTTGAAACAAATATATATTCATAAATGTTCATGAATCTTTATCATAAATATTGTGTGCTGTCTGGAAAGTTTGTATGATGTCGTGTGTTAACTCAAGAATCATGGATTGATAAGAATATCGTGAGATTGCGTTAATTAGAGTGCATAACAATTAAGAATTTAAGTTAATGGATCGAACGAAATAAAGATAATATCGAATGGCACTAAATACTCAACATCAATGAGTATGAATTAATGGATTCTTTTTTCATGGACGGTTTTTTCTTCTCTTCATGTGCGCATTATGAATATCTATAATTGAAATTTTGGTTTCATTCCTGCAACATTAATTTTGCATGATTCCGTTGAAAAAATGCAAGTAAAGAAAAAACAAAAACAGACCTATCAATACGAGGATATTTAAATAATAAAGAAAAAATAAATAAGTATATAAAAAAAAATATGTAAAAAATAAAATTTAAAAAAAATTGTTAAATTAAAAAAAATAATAAAAATGGAATCAGAAGTTTCATCACGTTCTCGTCGTTGATCCTGGAGAAAAGCATGAAACAAAAAATTAATTAAATAATTTTGCAAACCCCCTCCTCTCATTTTATCGACATCAGAATCCGCTAGTAGTAATATACAATAATTTAAGAGAGTAAATAATTACGACCAATGCTGGCTATTTAGATTTATTAAATTAATCTTACAAACAATGATGTTTGTAAGATTGATTTAATGTCTAAAGTAGCCAGCATTGGTCGTAATTATGTATTCTCTTAATATTTGGACTGGCGATTAAAGAATCTAATCAGTAATATATAATATTTAAATAATCGGAAAAATGTTTAAAAGACAAAATTCAATTAGAGTACTCTTTGAAAAATTGAAGTCGCTAGTGATGATTAAACAGTACAAGTTTATTCAAAAACGACCTGACTGGCCAGTATACAAAAAGACGTCGCACAACGTTTTGGCCCTTCTTTTACGGGCCCTTATCAAGTGCCTAAAATACTAAAAAATTACAAATGAGCAAAAATTATAACTAATAATATCTAAACTCAAATTAATATATATTAAATAAATACCTGTTGAAACGTAACTACATTAAAACTATAAAATTGAAAACTAAAAGACGCAATCGCACGCAAGATGTTAAATACGAAGACAATTATAGAGTACGTTCTTAAAAATGTTTTAGTCGTATAAATAAAAATATAAAGATGTTTTGTAAAAAATCTATAATCATGTATTTTTAATGAAGTATTATAGAAAATGCCCCACTAAATCTGGTAAAATCAAATGCTCAAAACACGGAAGAACTATATTTTCACAAAGGCAATAATTTACAATGTAAATAATACCATTGCAACTCCAAATATGATCTGCAATTTGATACGAGAACTATTAAAAAGTTTGCGGCTTTTTTAAAGAAAAACTCATATTTCGAAGCAAAACAAAATTTATTTCTCGACGTAGTCTCCCTGCAACTCGATACATTTGATCCAACGATTCTCCCATCCTTTTAAATCCTCAGAAAAAATTGATTATCTAAACCTGAAAAATACTGGTTTACAACGTCTTCCACCTCAGAATTTGACCCATATTTTTTCCCCCTAAGAAATTTTTTCAAATTATTAGGTGCGCAACTAAGTTCCCGCCGTTTGTCTATAGATGGCTCCAGCAGTAAGTGTTGGTCGATTTTGACATATCCAAAACGTCACGAGCCAAGCTTAGACATATGGTAAACAAACCGCTTTGACATGTTAATGATTTTGTTTTGGCGTCATATACTTTTAGTTGTGTGAAAATGTCTGATTTTGTACCAAATAATCGTCATTTGCGGGAAGTGTTGATTTTCTTATTTCATTCGAAGAAAACGGCGGCTGAAGCGCATCGAGAGCTCCAAAAAGTTTACGGAGATGCTGCTCTAAGTGAAACAACGTGCCGTGATTGGTTCCGTCGCTTCAAAGACGGTGATTTCGATGTTGACGACCGTCCGCGTGAAGGAAGGCCAAAAACCTTCGAAGACGCTGAATTGGAGGCATTGCTCGATGAGGATCCATGCCAAACGCAAGAACAGCTTGCTTCAGCATTAGGAGTTACCCGCCAAGCCATTTCCAAGCGAGCAATACGAGCAGAGGCACGAAAAAGTGATTCTACTGCATGACAACGCTCGGCCTCATGTTGCCAAACCCGTTAAAACTTACGTGGAAACGCTCAAATGGGAAGTCCTACCCCACCCGCCATATTCCCCAGATATTGCGCCGTCCGATTATTACTTGTTCCGTTCGATGGCACATGGTCTGGCTGATCAGCAGTTCCGCTCATATGAAGACATCAAAAAATGGCTTGATTCGTGGATAGCCTCAAAAGACGAATACTTTTACCGTAACGGTATTCGAGCTCTGCCAGAAAGATGGGAAAAAGTTGTGGCTAACGATGGGCAATAACGTTCCTCGTCTAAAATGCTCGTACGACCACGTTTGTACTTAGCCACCCAATGTTTGACCGTTGTAAATGAAAGGGAGGCTTTACCGTATACAGAGTCTAATTCATCTTTTATTTCCTGAGTCTTTTTCCCTTTCAAATGAAGGAATTTTATCATTGAGCGATACTCAATTTTCTCAATTGCTGACAATGTCAGCTGACAACTTTGGAAGAGTGCCATAGACAAAGTAATGATCAGAATGACTTGAAATTTTTACGGTTTACATATGTCAAGACCATCTATTGGCCGGTGAAAGAAATTTTTTTCTACAATTACTTTATGTCGATGAGGCCAGAAACTTTTAAGGGTCGACAGGCGACATGGTAGAGACGCCTATCGGTCGGCCGGGAATTAGAGATTCTTATATTCCAGATATTAGCGAAACTACTGAATGAATCTTATTAAATTTATGATATTCTTAATCAGTAAGCTCAAATGCAGTCCGCCAAAGAGTTATTTATTGAAAAAAAGATGAAAATAAAATTTATAATATAACTTGGGGGAATGCGCAGCTAGTAACGGGTAAGGTTGGGTTAGCCAGGAGTCCGTATTTTATTTATTATAAATTTTTTAGAGCAAAAATGCAAAATCCGACTCTTTGGCGGACTACTTTATTATATCAAGAATATATTAAAAAAAAAAAAACCAAAGTTATGTCACTTATTTTATGAAATATCTGGACGATAAGATTCTCACTAGATTCATAAGGAGCAGGGGAAATTTCTGTGGTAACATGCTGACTTGACAAGGAGAGAGCATCATTCCATCTTTGTCTCTCTTACATCGCATATGTAGTAGCGTCCATGTAGGTACAAACACTAATACGTGAGCACACGGATGCAAATATTGAGAGATAATGTCAGCAAAAAGGCTATCATATTATTTTTATTTTTTTGTATATGTATGCATATGTAAATAAAGAACAAAAATAAAAACTATTTTAAATAATAAGAATCTATTTGTGTGTGTGTGTGTGTAATTAAAAATTAATAAAAAAATTAAAAAATCAATTTATATACCATATATTTTTTTTATATCATATAAAAAAATCTTAGAAATGTACTTAAATTTTTCGTAGATCCTCGATTTTTTTCATTGCTTCTAAACATTCAGCTAAAAGAGCAGTTGAGACTATTCCAATAAAAAATATTTCATCTTATTTTTTGCAAATAATATAGTATATTTTTTATTTAGGAGTCTTTTGTACAAAATTTTCTTAATTTTATTATAGATAGAAACCGATCTGGCTTACACCGATCTGAACTCAAATCATGTAAAATTTTATTAGTCGAACAGACTAAAATATTAAACTTCTTTATTTAAATTGATACAGAGATACCAAAAATATATGTTACGCATAAGTTATTTATAATTTTCGTTCAAATTAAGAGAATATTGTATTGAATATATTGTAATGCATATACACATTAATTTTCATTAATTTACTTGTTTAACAAAAACATGGTTTTTTGATAATAATTTAAAATTATTTCTGCTCAATGATTTTTAAATAGCCGCAGTATATTGACGGTGCAAAGGTAGCATAATCAATTGTTTTTTAAATGAAAACTGGAATGAAGGAATTGATTAAAGCTGTTTTAATTTGTAGATTTAAAATTTAAATTTTAAGTTAAAATTCTTAAAAGAAATTATGGGACGAGAAGACCCTATTAAATTTAATATAATTTTTTTATTTAAGGAAATAAATTTTATTTTAATGATTATATTTTATTGGGAGGATAATTAAATAAAATGAACTTTAATTTAAAGATAATTTTAACATTAATTAATGAAATTTTTATAAAGGATTGATTATTAAATTAAGAAAAATTTTTTTTTTTTTATAATAATTATAAAAATTAATTACCTTAGGGATAACAGCGTAATATTTTTAGAAAGATCATATTAATAAAAATGATTGCGACCTCGATGTTGAATTAAAATAAAAATTAAATAAAGAAGTTTAATATTTTAGTCTGTTCGACTAATAAAATTTTACATGATTTGAGTTCAGATCGGTGTAAGCCAGATCGGTTTCTATCTATAATAAAATTAAGAAAATTTTGTACAAAAGGACTTTTTTTAAATTATATTTTTTTTAATGAATAAATTTAATTGATCAAATATATGTAAATAAATAAAATTACTTTGGCAAAATTTAAGTGTATTAAATTTAGAATTTTAATGATGTATAATAGAAAAAAGTTATACAAGTAATAATTTGTCAAAATTTAAGATTATATTTTTATAGTGCGTTAAATATATTAAGATTGTTAATTTTGTTGTTAATTATATTAGTTGGGGTAGCTTTTTTAACTTTATTGAAACGAAAAATTTTAAGATATGTACAAATTCGTAAAGAACCTAATAAGGTGGGATTTATAGGATTATTTCAACCTTTAAGTGATGCTATTAAATTACTTAATAAAGAATTATTTTATGTATATAAATCTAATTATAATTTTTTTTATTTATGTCCTATAATTAGATTTGTTTTAATAATAATATGATTGGTATTTCCTTACATTACTAATATTTATTTTTTAAATTATTCTATTTTATTAATAATTGTTTTTATAACTAATAGAGGGTATGTTATAATTTTTATGGGATGATCAGCTAATTCGATTTATTCAATAATAGGGGCAATACGATCAGTTTCACAAATATTATCATATGAAGTAAGATTTATTTTAATTATTTTAGTAATATGTTATATTATTTTAGTAATATAAATTATGTTATTATATTAGTAAGAGAGAGATATTCTTTTTTTGATTTTATTAATTATCAATTTTATTTATAATATATAGTAGTTTTATATCCTTTGTTTATTATAGTTTTTATTAGGATTTTAGCTGAATTAAATCGAAGTCCTATAGATTTTATCGAAAGTGAGTCAGATGATTTAATATTGAATATTTTAGGGGTGGGTTTACATTAATTTTTTTATCTGAATATGGAATAATTATTTTTTTTAGATTAATTAGAATTTATATATTTAGGAATTTATTAAAATATTCAATAATTTTAACTTTTATTTTAATTAATATTTTATGTAGAATAGTAATTTTTATACATGGAATACTTCCTCGAATACAATATGATAAATTAATATATTTATGTTGGAAAATTATTTTACCAATAATTTTGGTTTATATTTTATTAATTTTTGGATTTAAATTTATATTATTAATAATAATTTAGTAAAAAAAATTAAATGTTTAAAAGTTAATAGAAAATTAAAATTTCTTTAATATGTTTTCAAAACATAAACTTAAATTCAAGATTATTAACTTAATTTAATAGTAATTTATAAAAAATTTAAATATTAAATATAATTATTTTTAATATTTTAAATTTATTTATAATAATAAATTTTAAAATATTTATTTAAAAATAATTAAATCTCAAATTTTTATTAGGAAAGGTAATAAGATAAAATAAAGAAAGTAACATAATGATAAAATTTGTCTAATAATGATAAAAGGTTGAGCTCCTGCTCATGTTAATAGAATAAAAATATTAATGAAAATTCAAAATAAATATTGATTTAAAGGATAAAATGATAATGAATTAAATTTTATAGAAATTAGAGGTAAAAAATATAAGATAATAATTGATGATAATAATGCAATTACACCTCCTAATTTGTTAGGGATAGATCGGAGGATAGCATAAACATATAGAAAATATCATTCAGGTTGAATATGAATTAAAAATGTATTTTATAAATAAATGAAATATTATATATATATAATATATATATATAAGTGTATATATATATATATATATATATATATATATATATATATACAGATATGAAAGAACTTACGAGTAACGTATGATGGCTCAATGCAAGAATATTTAATCACGTAAAAAACTTAAGTTCAAATATATCAATATCAATTTTTTTATAATATATTAGAATATAGAAAATCATAGAAATATATTTTTTATATAGGCGATAAACTTAAAAATTTGATATTGAAAATATTTTAATCATTTTACAACTACACACACTATAAATATATAAATGCAAAATACTTCCGTAAATAAATTTCAATAAATCAATTGCACACATGCACACAGCTGGTATGTAGATTTTTATTAAATTTATTTTCTGAATTATTTTACACTTATATATATGTAGTAAAAATATTTTTTATTGATATATTTGAACTCTAATTTACTGGATGATATACTGAACATCCTTGCATTGATTATATATTACTCAACGGTACGTTCTTTCACGTTATAAGTTATTGGAGCAAATTATACAATAGCATCAATAATCAAAAAGAAATCAAGAATAATCAACATATCCCTTATATAATATATATATATATATATATATATATATATATATATATATATATATATACGCACATATGTGCATAAGGATATATAAAATTTATAAAAAGTAGGTACTTATTAGCCTTGCTACGCTACTGCCTTCTGCTACGGAAGGCCAGAAAGCATTTTCAGGCGGCATCTCGCGTATACCGGCACGGTAGAGGAACAAGGAGAACACGTGATTATCGGTCCTTGTCTCTTTACGGTGCGTCCGCGTGAGCAATGCAATGGTGTATGTACGTGTACAGACATGCACCACTACATAAAACCCGAGAATTGGTTTCTCGGCGTTGGCAACACTGAAATCGGAGTTTCGCGTTGTCACCGCACGAGGTCTCCAACATCAATTCGGAGTTTGGCCGACCGACCTGTCGACCCTTAAAATGGCTCTCGTATCTTGCAACATTTAAGAATAACAATCAGTCTCTTGTAATGCTTTCATTCTGTTAATATTGTTTAATTCAATATTTGATTTGCCATCTTTAATGCCTTTTAAAATTGTAATAAGAATGCTGCAATTATAAGCATATTATAATGCAATTATACAAAGGAACTAAAGTTTTTTTTTCCAGAAAATGATTCCAAAATACGAATGCTTGGTACTGAGGTAAAAGTTATATATCTAGAAAAACTAAAAAAATCTACTAGCAATTATTTACACCTAGTAGAATAAACAAACAATTTGTAAATTATCACGATCGAATAGAAACATTTGAGCCACAGATTGAATCAATGGATAAAGATCAAGATAAAAGATTCTCAAGATTCACAAGAGTGACTAATAAACCAGTTTGATCTAAATATGCATTTCAACAAATTGTATAAATTCAACAACTTGCAAACCTTGAAGCTTCATATAATACAAATTCATATATGGAACAATTGAATCAAGAACGATATGTCATTAAAAAAGACATCTTCATCATTTACATAATTATCATATCAACTACTTGGGAAGCTTCCATCATTAATGTTGAACCTCGCTCAAACCGACACTAGACGTAGAGAATCTACGTACAAAAAAAATATTCAATAAAACGGATAAGGAATGCTCTAGAAATCAAGTTAATTCGTATTCCACTGTAATATAAACAATACATTTATTTGGATTCTACCAATTGTCAACATAAATGTAATGTCTTACAAGCGTATCATTCTTATGAAAGAGCCTACAATCCGGAATCTTACAGGTCGAATATCACAATAGCAGCATGAATAACTACATTAATTTGTCCAATGATTTACAAGGTATACCGTCATCGTTACTGGAACAACATGCTATGTATCCAAATATATGTTGCTGCAAAACGTCACTCAGCCTGTAAAATATTTTGCTGTAAACAATGATTCCAACATTTAACAAATTCCCATTTATATAAATGATGACAAAAGTATTATAGAAAATGTTCCCAATGAGAATCTGGTAAAATCAAATGTTTAAAACACAGAAGAACTGTATTTTCACAAATGCAACATTTAAGAACAATGATCAGTCTCTTGTAAAACTTTCAATTCTATGATATTGTTTAACCAAATATTTGATTTGCCATCTTTAATAGTTAATGGTTTTTGAAATTGTAATAAGAATATGTGTTGCAATTATGAGTTTATCATAATGCAATTATACAAAAGAACAAAAGATTTTCTTTCCAGAAAATAATTAAAAACACAAATGCTTGGTATTAAGGTAAAAGTTATACCTAGAAAAGCTAAAAAAATCCACTAGCAATTTTTTCAGTATAATAAACGAACAATTTGTGAATTATCACGATTAAATAGAATATTTTAACAAAGATATAAACGAAGTGATGTACAACTTAGAATACATCAGATAAATAATCATGCATCGAGTCTCAACGGTTTAAGACCTAAACGTTCGATTATATATTCCGGCATACAGTACGTAGGATTAATTGATTTTAACGAGAAGTTCTTGTCTAATAATGATAATGCGGTGAGGCCGAACAAAGTGTGAAAAGGATCGACCATATCTCCAGGTCGATCGCTGAAACCGCCAGATTCGACGTCCTGACAAGTCAAAATGTAATCTATCTGAAAAATAGAAAAAAATAGTTATATTAGCTAATTAAATTGATCTTGATTTATAATTGTTTGTTAACAGGGGCGCCAAAATAAAATCATAAAAGAGAATGTTTTTTTAATTTAAATGATATCAATTGGATGGACAATTATTTTTAATCTAATAAAAAACGTTATTTGAATATATTTACTTATCAAAGAGTATGTATGTAATACTAAAAAACGACCAATACTGGACTATAAATTCTTTATTAAAATCAATATATCACGACGTTTCGACCTCTGGTTTAGGTCATTTTCAAATAAAAATTATCTTTAAGATGACAATATAGATACAGCAGTGAGAAACTATTATAACATATCACATAAAAAAAATAAAACCTTGTGTCTTAAAAGACGTCTCGTCAATAACAGACATATTATATATTTACTTACCAAGGCTTTTTTATCTATCCAATGAAGACGGCCTAAGATTGTCAGTGCTGATAATACCCACCAAGAGTAGCATACATCTGGTAGCTTTTCGGGTCGGCCATTTAAACCACCAGAAGGTAATTGTCTCTCGCATAACCACCATCCTAAACGATCAGCATCTATCAAATGTAGATGTCCTGGAAAAATATTTTGATAAATCAGATTTATCAGATTATGTTTTCCAGACGTGTTTTCTATTATATATACCTGTTATCGAAAGTAGGCCTATACAACAATAAATTAAACCCGCGTGGCTCTCGGATCCTGGCTTTGAACCAAATCCTCCATCAAAATTCATACACTTCAATACAAATTGCACTGCCTTCTCGATGTCTATCGCGTCTAAACGATTCTGAAATGTATTAATGATAATATAAAGAAAAAATAATATATTAAAAAATTTATATTAATTTATATAAATTAATTTTAATATCCCATATATAAGGATATACATTTATTTTAATTTTTTTTAATTCAAGAATTGTAGTTTTTCCTAGATGTATTTAACATCTGATATTACTGACAATTATCTTTAATTCCATTAAAATCTAAGGATTTTCAAAAAAGTTTCCAAGAAGTATCTACTCTATCTCAAGAATTGATTTTCCTTTGAATAATTGAACGTTTCCTATTTTGCACTTCGTCCTTGCAAGCATACAAATTAGCTATTTGAGTCACTATAATATTTACCAAAAGTGACAAAGTTGCGACAGCGCAGAACGAAAATCTGACATCCACCTCACCCCACTGATCACCAGCGAAACTTCCATCCGACTGTTGTCTTTCTTTGACATAATTTACAATTTTATCGACATTTATTACATCCAATGCATCATACATACACAATATCTGAACAGCACTGAGTGTATAAAGTAAATGTGGATCGTGCTGCATACTGGCACTAATACCACCACTGTCACTTTGACACTGTCCAATAAATTCTAGCACTTCGTCCTTATTGGTTTGCTCCAACTTTCCCATTAAATCTAGAGCAGTAAGACCCCAATACATTCCAGACATCCTCATGTGCTCGGTCTGAGAATAGTTCTAAAAAATAAAAATGTGTTAATCCTAAAAAATGTTATTAAAAGCACAAAATATATATTCAAGTCTGATTAAACCTATTATTAATATTTATAAATTTAAAATATTCAAAAAATGGTAATGATTTAATCGACCAACTCTGGGAAATAAGTAATTTTATTGAGAATTTCACAACATTTCGGCTGTGGGTTTTATCATGTCATATTCTAAGATCGAATTTTTGTTTTTTAAAAAAGTTGTGATTTACTTTGTTTTAAGAACATAGTGACTTTGCTTCTACCCTGACAACGCCACTTAAGGTCAAAGTAATAAGATTTAAAATTAAATATATTTAAACCCTATTATTTTTAAAAAACCACTCCTCAACGTTTAAAGTCGACCAGACTGGCGATAATTTATTATAAATAATTATTTGAAATACAACGTTTCGGCTGTCATTGCAGCCCTTTTCAAGTACATCTATAAAAAGTTCCATCAAAATAATTATAATTTAATACACTTATTCGCAACAATTAATTATACATTTAAAAACAAAAATGTGTTACATACCAAATTTAAAACAGTAAATCAACTTCTATGCAAACAACCGACAATGTTAACGCTTGTTTTGATGAACAATGCAAGACTGACAGAAGTAAGCACATATTAAATAGATGTTAACTGTTCGCAAGAATCTTAGTCACTAAGCGTTAAGAAAATAGAGACGAAACTAAATGTGTCTTTCGTAATTTAAATCGTCATAATAAAGTCAAATAAATAAAAATAAATAAATAGGTGGATATAAAAATAAAATTAAAAGTAAAAATAAAACGACTTAAATAAAGTCAAGAACACGATCATAAATCCCACTGAAATTCTCCGTATCTTTCTGTAAATTAATACTTTTTCCTTGTTTTTTTATGTAAAACATTTCTGCAATTTCTCTTTTTCTTGTCTGTTTTTCTTCATGCAGAATCACCGGAGAATCCCAACGGAACTCATGATCGTTGCAAGTCCGATGCAAACTAACGACAGAATGCAATGTCTTATATAGGACAGACAAAGAGACATTTAGAAACGCGCATTAAAGAACATAGAAATAACATAAAAAAAGACAAGACATTGCATTCTGTCGTTAGTTTGCATCGGACTTGCAACGATCATGAGTTCCGTTGGGATTCTCCGGTGATTCTGCATGAAGAAAAACAGACAAGAAAAAGAGAAATTGCAGAAATGTTTTACATAAAAAAACAAGGAAAAAGTATTAATTTACAGAAAGATACGGAGAATTTCAGTGGGATTTATGATCGTGTTCTTGACGTTATTTAAGTCGTTTTATTTTTACTTTTAATTTTATTTTTATATCCACCTATTTATTTATTATTTATTTGACTTTATTATGACGATTTAAATTACGAAAGACACATTTAGTTTCGTCTCTATTTTCTTAACGCTTAGTGACTAAGATTCTTGCGAACAGTTAACATCTATTTAATATGTGCTTACTTCTGTCAGTCTTGCATTGTTCATCAAAACAAGCGTTAACATTGTCGGTTGTTTGCATAGAAGTTGATTTACTGTTTTAAATTTGGTATGTAACACATTTTTGTTTTTAAATGTATAATTAATTGTTGCGAATAAGTGTATTAAATTATAATTATTTTGATGGAACTTTTTATAGATGTACTTGAAAAGGGCTGCAATGACAGCCGAAACGTTGTATTTCAAATAATTATTTATAATAAATTATCGCCAGTCTGGTCGACTTTAAACGTTGAGGAGTGGTTTTTTATTAATTATTACTGGCAACCTTAAGGATTATTATTTACCTATTATTTTTATTTAAAATTGACATTTTTTTCTAAAATTTATTATTTATGAGATATTTAATTGCAGATTTGACTTTTAAAACACCCTATAAATAAAATTTAAAATAGATTCTTACATATTCATCTTTGTTGGTCCCATACGAAATGAGATAGTTTGCATGTTTCTCCATTAATAATTCTGGAATATTGCTTGGTAATTCAATATCATGCTTCAATGTTGCCTACATAAAAAAAATAGTAATACAATATAAATCATCAGTGTAATTATATTGAGATTCGCATATTATTAAGATCTTGATTATAGTGTAAAGAGCAAGTAATTTTCTAAATACTATTTTATTCTATTTTATGCACATAAATTTTTTCTTCAAAATAACTACAGGATGTCCCATAGAAAATTACTGAAACTAATCAGCTGTCATGTTTTAATGCATGCAATTATTGAGAAAACAAAAATTGTGTTAAAAAAAGGAGTCTGCAATTTTGTAATAGATATAAATAAAATGTTTGTATACCAGTTTATTTTATTGATAAAAAGAAATGAAAAAAGTGCTAATAATCACATAAACTAATGATAAATATTTACGATAGTGCCATATTTAATAGCAACTATTTAAAAGATTGTCAATAACATTAAAAATGACATGTTAGAAAAAGTTCTTATAAATTTTTGTAACAGAACAGAATTTTGTACAAATTCAAATGGTGTATACTTTGAAAATGCATGACTTTGTTTGCTGTCATTTCGCGTTCATTCAATTTTTCAGACGAAACACGTCTGAACGCATTAAAGAACACTAACAAACTTTAAGAGACCAACTTTTACTAAAGTTTATATTATAATATTCGCAAAACATTTGCATATTTTCTGCGAATGCGAATACGAATATTCGTAATATCACTAACCCATACGTGTATATACGTGAAATAAGGGGCTCTACAGCTGATTAGTTTCAGCCATTTCCTATGGGACACCGTGGTACATAAATTAGACTTACCATCTTGTAACCGTTCCAAGACAATTATAAATTATGTTAATATAACTTTGTTTGTACTTTTTTAGGTATTCATCGTCCTTGAATCTGAAATAACATATTGAATTCAACTGGTAAGTTTAAAATTGAAAAATTAAGCACAGAATAATCGAAAGAGGATACAAACCGCTGTCAAAAAATAATACATTTGAGATCGAATGAATTTTGACATTTCACTAATATGATTTAGCAACGTAATTTACCACTCGTGACAGATATTGAACATAATTATAATTGCATGAATACATCATAATAAACGTCATATAACACGCACGCAGCAATGCGTCACAGAACATATACTAAGCAATGCGTTAAATCATAGATGAAAACAGATATGTAACTCCTACCTCCTGTATTTTGCTTCGAACGAGCATTCAAAGCGCCATCTTGGGCGAATATATATAAACTAAGTAATTTGGAAAAAGTCCAATAATAAGTCTGTTCGTTTTGGCACTGGTTTTGGCTACACTGGCCACACACTAGTTCAGAGATCGCCAAAGGCCTGTCTAAAGAGGAGACCGTCATTTTTGCCTCTTACCGACACACTTTGCCCCTGGTTCGAGTCCAGGCTAATAAAATCCTTTGATTTTACCAAAAAACTTTGCCTTTGGTGCGAGTTCAGGCTGAAATCTTTTTATTTTACACGTATAATCAAAGGATTTTAGCTTGAACTCGCAGTAGAGGCAAAGTTTTTTGGTAAAATTAAAGGATTTTATTAGCCTGGACTCGAACCAGGGGCAAAGTGTGTCGGTAAGGGGCAAAAATAACGGTCTCCTTTTTATACAGACCTTTGGCGATCTGTCTATTAATCTGTGTCAGAGATTGTCTTTTTTGCTCGACATTGGAAGGGCCTGAGCAGAATGGCTGACTTATAACCTTAAAACACTGTTTTATGCCCTAAGTCTTTGTCTTAGGTAACGCACAATACTGTGTTAATGTTTCCTGTCTTGTGTAGTATACGCGACGTTTTAAGGAATAAACGTAAAACGTATGTATATGTATAAACACAAATAACAATTCTATTATACAATTAATAATGAATATTTTATAAATAGTTATGACATAATACATTTTAAACTTATAAATATGTAATAATAATATTTCATATTCGAAATATATTTCAATAACTGTGAATATAACCTAACTTTTTTGTTCAAAGAAATTTATCTAATGTACTTATAAATAAAATGTTCTATTAAATTAAATATTATTTGATTTAATAGTATTATATATGTTTAAAAATCTTGTTAATTATTAAATTTGTATAATATTTAATTTAATTTATTTTACAGAAAACAATTTTAATTTCAGGTATATTAAAATGATGTATAGAAATAAGCAATTTTTATTGCTTGTTTTACAATGGATGCTTTTGTATAAATTATTAAAACGAAAAAAAAAACAAATTAGATGGTATAAAAGAAGATGGTACGTGCGACCAATAAACCAACTGAGATACAAATACGGAGATTATGAGACACTTTACCAAGAATTAAAAAATGATACATATTTATTTTTTTGTTATACGAGAATGAATTTATGTTTATTTAACAAATTACTTCAATTAACTGAACCTCATTTAACAAAAAATAGCTATCGAGCATTTCCTGCAGAACAGAGATTGATAATAGTATTAAGGTAATTATAAGTAATTCTTTTTTTTATTATTTTTTTTTTCAAAATAATTATATCTTGTAGAAATAACAATAAAAAAGAAATTTTATTAAAGTAACAAAGACAGATTCTGATAGACTAAAACAGGTATTCTAGACTAAATATAAATGTTGAATAATATATTAAATAGTATTAATAGTATTTTATTTTTGTCAGATATACAAAAATTGCCTAAAATAATTATTACTCGAAACATGCTTTAATAGAGAATGAGAGAGAGAGAGAGAGAGAGAGAGAGAGAAATGGAAAATTAATAATCTTTTTATAATAAATAATATTAATAACATAGATATTTTAATAAAAATGTATTTCAGATATCTTGCCACTGGAGATCTTCCTTTGTCTATCGCTCTATCATTTCGAATTGGTGAATCAACAATGCGTATGTTAATTAAAGAAGTATGTCAGATATTAATAAATGTATTACAACCACTGTATCTATCACAACCAAATGAAGAAGAATGGAAGTCGTATGCTGAAGGATTTTGGAAGAGGTGGAATGTGCCAAATTGCATAGGGGCAGTAGACGGAAAACACATTACCTTGCAATGTCCCCCTAATTCGGGAAGTCTTTTTTATAATTACAAAAAATATTATAGTATTGTTTTGATGGCAGTGGCAAACCACGTATACATATAGATTTACGTTAGTTGATGTTGGTGCATACGGTGGTAACAGCGATGGCGGAATTTTTAACGATTCATTAATTGGGGAAAATTTAAAAAATGAAAACTTAAATCTACCAAAGGAAACATTCAAATTACCTGGAAGTCAAATCTGTACACCAACTTTTTTATTGGCAGACGATGCTTTTGCATTAAATACGAGAATTATGAAGCCATATACCGGAAGAAATTTAAATGAAGAACAAAAAATATGCAATTATAGATTTTCTCGAGCTAGGCGAACAGTCGAAAGCGCCTTTGGAATATTTTCTAATAGATGGAGAATATTTCGACAATCCATTTGTATGCTGCCAAAAACAGCCGATTTGATAACAACAGCATCGCTCTGCTTACATAATTTTGTAATGGTTGAAGAAGAACGCTGTAAACTAAAGTTATACAGCACAACTGAATTTCTTGAAAACGATAGAAATAATCAGGTAAAATAAACATTAAAATATTTTTATTCTGCAGATAATATATATATATATATATATATATATATATAAATTAAGTTATATATATATATATATATATATATATATAACTTAATTTTGTGTTTAAACTTTTAATAAATTAAAAAAATTTTAATATTAATAATTAATATAATAAAATAATTAAATAAATGCAGATACATTATGTGTATATAATATTGTTATTAAAATATTAATTACTGTATATTTTTAAATTTAATTAACCATACTATTTTTATTTATAAAGGATATGCAGTGGTTGTCTTTTTCGGAAAACCTATGTTATAATGAACCCGTATCTTCTGCTTCGAAACAAAGAGACACATTGTGTAAATATTTCATATCACCTGAAGGAGAAGTACCGTGGCAATACGATTACGTGCGAAGAGGTACATATGGTGAAAATATTTAATAATATAAAAATAATGGTTTCTATACACATACATTTAATTTTCGGTTATTTATTTAATCTTATTTTTTCTAATAAAATGTTAGTATAAAAAAAAATGTGTTCAAGAATTATATAGCTTGATATTTTTTAGTAGCTTTTTGACAACATAATTTCTAAACTGAGCTCTACTTAAGTAAAAAAATGAATAAGATAAAGTTGGAATCTTTATATAGTTCTTGTGTTATATATAATTAGAATTTGACAATAATGCCGTACCGATCTTGCATATTGTTATATGTAAAGTTTATATACCGATTATCTCCTTACTGCTAGATCAATTAATATTAATTTCTACAACCTAATTAACATTATTTTCTGAAAGTTTATACATTGCAGCAATTAAGAAAAGTTTTCTTAATAGTGAATTGTCATTACAAGCAAAATATTAATGCGCATAGTATTACTTATATTTAATAATTATTTTTTTATTTATTAATGAAAGTCATTTATATATTTTGTTTTTATTATTTGTCTTTAGTCATACGGCATAATGTTTCAACTATATTGTTACAATTTTACAATAAAGCTTTAAAGTTGATCTAAGTTGATGTGTATCTAGTAATAAAGATCTATGTAAATAACAACAAATACCACAAATCGAATTTTTTTATATAATAATTATATAATTAGCAAGATATACATTACAAATGTATACAAATGAAGCAATTAAATAATAAACATAGTTCATAAGGAAAGTGCTTTAGAACTATTAATGCACATACAAATTAATAAGTAAATAAAAATAATAAAATCATAACGTCTCACTTTTAAAAAAACAAAATAGTACATATATTAAAAACATTATTTTTCTTAAATTACCTTTTAAGATCTTATATCACATGTAACAGTTTTAATAATATCACATATACAGGGTGTCCGGTAATGGTCGCCTCAACCGTCGTGTGCAGGTAGAGTAAGTTAAACCGAATAAGAAAGTCCTCTACCGTTTTGCGATTTTCGCAATAATTATTGTGTTATTAAATAAAAAAGATCGGCCAATCTAAGCGCGCGACGAGATGAGACGGTCCCCTGTCACACGATACACGGCGCGCGGCAAAGCGGAGGGAGGAGCGAACGCGATGGCTACGAACGGCGCGTAACGCTAAAGCTCCGCGACAACTATTTTCTCTCTTTCCCTTTTCATCTCACTTTCTTTACTAAAAACGAATCTTTTTATTTTCAAAATGGCATCTTGATTAATTATTGTAAAGTACAGTTTTGAAAAATTAATAATCGCATTGACATCATTTTCGACGATGTATCTCATTAAAATTTAACATGCATACAAAGCAAAATAAGAGTCTGATGCAAATCACACCATACACGGAGAGAATTTTCTCTTATTAGAATTTATCCTGAAAATCATGATAATCGTGGGATAATATGGTGTAGGAAAAATATTATAAGAGTTTTTTTGATTAATATTTACTACATTAAAAATTATTAATATGAACATAGTAAAATTAATCGAGTACATTTTTTATTTTATTGTGGTAGATATTAATATTTTTATTGTGGTAAATATTAATCAGAAAAATTCTTATAAAATTCTTCCAGTACCTTACTGTCCCACGATTATCATGATTTTCAGGGTAAATTTTAAGAGAAAATTTTTTATGTGTAGTATTCGGATACGTTTTATCAAAATTTACGTTTTTAAAATAATCAATAAATGATAATAACGAGAGAGAGAGAGAGAGAGAGAAAGAGAGAGAGAGAGAGAGTGAGGAACGTTATTATCATAAATGATAACGTTCCTCACTCACTCACTCACTCTCTCTTTCTCTCTCATTCCCTCTCTCATTATTATCATTTATTGATTATTTTAAAAAACGTAAAATTTTGATAGGATGTATTCGAATACTACACAGAGAAAATTTTTTCTTAAAATTTACTCTAAAAATGATGGTAATCGTGGGACAATGGTATTGAAAGAATTTTATAAGAATTTTTCTGATTAATATTTACTATAATAAAAATATTATAGAAAAGAAAGTGAGATGAAAAGGGAAAGAGAGAAAATAGTTGTCGCGGAGCTTTAGTGTTACGCGCCGTTCGTAGCCATCGCGTTCGCTCCTCCCTCCGCTTTGCCGCGCGCCGTGTATCGTGTGACAGGGGGCCGTCTCATCTCGTCGCGCGCTTAGATTGGCCGATCTTTTTTATTTAATAACACAATAATTATTGCGAAAATCGCAAAACGGTAGAGGACTTTCCTATTCGGTTTAACTTACTCTACCTGCACACGACGGTTGAGGCGACCATTACCGGACACCCTGTATAGTATAGTATAGTTAATATAATAATTGAAGATCACATATCAGATCATCTATCACATATCTATCTAAGATCACCTATCACATAAATAAAAAATCTTAAACAAAAATATTGCTTTGCGTATTAAATAATAAAATTAAATTAGATTTAAAAAACAATGTAACTGAAAATATTATTTTAAACTTAAAATTTTACTTAAAAGAAACAGTCTTTTTTATAATATCACATATAGTAATGTATCACATATTGTAATAAAAAATACTTTACTAATAAAAAATAAAAATAATTTATGAAAAAAATAAAAATCATTAAAAACAAAAAATATTACATTTGCTTTATATTGGAGAAAATAAAGCATCTGTTATCATTTTCTTTCTTATATTTTTCTCAGATTGTGGAAGATTTGTCAAGTGAGCAACAATAAATTGTGTAAATGCTTCATCTTCATTATTGTTTTCACGTTTGTTATCTAAAACATTGATGATTTTCTGGCTAACCGATGTAAATATATTTTCTAATTCCTTTGTTTCATCGACTTTACTTTTTTTAGATTTAGGTTTTGTATGTAATACATATAATTGTGAATCTTTGTCAATGTTGCGTTTATGTGTTACATGTGCTTCAAGAGTATCTTCTAAAATATTTTCTTTATTTTCACCATTAAAATTATTATCTTCTGTTTCGTGCATAGAATGACTTGATTTTTCTTTGGTATCAAATACTTCATTCGAACTAGATTGTGGAATTTCTGTTGATAGTTCTAAAGATGATGTAGATGTTGAAGTTTTATTTGCTTTTATATTACTGCATGTTCTGAAAATATAAGAATATATAAGTATATATACATATTATACAATTAAAATGTGGATTTTCAAGCAATTATCATTATAAACCTTCGTCTCTTGATATAATTGTCAAGAAAAGATAATTGCGTATAAAATGTGAAGGGTTTATGAGTTGAAGCACCACTTCCACTCTTATATTGACTATCTATTATTCGTTTCTCACGATTATATTGATTTCTAAGAGATGTGCATCTAGTTTGACAATAATCAGGTGTATAAAAGTTGCCTGTAAAAATGTTGAGATTTTATCATTATAATTAGCATAATATATTAGTAATAAGACATAATAAGAAATATTAATAAAAAATATTTGATATTTACCATAATTTTTATTTTGCATTATTTTAGAAATTTCTTTCCAAGCATTATCTTTAATTATTATATTTTTAAAATCTTTGTGTCCTTTATTGTACAGAAATGGACGTTCTCTATATAATTCAATTAGAAAAACATCACCATCTTTTTCTTCTATAGAAATATTATTTTCATTTTCATTTGACACTTTATTGTCTGTATAATATGTATTATTAGGTTCACAATAGTGATGATCTTCCATTTTAACTAAAAGGAATTAATAAAAGGATATAGATAACATTAGATAATATATGTATACATACATATAGATTTTGTTAAATGTTATACAAAAATAATTAACAAGATTTTTAAACATATATAATACTATTAAATCAAATAATATTTAATTTAATAGAACATTTTATTTATAAGTACATTAGATAAATTTCTTTGAACAAAAAAGTTAGGTTATATTCACAGTTATTGAAATATATTTCGAATATGAAATATTATTATTACATATTTATAAGTTTAAAATGTATTATGTCATAACTATTTATAAAATATTCATTATTAATTGTATAATAGAATTGTTATTTGTGTTTACACATTAACATACGTTTTACGTTTATTCCTTAAAACGTCGCGTATACTACACAAGACAGGAAACATTAACACAGTATTGTGCGTTACCTAAGACAAAGACTTAGGGCATAAAACAGTGTTTTAAGGTTATAAGTCAGCCATTCTGCTCAGGCCCGAAGGAAAAAGATAACCTCTGAATTAGTGTAGCCAGTGTAGCCAAAACGAACAAACCTAATGTAGCAACCTTTGATTGGGCTGCTATTTTTTCTTCTATTCGCGCCAGTTTTATAAAATTTCTATTCCTATCAAATATAATAAATTATTAAATGTTTCAAAAAATACCTGAAAATTTTAATTCTTATTTTATTATTTAATGTTTTAATATTATTAACCTTAAGGGTCGGCAGGCGACATGGTGGAGACGCCTATCGGCCGGCCGGGAATTAGAGATTCTTATATTCCAGATATTAGCGAAACTACTGAATGAATCTTATTAAATTTATGATATTCTTAATCAGTAAGCTCAAATGCAGTCCGCCAAAGAGTTATTTATTGAAAAAAAGATGAAAATAAAATTTATAATATAACTTGGGGGAATGCGCAGCTAGTAACGGGTAAGGTTGGGTTAGCCAGGAGTCCGTATTTTATTTATTATAAATTTTTCAGAGCAAAAATGCAAAATCCGACTCTTTGGCGGACTACTTTATTATATCAAGAATATATTAAAAAAAAAAAACCAAAGTTATGTCACTTATTTTATGAAATATCTGGACTATAAGATTCTCACTAGATTCATAAGGAGCAGGGGAAATTTCCGTGGTAACATACTGACAGCTAACAGCTTGACAAGGAGAGACTATCATTCTGTCCTTGTCTCTCTTACATCGCATATGTAGTAACATCCATGTAGACACAAACACTAATGCGTTGAACGAATGCGATTATTGGGAGATATCAGCAAGAACCGGTTTTCGTATTATCATTGTTTCTCTGTATATGTATATTATATGTAAAAGAACAATAAGAATAGCAATAATTCTTGCCTAACATTATCTTCCAATTATCGTTTCGTGTACGCAATATATATTTCACATTATGCATCTGTAACAAATAATCGAATGATTTATTTAAATATTTGCATATAATCTATATAAATCTATATAATAAATAAAATGTGTAATAAATTATCGAATGATTTATTTAAATATTTGCATATAATCTATGTAAATAAAATATGTACAAATAAAATAATATTTATGCAAATATTATTTTATTTGTGTACATATTTTATTTATATACCCAAACAACACCAAGTCCAAAATTGGCGCGTAAGATATCTTTAAGATGTCTTTTTGATATCATATCATAAAATAGCTGTCTTAAAGATTTCTTAATGCTATCTTATGCGTCAATTTTAGACTTGGTGCTGTCTGGGTAGATAATATGCAAATTAATATGCAAATAATAAATCATTCGATATAATTTGTTACAGATGCATAATGCGAAATACATATATTGCGTACACGAAACGATAATTGAAAGATAATGTTAGGCAAGAATTATTGCTATTCTTGTTCTTTTACATATGTGTGTGTGGGTGTGTGTGTGTTTACAAAAATGTAGATTATTTCACATAATGTGTTTCAAATTATTATGATTTATATATTTGTAAATAAATCTATATAAATAATTAAATATTTATGTACAAATAAAATAATATTTATAAATATTTTATCTATCGAACCTCTAAAGACTTTGTATTAGTAGTATAAGGAAACGTGCAAAAAATATTTTCAATTTTTTAATTTAGTTTTTTCAATAAACTGTTTATAGGTTCGACCTTTTATATATTTTTTATATAAACTACAAGAAGTTTTATTTTGAGCCGTCGTAGCACTTTTTATCACATCCCAATTTAAAGCTATATATTTTACGGAAAAGTATCTAAAATGCCCTTTTTTGCATCTTTAGATCAAGATATCTAAAAAACGTGACGTGATACGCAATTTTTGCGGCCGAATTTGTAATCGGCATGCAAAAAAATCTACAAAAATACGCTTTGGAAATCTTCGAACCTGAAAAAAGTCATTTTTTGTCGACCAGTGTTATTGATTGAAGCATAGCACAAACTGAACATTTTATATTGTATACATTGTCTGCATAATATTTTACTTATTTATAAAATATATAATATATAAGTTTATATATATGCACACACATAGATATGACAATAGCGTTATCGTGATTTTTTTCGATTATTGAAGTTGTATTGTATAATCTCTCTCTTATCTCTTTCTCTCTGCTACATAAATACTATTATAACGTAAAAGAACTTACGAGTAACGTATGATGGCTCAATGCAATAATATTCAATCACGTAAAAAACTTGAGTTTAAATATATCAATATCAATTTTTTTACAATATATTAGAATATAGAAAAATTATAGAAATATAAGGCGATAAACTTGAAAATTTTTAAATATTGAAAATATTTTAATCATTTTTACAATTACATACACTATATATATATATAAATGCAAAATAAGTCCGTAAATAAATTTATCAAGTAATAAATCCGTTGCATGCTTGCAGCTACATATGCATACACAAATAGCTGGTATGTTGATTTTTATTAAAAATTTATTTTCTGTATTATTTTGCATTTATATAGTGTGTATGTGGGTGTGTGTGTGTGTGTGTGTGCGCGCGCGCGCGCGCGTGTAGTAAAAATATTTTCAATATATTTATAAAATTTTTATTGCCGAAATATATTTTTTTATCATTTCTCTGTATTCCAATATATTATTAAAAAATTGATATTGATATATTTGAACTCTAATAATTTACTGGGTGATACATACTGAACATCCTTTGCATTGATCAATATTACTCGACATAAGTTCTTTTATGTTATAAGTATTTATGGAGCAAATTATACAATAACATCAATAATAGAAAAAAAATCAAGATTAACCAACGCATATTCGTCAATCTATGATTGCTATACAAGCTAATAATAATTTATATTCGTTCTCTTATTCTTATCTCTCGAAAAAGTATAAGCAATAAATTATCAAATCTAACAAGTACGCGTGTCTAACATTGTAGACTAATTTACTTTGAATTATGCTACTGTTATTATTTATCATTAGACAATTATAAAACATATATATATATAGCACTACAAATTATATATGTATATGTTTTATAATTTATTTTATATTTTATTATTTGACAAGTTAAATCTCTCTGAATCATAATTTGCGCTTACATCTTAAAGACGAAATGCTGTAACTCTCTGATATTCCAATCTGTATTTTTGAAAAGGACCACATCCCGTATGGTCGAAACGTTAAAATAAATATATATACAACTTTAATTTGAGGCCAGTGTAGTCAGACCAAATCTATAACCTCTGTTTTATAATTGTCTAATGATAAATAATAACAGTAGCATATATAATTGAGAGTAAATTAGTATATTTTATATATATATATATTTATATATAAATAATATATCCACATATGTGCATAAGCATATATAAAATTTACAAAAATGGGTGCTTATTAGTCTTGCTACGTTACTGCTTTCTGCTACGGAAGGCCAGAAAGCATTTTCAGGCGGCATCTCGCGTATACCGGCACGGTAGTGGAACAAGGAGAACACGTGATTATCGGTCCTTGTCTCTCTTACGTGCGTCCGCGTGAGCGATGCAGTGGTGTATGTACGTGTACAGACATACACCACTACATAAAACCCGAGAATTGGTTTCTCGGCGTTGGCAACACTGAAACCGGAGTTTCACGTTGTCACCGCACGAGGTCTCCAATATCAATTCGGAGTTTGCCTGGGTGTACTGCCGACCCTTAAAGCGGGGTTTACAATGGCAGCAGGAGTACAGAGTACAAGAGTAAGCAGTAAGGCTGGAGTCCCATGGAGCAGATTACGCGGAAGTGGAACCAGCGGATCGCCAATCACGGAATCGTTCCAATGGAGCTCATCAATAAGTTCTATCGGAACGATTCCGTGATTGGTGATCCGCTGGTTCCGCTTCCGCGTAATCCTCTCCAAGGGACGCCGGCCTAAAGCTGATGGCACATAAAAAAATTTAAACAGTAAGAAAGTAAGCATTAAAGTCAAGGCACACAGAAACGTAAGATGTTACATTCTTCTAATCGCATTATTACTTTAGGAAATTGTGACAAATGTAAGAAGGCCGTGATATTAAATACCAGTGGAAAATTTATTAATATAAATTGCTTTGGTAAGTTATTACCATAGACTATAGAGTAAGTTATTACCATAGACTACTTCAGATTCATGTAAATTGTCTTCTTCGAAATCATTTTTATATGTATCACGGCAATAGTCGTGATTGATGATACTCATAATTGTTAATTTAATCTTTTATATAACCTATTTAATGTTTTTATGAGTACACGTCTCGTCGTATACGACTATATAAACATGCTCATGATCTGTGGATTTAAGAAGTAAGGGTGCCGTCACATGAGGCGTAACTTGCGTTAAGCGTAACCTGCGTATTCTAGTGTAATCTAGTGATTTAATAAAAGATACGCCGTGGTTACGCTATTCTGAAGGACGGCATTTACATAGGGCATATTGCGCGGAACGTGTAACTAATACAACCAATCGTAGATTAGAGTTTCCGTTGTATGCTTTAACAGAAATGTTATGCGGAAGGTCCTACAGATACTTTGGATGAACTCTTGATCGAAGCAGTGAGGGCTCTCGTCTTCTACATATTTCATTTATCTTGTCACTTTGCCAGCCATTTTAAATATGTGCGTTTTACGGAACCCAAAGCATCGGTTCCCCATGAAGCGTATTATTTGGGACGCGTTACGAAAATCAATTACAAGTCCTATTTATAAATAGGTCTTTGCATTCTCTTGGATTATTAAATAAAATAAATACATTTAATTACTATAATACAATAAAATGATACAACAAAATATATGCAAAGAATGTAGTAAACATGCTGTTATAACATATTGTCACGACAAAATTTCCATCTACAACGATGCGATCCTTATCTTCCACATAATGCTTGAAGCAATGCTCGACAAAATTAGTAGAAAATTGGAACAGCCATCCACAATACCCGCATTTGTGCTGAAAAGATTTAAACATGCAATGTAGAAAATAATGCATTATAATGTTCATATTGCTCAAAATTCTCAAAAATTCATGCATGTAAAACAAGAAATCAATATATGTTAAATATTAGAGAAAGAGAAAACAGATTTCAAATGCAAAAAGTACGAAGACCTATATACTAATATACAATTTAAACTTGAAATTTTGTATCACATGTCGTGAGCAGTAGACTGTTTTTAATCGAACGCTATTAAAGCTTATATAATAAATTAGATTTTTGTTAACTTACCCTTATTCTTGTTCATCTTATTAATGTATAGGTATGGATGGATTAAAATTAACTTCTTCTTTGTCTTTAGTCTTTGGCAGAAGAACGCACAAATGGAGTTGTGTGTTTTTTTTACAAATACGCATCAGCGTTTCTTCCGTCAGAAATTGAATTCGGCGTAACGATAATAGCGTACAAAGCATAAAATAACTAGACAGAAGCTGATACTGAAATGGTCGGCGTAAGTTACCGCAAGTTACGCGTACGCAAGTTACGCCTCATGTGACGGCACCCTTACTGCTTACATTTTTTTATGTGTCACGACCTTAAACATAGTACAAAATGGGATTTGTTCATTTCGTTACTCCCGACGTTCTTGTTTGTCGAAGATCGCAGAGAGACGCTCAAATAGCAAACTGACGTCAGTAAATGTCAAAATGACATTATTCTGACATCTAATAACTTCATCGACGTCAAAATAATGCTTGCTACTTGAGCCGACCTTAATATAAGTTTATAGTTATAAAAAGCGACATATAGTTATAAAAAGACACTCCTTGAATACATAAAACTTTATTAATTCGATAAATATTTTTATACAAAGTTATTAAATGGTTTATTCCAGGTAGCAACCATACGTCATTTTGACGTCGATAACGTCAATATAACGCCATTAAACATAAAAAATGACGTCGCATTTATTTTAACATTTAATGACGTCAGTTTGCTACTTGAGACTCTATATATAAATCTTTTTTTTTTACAAAAAATATTATATATCTTTCTTCCCCTTTCCCCCTTTCCTCCCTCTCTGTCTTTCTCTTGGTGCATTTCATACCATGCATTGTACTTCGGAAATATATATAGATTCAAAAATTCGAAAGTCATTCTAAAAAGCATACGTCACAGATGTTCCGATGCGCAACGCTCTCTGTGATAATTTTGATTGGCCAACGGAACACGGTTCAACATGGAGTACGTTGGTACGTGCAAAATCCTGTTTATTTTTCATGTGCTTTCTCGTAAACATTTTTCACGCGCTATCGATATTCCTCAGCCTCCCTTTCGCTCTTTTCTCTCAATCGCATAAATAAAAGTAGCTGACGGATGGACGTTCGCGCTGTCCCGTCAAAATGCATTATTACACGCGCGTTGTGTGTCAGATAATTTTATGACCTGCTCTTCTTCCTCTCTCTTTCTCTCTCTCTCTCTGTGTCTCTCTTTTTTTCTCTTTCTATATCATTGTTTTTATCGAAAGTTTCTTCGTTGCATTTGATTAAATTCATCATTGGATTCTTCGATGCAGCAATGTACGTTTTCGCGAAATATATATTTTTTCAAATAGATGCAACTCGAAACTAACCTTTTAGTATTTTCGTATATAAAAAGAAATGTTTCTATTTTATTTATGCGCATGGGTGTTGTATAACATTAGATACTTTGTGTGTGATCTAATTCATATAAATTAGTTAATCTGAGCTAATGGTTAATAATATATATAAATATATATTTAATAGTTGATATATATATGCAAAATATTTAATATTTAACCAATATTTATATATATGTATATATTTAATATTTAATCAATATTTATATATATCAATATTAATATTAATATAATTATTAATTATAATGTGATTGCAGGAAAAGTTGCGAGAAAAGGTTTGCGTTACATGAGGGTTTGCAAATTTGAAGAATCTTTTTCTATCTTTCCAGATACTGTAAAGAATGATGACAGTGACAGTTGTTGCAACTCGTCCCCGTGTTCGGAGCTCGCGTCGAATCCAAAGTCTACCGAAACTATTGAAACAAATGCAAAAGAACTTACAACGGAACAGGAAAACAATATCGGAACATCACATAATACAACTGCAACTGCCTTGCAAGAACCGCCCATGGAGAATATAAATTTCACAGTAATTTACAATAAACAGAAGATTAGTGTGAATTTTGCTTTAGATGGTACAGTTGCCGAATTAAAGACACATCTGCAGAAAATTATCTCAGTACCGCAAGCAATGCAGAAAGTTATGTTTAAAGGATTAGCCAAAGATGATCAGACTCTTAGGAATTTGGGAATAACAAAAGGTAATAAATTAACATTTATATAATATATCTTAGAATTGTGCAAAACATTATTTATCTTTTTGGTATATAATATTGTTCTTTAATCTTGTTTTATAATATCTAAGGTGCCAAAGTCATGATAGTTGGATCAAAGCTAGATGATGTATTAGCTGTGTCAATTCCAACAAAACAAGATCTCATAGATGAAGCTGTCTCTGCAGTAAGTAAAGAACCCCTTTCACAGCAGAAAGTACATAGGAAAGTCTTAGATAAAGGTATTCCAGAGGATGTGATGCCAGGGATATTAGATAGCAAGGTTGTATAATTTCTATAAAGTTTATTTTTGTATATGTACATATATATGTATGATAAAAACTTATTAATACAACTAATTTCATATATAGGAACCTTTGCCTGAATTTCCATTAGCTGGAATGTTAAACAAGTCTGGAGGGAAAGTTAGATTAACATTTAAATTGGAACAAGATCAACTTTGGATCGGCACGAAAGAAAGAACAGACAAAATACCTATGAATTCAATAAAAGGTGTTCACAGTGAACCTATTCACGACCATCCCGAGTATCATATTATGGTATATATATATATATATTACTTTACTATTATACTGCAAAGGAGAATATTAAAAATAAGCCATTTTTGGCCCAAAAGTAGAACCTAAATCAACCATTGGAAACCGTTTTTGGAAGCAGAAAATAACAATTATTTGTTTACCAGATTCGGGGAAAGTTATGAAAACAAAGATATATTATTGTTTATTATTTATTATTAGAAGTCATAAAGATTTTTGTTTGGTCGACCTTTAATTTACCTATTTTATAATTTTATGATTTTTAAGCTTTATATTTTTGATATATATCTTCTATCTATCATATATATATATATAAATAAAAAAAATATATATATAATTATATATTAATAGTATTTTCTGTTTCTAGAAGATTCTATAAACAGTTTCCAATGATTAATTTAGGTTCCACTTTTGGATAAAAATTGCTTATTTTTAATATCCTCCCTTTAATGATCTTATTTTCATGACTAAATCTAATAATAATCTTTAAATTCTTATAGGCAATACAATTAGGCACTACAGAAGCATCAAGATACTGGATATATTGGGTCCCTGCACAGTACATATCTGCTATTAAAGACGCTATTCTTGGCAAGTGGTGTTATTTCTGATTCACTGAAAATTTCCTTTTTTGTGAATCACAATCTTGCAAATCGCAGAAATTGAGCAAAATTAAATCAAGTGTAAACATTGATGCAAACACTGCTGTTCCATTGACATAAAAACTGTCAGCTAGTCACACACATTTTTAACAGTAAGTAATAATTTATTTTGAGTTGCATTAATATCATCAAGAATACCCAATAAACATAGTCTATCTTGCTAAGAAAATAATTTAGGTGACAACCTTGTTTTATTGGGAGAAAAAAATATAAACACACTATATATGCCAATGTTTTATATTTTCATAGTCAAGATTTAAGTGTAATCTGAATTTTCTACACAGCTGAATGTAAGTTAGACAGTCTTTTATACGAGAACTGTGATTAGTGGAACTTCCATAATTAATGTGTTGTGATAATATTATATGCGTCTTTGAATATATAATTAAATTCTTTGTTTTTATTTGATCAAAATGTATTTATACATTTTTAAAAATCTGCAAATTTTATTTAAAATTTGTAAAAATCATTTATATGCGTTTATTTGCGCGCGTGTGTGTGGGTGTGTGTGTGTGTATATGATTCCATTAATTGATAAAATCTCTTTGAAATAAAAGTTGTAAGTTGATCTGGATATTATGATATACAAAAGTTAAATAATTGGGATAAAATATTAATTGAAGAGGAAACTATTAATTACAACTAATGTATTATTTATTTAATAAGGGATTTTCATAAATTTCTATTTTATTGATCAATTAATTTTAATTTTATTAGATATGCCTGTGCATGAATGTGTATGTATGCATATGAATGCTTTGTATGTGTGAGTATGTACCTTCAATAAGTGCACCATTATTTTCATGAAGAACATATGTTCTCTGCAGAATATATGTAGTAAGTATAACAAAAAATATTTTTCTGCCATTTTTATGCTGAAAAGTTGCATAGAAATGCGACTCATTAGAAATATACAGTATTTTCTGTTATGAAGATGTTGCAGCAAAAGACAAAATTTTAATACTACATCTACAAGCAAACTTTTGAAGTAATCATTATTTATGCAACCTATAAGTCACTCATTATTCATTTTATGACTTGCTCAGTTTGTGTGTATGTCATTTAATATGTTGAATTTTGTGACAATAGAAGCGAAAAAACAAACATGAGAATTCTTATAGATACCATTTTTAAATGAAAAGATATTTCGATTCTTTAATTTTATATTTTTTTTGTTTCTGCAACAAATTACTCGCATACTCTTTACTAAATTTTAAAGATTTTATATATAGAGTGTATAAAAAATCATGATATATATTCAATCTACATATATAAAATAGAAATAATTATATAATAGAGCAAAATTCGATAAGCCGACTGTCATTGTAAATTGTATGTTATTCGAGGTGGATTTTTTCAAAATGGAAAACAGATTTTTTCAAAAACCCATGATATAAAAAAATTTATATGAAAAAATTGTATTCTATATTTTCGACTTGCATTTACATGAATTATTTCCATTTCGTTCGTACCACGATTTGATTCCTGTATACAATGTACAAGATGTAATTGAAAAGTTCTATGGATGGATTATCGCATGTAACGAAAATTAGAGATGTGCAACTATTGAAAATTGGTTGTCGCAGATAATCCCATGTAAAAATTTAGTGAATTTTTGCTGAGGATGTAAGCTATTCTATTCTTCATTTTATTTAGTAAATATGATTAATACAACATAATCCGAATTTATACACAGCTTTTTTTCTATATGAAATGATGAAATAATTTTACTCGTTTACAAGATTTTAATAAATACATATATATATTTGATATTGAGATTTTCATCTTCAAATATGTGACTTCTCAACTCTGCCATTAGATAGTGCAAATTTAAGACACACTCTGTATACTTCTTTTTTTTTAATAATACAAGTTTATTATACATTACAACATTTTATTTTGTCATCAATCAAAGCAGTACTTGTGAATAAAAAGAAAATGAATTAACAAGATTGTCGTTTATCGTATTAACTTGACAATACAGAGAAACAACGAATATTTCACGTTTATAATAATATTAAAAAATTCATTTTTTTTATTGAATCTGTAAGCAAAAAATATCAAGTGTCCAGAAAAGCTCAGACCGAATCAATTTATTACTATCCCATGATCTGTGAAAACTATATGAAAAAACGTATATATGCTCTTTAATATTGTAACTGCTGTAAGTTTTATACTGTTATATTGTGTAAGAGAATAATCGCGAATAAGATAAAAATAAAAATTTGTGGTAATTTGTGTGCAATTAATAAAATCTATCTAATTTTTAAGAAAGATCTGCTTTGGAAGTCGGTTTGAATGGGACTTGTACATTATACGTTATGTGTGATTTGATAAAATAGAAATACTTCTGAAACTGTTTTTTCAATGCTTTTTTTTATCCTTTTAATAACAATTTAAGACAATTTAAGATCTAATTAAAAATAAGAGAATTAGAGAATTAAATAAAATGTTTCTCAATTTTAATTACAGGTATGTTAAACATTAATATAATATTTATTAATATTTATTAAAAAATTATTAGAGAGACGAATTGAAAGTAATTAGTTGTTATCCTTTTATTTTGTTTTTATTTTACTATTATTACAATTTTATTTTAGCAGTCAATTATGCTTCAATTATATAGTGCATGCATTTTCTAATTGATATTCAATTAATGGCAGGATCGGCAATCGATACTTAATGAAGATTAACACATTAACATCTCAATGATGACGAGATCATCGCGATTAAATCGATATTAAACATTGAAAATTAACATCAAACTAATATCTAAACATGCTGTCAATCTCCAATTTACTCATATAAGACTTAATTTCCAACCTATTTACACTTAATTATAATTACTTTAATAATTATTAAAGTTATTATAAGTATTAACACTCGTTCTATGAGTGTTAATACTCAAATTTGTACGTTAATTTTATCAAAGTTAATACTCAAATTAGAATGTTAATCATCAAAATTGAGTATATATTTTTAAATTAATTTCCAACCTACACTTATCATTGAAATTGTAAGTGTTAACACTCGTTCTATGAGTGTTAATACTCAAATTTGAATGTTAATCATCAAAATTGAGTACATTTTTAAATTAATTTCCAACCTACATTTATCATTGATGGTTAAACCTACAACTTGCCTCAAACTTTAATGATCAATGTATGTAGTATGTATAAATTTAAACGTTAGAAAGTGTTACTTAAGGGTCGACAGGTCGGTCGGCCAAACTCCGAATTGATGTTGGAGACCTCGCGCGGTGACAACGCGAAACTCCGATTTCAGTGTTGCCAACGCCGAGAAACCAATTCTCGGGTTTTATGTAGTGGTGCATGTCTGTACACGTACATACACCATTGCATTGCTCACGCGGACGCACCGTAGAGAGACAAGGACCGATAATCACGTGTTCTCCTTGTTCCTCTACCGTGCCGGTATACGCGAGATGCCGCCTGAAAATGCTTTCTGGCCTTCCGTAGCAGAAGGCAGTAGCGTAGCAAGGCTAATAAGTACCTACTTTTTATAAATTTTATATATCCTTATGCACATATGTGCGTATATATATATATATATATATATATATATATATATTATATAAGGGATATGTTGATTATTCTTGATTTCTTTTTGATTATTGATGCTATTGTATAATTTGCTCCAATAACTTATAACGTGAAAGAACGTACCGTTGAGTAATATATAATCAATGCAAGGATGTTCAGTATATCATCCAGTAAATTAGAGTTCAAATATATCAATAAAAAATATTTTTACTACATATATATAAGTGTAAAATAATTCAGAAAATAAATTTAATAAAAATCTACATACCAGCTGTGTGCATGTGTGCAATTGATTTATTGAAATTTATTTACGGAAGTATTTTGCATTTATATATTTATAGTGTGTGTAGTTGTAAAATGATTAAAATATTTTCAATATCAAATTTTTAAGTTTATCGCCTATATAAAAAATATATTTCTATGATTTTCTATATTCTAATATATTATAAAAAAATTGATATTGATATATTTGAACTCAAGTTTTTTACGTGATTAAATATTCTTGCATTGAGCCATCATACGTTACTCGTAAGTTCTTTCATATCTGTATATATATATATAATATTTCATTTATTTATAAAATACATTTTTAATTCATATTCAACCTGAATGATATTTTCTATATGTTTATGCTATCCTCCGATCTATCCCTAACAAATTAGGAGGTGTAATTGCATTATTATCATCAATTATTATCTTATATTTTTTACCTCTAATTTCTATAAAATTTAATTCATTATCATTTTATCCTTTAAATCAATATTTATTTTGAATTTTCATTAATATTTTTATTCTATTAACATGAGCAGGAGCTCAACCTTTTATCATTATTAGACAAATTTTATCATTATGTTACTTTCTTTATTTTATCTTATTACCTTTCCTAATAAAAATTTGAGATTTAATTATTTTTAAATAAATATTTTAAAATTTATTATTATAAATAAATTTAAAATATTAAAAATAATTATATTTAATATTTAAATTTTTTATAAATTACTATTAAATTAAGTTAATAATCTTGAATTTAAGTTTATGTTTTGAAAACATATTAAAGAAATTTTAATTTTCTATTAACTTTTAAACATTTAATTTTTTTTACTAAATTATTATTAATAATATAAATTTAAATCCAAAAATTAATAAAATATAAACCAAAATTATTGGTAAAATAATTTTCCAACATAAATATATTAATTTATCATATCGTATTCGAGGAAGTATTCCATGTATAAAAATTACTATTCTACATAAAATATTAATTAAAATAAAAGTTAAAATTATTGAATATTTTAATAAATTCCTAAATATATAAATTCTAATTAATCTAAAAAAAATAATTATTCCATATTCAGATAAAAAAATTAATGTAAACCCACCTCTAAAATATTCAATATTAAATCATCTGACTCACTTTCGATAAAATCTATAGGACTTCGATTTAATTCAGCTAAAATCCTAATAAAAACTATAATAAACAAAGGATATAAAACTACTATATATCATAAATAAAATTGATAATTAATAAAATCAAAAAAAGAATATCTCTCTCTTACTAATATAATAACATAATTTATATTACTAAAATAATATAACATATTACTAAAATAATTAAAATAAATCTTACTTCATATGATAATATTTGTGAAACTGATCGTATTGCCCCTATTATTGAATAAATCGAATTAGCTGATCATCCCATAAAAATTATAACATACCCTCTATTAGTTATAAAAACAATTATTAATAAAATAGAATAATTTAAAAAATAAATATTAGTAATGTAAGGAAATACCAATCATATTATTATTAAAACAAATCTAATTATAGGACATAAATAAAAAAAATTATAATTAGATTTATATACATAAAATAATTCTTTATTAAGTAATTTAATAGCATCACTTAAAGGTTGAAATAATCCTATAAATCCCACCTTATTAGGTTCTTTACGAATTTGTACATATCTTAAAATTTTTCGTTCCAATAAAGTTAAAAAAGCTACCCCAACTAATATAATTAATAACAAAATTAACAATCTTAATATATTTAACGCACTATAAAAATATAATCTTAAATTTTGACAAATTATTACTTGTATAACTTTTTTCTATTATACATCATTAAAATTCTAAATTTAATACACTTAAATTTTGCCAAAGTAATTTTATTTATTTACATATATTTGATCAATTAAATTTATTCATTAAAAAAAATATAATTTAAAAAAAGTCCTTTTGTACAAAATTTTCTTAATTTTATTATAGATAGAAACCGATCTGGCTTACACCGATCTGAACTCAAATCATGTAAAATTTTATTAGTCGAACAGACTAAAATATTAAACTTCTTTATTTAATTTTTATTTTAATTCAACATCGAGGTCGCAATCATTTTTATTAATATGATCTTTCTAAAAATATTACGCTGTTATCCCTAAGGTAATTAATTTTTATAATTATTATAAAAAAAAAAAATTTTTCTTAATTTAATAATCAATCCTTTATAAAAATTTCATTAATTAATGTTAAAATTATCTTTAAATTAAAGTTCATTTTATTTAATTATCCTCCCAATAAAATATAATCATTAAAATAAAATTTATTTCCTTAAATAAAAAAATTATATTAAATTTAATAGGGTCTTCTCGTCCCATAATTTCTTTTAAGAATTTTAACTTAAAATTTAAATTTTAAATCTACAAATTAAAACAGCTTTAATCAATTCCTTCATTCCAGTTTTCATTTAAAAAACAATTGATTATGCTACCTTTGCACCGTCAATATACTGCGGCTATTTAAAAATCATTGAGCAGAAATAATTTTAAATTATTATCAAAAAACCATGTTTTTGTTAAACAAGTAAATTAACGAAAATTAATGTGTATATGCATTACAATATATTCAATACAATATTCTCTTAATTTGAACGAAAATTATAAATAACTTATGCGTAACATATATTTTTGGACTCCTAAATAAAAAATATATTATATTATTTGCAAAAAATAAGATGAAATATTTTTTATTCGAATAGTCTCAACTGCTCTTTTAGCTGAATGTTTAGAAGCAATGAAAAAAATCGAGGATCTACGAAAAATTTAAGTACATTTCTAAGATTTTTTTATATGATATAAAAAAAATATATGGTATATAAATTGATTTTTTAATTTTTTTATTAATTTTTAATTACACACACACACACACAAATAGATTCTTATTATTTAAAATAGTTTTTATTTTTGTTCTTTATTTACATATGCATACATATACAAAAAAATAAAAATAATATGATAGCCTTTTTGCTGACATTATCTCTCAATATTTGCATCCGTGTGCTCACGTATTAGTTTTTGTACCTACATGGACGCTACTACATATGCGATGTAAGAGAGACAAAGATGGAATGATGCTCTCTCCTTGTCAAGCAGTCAGCATGTTACCACAGAAATTTCCCCTGCTCCTTATGAATCTAGTGAGAATCTTATCGTCCAGATATTTCATAAAATAAGTGACATAACTTCGTGAATTTTTTTTTAATATATTCTTTATATAATAAAGCAGTCCTCTAAAAGGCCGGATTTTACATTTTCGCTCTTAAAAATTTATAATAAATAAAATACGGACTCGCGGCTAACCCAACCTTACCCGTTCCTAGCTGTGCATTCCCCCAAGTTTATTAAAAATTTTTATTTTTATCTTTTTTTCATAAAATAGCTCTTTAGAGGACTACAAATGAGCTTACTGATTAAGAATATTCTAAATTTAATAAGATTCATTCAATATTTTCGCTAATATCTGGAAAATAAGAATCCGTAATTCCCGGCCGGCCGATAGGCGTCTCCACCATGTCGCCTGTCGACCCTTAACTCGAGTGTTAATTATCAAAGTTGGGTGTATATTTGTCATAAGTGTAAATTAAAGGCATTACATTAAATAATAGAACAAAACTTTAAAACCGCATATATGTATATAATCTTGTTGATACTACGTGAAAAACACATTCCTAAACGTGTCGCGCGCACGCACACGCCACGTGCGAGCTATATTTTTCTACTAGAAACGGAAGAACACACATCTGTTGAACACGCTACGCAGGAAACGTCTTGTTAAAGTACTTAGCTGCAGCTTCCATTCGTAAGGCAGCTGTGAATGCCGCTGGGAGGAGAATCCCCACCAAGACCAAGGGGAGATGAAAGTTTCTGCTGTATAATCAATAGCAGTTTTGCAGTTCTCGCAGTCGCGTGTGTATGTAGCTCAAGGTCGAGCAGAATGTTGCGCGTACTATATAAGCTGTATTTTATATCTTATGTATTATTTGCTAGTGTTTTATAACTCTTATTGATATCTGTTGTATTCATAATTATATATTTTATATAATTATATACATAATTATTATTTAATAGTGCTTTTATGAATCACGCATGATCTGTCTCTGCGAATAAGAATCGCTGTATCGGACTGTCGTGATAAATAAAACGCGGTAAAACATTGTTCGCAATTTTCGAATTTATTAATTTAGATATTGGTTCTACAATCTTTTGATACAAAATGTGTAAATACTCAGTTTATATCAAGTTCTAAAATAAGGCAATGATTCATGTACAATACAAACATATATATATTTGTCAAAGGAGAAATGATAAGCGTAAGTACAGATACACACGTTAAACAGTGAAGAACGGTTCTTATTATTGTAATATTATTACGTTAATATTGCTGAAACCAATCGAAATTATATAACAATATCTAAAGATATGCAAAATGAGTAAATTCAAATCCACTTGAAATAGAAATTAAAATGCAAAAATTGAAACTTTAATATTCTATTTGAAAATGTAAATTGTAAAATGTTTTTTAAAATATCCATTTAAAATAGAAAATGGAAAATAGGCATTTTTAAAATGGTTTTTTTAAATAGAAAGAATTTTTTACTATTTACATTTTTAAATTTAAACTCTTATTATTTATTATTTTATATTCTTTATTATATATTTATATTTTTTATTATTTAATTTCTGTTATTTCTTATACTTTAAATCCTTTTAATATAAATTTGATTATCAAAAAATTAAATTACATAAATACATATTTATGAATGTATTTTGTGTATTTCCATTTTAAATGCATCTATTTCAAATAATGCATATATCTGTAAATAGAATGGAATATATTGAAAATTTGATTTATTTCACAGTATAACGTCAAAATGAGAAATAAATTCAGCTTGTACCTACTTATTAATAAGGAGCCAATACTATACAAGTAGAAAACGAATAGCTTCTTGCAAATGAAAGGCAAATTAGCTGACTCACAAAAGTATTAAAATAATTATATTTAAACTATCATCTAAAATGGCGGCGACCGAGAATAACGTGGAATTTATACGAAAAACGTTTTTCAAATTAACCGAAAATTATATCCAACACGGGGCCATGCTGAACGATTTGAAATCTATCACGTTGACAACAATCGATGCGAAAAGTATGAATAAGAATCGTAATTTCTTTGTGTACTCGAAGAGAATATCGATGATGTTATTCGCGCTCCTTTTGTACGGTATATTCAACGGGCACCTTAACGCGAATATAATGAAGAATTTTCGCGAGACCCGATGCTTATTGCCGAATAATTATCTCGTGTGGGAATTCACGAGATCGGTATCGGATTGCGATTACTGCCGCGACGTCGAAGCGCCGTTGATCTTGCCGAACTTGACTAAGGAGGAATTTCTGCGCTCTTATTCCTACTCGTCCCGGCCTATGATAGTGAAGAACGCGGCCCGCGATTGGCCGGCGCGTGACAAGTACAACCTGGAATTTTTTCGAAATTTGTACGAGGACACCGAGGGCGCGTACGAGTCCCTGGAAGAGGAATGTCAATTCTTGCGCTTGAAGAGCGATTTCGCGAATCTGCGCGAGGTGTTCGCGATGAGCGAGGCGCGATACGTGTACGGAGAGGGCGAGCGGCCCTGGTACATCGGCTGGAAGAACTGTCATCCGCGTATTTTGGATGCCATGAAGCGGTTTTACAGCGCGCCGTATTTCTTGCCGGACGACGCGGAAATGCCAAATAGCAACTATATCTTCGTAGGCTACGAGGACGGTGCCGTAATGCACGTAAGTTTTTTCTTATCCGGAAAAAAGAGAGGAATGCGGGTAGCAGACTCTGACGTCATTAAACGTCAAAATAACGTCATTCGACATCAAAATAACGTTATTTTGAGGTTTAATGACATATTTTTTGGTCATTACAATTGATGACATAATAAATAAACATAAAAATTGAAAATGCGTCACGTATTACTCTTCTTATAACATAAATAAATATAAAATGAATCCAGGTAGTAGACTGACGTCATTAAACGTCAAAATAACGTCATTTTGACGTTATATAAATAAAATGAATCCTGGTAGTACCCAAGTAGAACAGAAAATCAAAATGATATCATTTTGACGTCATATTGATCAAATTTGATCAAATTGCCATTATTTTGACTTTTATCCTGTTCTACTTGGGTGGGTACAGGGTACGAACACCTTTTATATCGCTATCATTAAAGGTCGTATGCAATATTATTGCATTTTTTAAAAATTATAATATGTGATGTTTTTTATTTATTACAGTTTTATTAAAAATAATGAATAAAGCAATAAATATAAAAAAACCTGGTTTCAAGCAAAAATAAAAATTATTTTGATTAAAATAAGTGACGCACATTACTCAATTGTATACAATAAGATGTCCCATTTTAATCGATCACTCCTAAACATTTTTTATTATTTATTGTATAACAAAATGTTTTAAATAAAAATTGTTCTTTTATACAGGGGGACAGAAGATATAGCGCTATTGACTTTTTTTTAAAGAATATATTTTTCAAGATTATTTGAAATTTTTTTTATATATAAATTGATTCTTCACAATCGACATAAAAATAGGTATAAGTTACAAGAGCAGGATGGCTATAAAAAGTGAATCGTTTACGAGATACTTCGTATTTTAATTTGATATAATTTTACATAAACTGAAAATCTCATAAAATGTTCATTTTTCAATGACCTTACCTCAATATTTTTACGCACAAAATAATGAGAGAAATCAATTAGTATACATGTAAAGAAAACAGTTGTTTATAAGAAAATGTAATTTGCAACTAGCAGCTATATATATTTTTTTATATATCGGGTGAGTCAATTAAAGTGTTACAGACTTATATCTTAGAAACGAAGAATTTTAGAGAAAAATGTTTCAAACAAAAGTTGTATGGTTTCAAGAGGGACATGAGATGTCCGACTGGGCAATCTCCGCGTGGTACATCTTGGGTAATGCTAATGCTGGCGGTACTATAACTTTCAACCTTATAACTCAAAAAGTACTTTGAGAGAAAATTAATATTTTATTATAGCGTTTTGGAAAGCACTCGAGATAAGCTATAAGAATATGCAATAAAAAATAGGTTTCATTTAAGAAATTAAAGGTGACCTTCACGTAACATTCAAATGGCTAAATCCTTTTTAAGTACTTAATCTTACATACTTCGAAATATATAAAAAAAATTTTTTTGCATTTTTTTTTTTACAAAATGGCGGTGACAGAGCTCTGCAACGATGACCACTCGTTTCGGACAGTGCCTTACGGGCGACCTACTAGCTGCTCCAATTTTTGCTGTAGAACAAAAAACCAAATTTTTTTTAATTCTTTATATCATTAGCTAGCGAACTACGTACGGAAATTAAAAAATAATTGTTTTTGTAAAAATGACACAAGTTTGAAGAAAAAGTTTCATTTTTTGACGAAAAATTTTGCACAAAATTGTTTGTAAAAAAAAAGTTTACAACGGAACGTAAAATCCGTACGTAGTTCGCTGACAAATGTATCTTAGAAGCTACAGTTTAAATTTGAAGTAAATCGGTCAAGATTTGTGGGAGTTATGAGGTCGCCCAGTTTGAAAAAAGTGATTTCGAGAAAAACGCGTTTAAAGTTTTATGTAACTTCCAAAAATGACACTTAGGTTAAGGTCAAATCAATGACACCATTTCATGTCCCCCTTGAAACCATATAACTTTTTGTCTGAAACATTTTTCTCTAAAATTTTTCGTTTCCAATATATAAATCTGTAACACACTTTAATTGACTTATCCGGTTTATGTATTTTCTATATATATATATATATTACTCCTACAAAGTTACACATTTTTTCCAACGATATAATAAGATCTGTCAGATATATAATCATTGTAAAAATCGGCATGTCTTTAAGAATATAATATTAAAATTTTATTAAAAATTAATTAATTTAAAATTAATTTTAATTATATAATTTAATTCTTGTCCAGATTCAAGTCTACTTGAAAGTAATTTATTTTCGAAAAATAATCATATAGAAATCATGCAAATAAATTCAAACTTACTTATAAGATACGTACTTGATCCTGTTATGTTACTTACAAATATTTTTAATTTTTTTTAGCTGGATTATATATCAAGACTTATGTGGCAAGCTCAGATAATAGGTAGTAAAACATGGAGTGTAGCTCCGACACCGGAATGTGACAACGAATGCGCATCTTTTAAATTTACCGTCGACGCGGCGGACATTGTATTGTTGGATACGAGGATTTGGTATCACAGTACTCGCGTTGAAAATGGAAATCTTAGTCTGACAATTACTTCCGAGTATGGATAGACTTGGAGGAAGCAATTTTATACACCTATTTCTCTCAGATTATACCTATATTTATATGTAACATACAAATTGCTTAGACAGGACTCTAAGCAGTTATTTTTTTATTATTTCGTAAATGTTTTTGAGATTGAATGATATATTATAAATATCAAATTTTTTTAGCATTTCATTTAATGCTGTAATTATTGTCATTTTTCTCTGTCATTTGAAGAAATAAAATAATATTGTTAAAGAGAAAGATACATTTGAACGCATTTTAAATGATTAGCTATCCAGAAAAATCCAAAAATAATAATATAATTTTAGTTCTCCTTTTTGTCTTTAATTATAAAACTAAAATTTTGTGAAAATATATATTTCGAAGCTCGAAATCGATTTTTGTTTTTATATTCGATTACATTGCAATGGCATGTTAACAATATTATGCAATTTTGTCATTTTTAATAAAGGTTTGAAAAAGAGATATACATGTGTTCTACATAGCAAATTCACAATTATACAAATAGTTTACATATTTACATGCGTGTAAACATTTATTCTGCAATTATATAGATCCGCGTGAAACATAAAACAATACAATCGTGTTTTCAAAGAATAACATATTATGTACATAAGAAATTATTGTAAATACTCGCGTTAATACATGCTGGTATTATTACAAAGTATTTTACAGCAACACTTATGTTTTAATCTGTGCTTTAAAACATTGCATGGCGCTCAAACGATAGCATCTTTAGCCTTGAATCTAGGCATTTCGATTCCAGAATGTTGTATAAAACGAACGCAATGTTTGTTATACTAAATGCGCGGCGTACAATTTTGCAATAATTTCGCCTAAGGTGGAATGCATATCGAGATTATACTATATAATTCACTTAAGCAACGTATATATTATATATAATATATTCACTGATACTTCTTAGCATAAGCCGGTGGACTCTCCTGAAATAACGAAATAATTTATTACATACGTCGAAATTGAATGATATCAAGTATATTTTTTTGTAACAAGTATGTATATGTAAAATCTGTCTAATCTATAAATAAAAATATTTTTTATATTATATGTATTTTATGACATTGTATATAAATGTAGATATAATTATTATATAAATCGAGAGACAATCCTAAAACTTTTAGTAGATGAGAAATGTTCTTTATATATTACAGAAGCAGAGCAAAATAGTAAATTTATGTCAAAATGACGTATGCTCTTGCTACCTAATTATAAAAAGTAATAAATTAAAAAATTTATAATTTTTTGAATTTTACTAATATATCTCATGTGTATCTAAAATAATATAATGCTTACATAATATTCTGGTGGTGGAACGTAAGCGCATTGAGGTCTATTAGGATCGTAATATGCGCTTTGTGCAGCTTCAGCGGCCTTCGCATCTGATAAATAAAAAAAAAGGTAATGTCGAACAATGAACTTGAATACAAAGTAATAATATATGTTACATGTTCTTGTCGCATTAAATTTTAATGATAGTTTTTTGTGGAATTAGAATGGATTTTTTTCCTTAACAAAAATGCTCGTATTAATATCAGACTATAAGAAAAATGTGAATAACTTTATTAGGTATAAATATTAAATTAGGTATAAATACATAATAATAAGTATATTTATATAAATTTTAACGATTTTATAAATTGTATAACATTTTTAATACAAAAATTGCAACGAGTAATTATTATTTAATAATTCTCATAAAAAATTAATAAATTGAACATCGATGTCATGAAAATCAAATCTGTCATTAAAATTTGGTGCAATGGCGATAAGTTATTTCGTATAATCCATATAATTTTTGCATTATTATTAATATATTAAAAAATATTAATAAAATACATACAAACATTATTTCTATTTGATGCACTGAATTTACTTTTTTCTGGCATGATTTTAAATTTTGTTAGAAGTTTTAGCTGCTGTTTTTCCTACGGTTGATTATCAAAAATTAATATAACTAATATATGAAAGTATGTTCAATTATTAAAAAGCATAACAATGTATCATATAATAATATAATTTTTATGACAAATTCTGACTAAAGAACTTTTAAATTTTCGTTAATCACTATTTTTTGTTTAATACATTTACCAGATTAGATTTAAATTGTTTACTTTATCAATTTAACAAAAAAACCTTTGTCTATGCACCAATTTGTGTATAAAAAATGTATGGACAGTTCACAATATATCATAGTAAGAAGTAACTTCTTGAAACACACAAACTCTACTATATCTATCTGTCCAAGTCGTTTCATATCTATCAACTCACAACTATGAGATAATAACTGAGCAAAGTGAAAGCCAATCCTATTTCAGATCAAGCAAGGACAAATTTTGCAATCGCGTTGCTTAATATTCAAAACTTTTAAGTTTACGAGATTATTAATTAATTTGTTTTAGCTGTCTTTTATATATATTCTTTTTTTTCGTATTATTATTTTGAAATAAAGAGAAGTTTTTCATTGATAGGTTTGAATAAAAACAGCAAATTATCTTTAATCAATTTATCACATTCAATATTATATATATATATATATATATATATATATATATATATATATATATATATATAACTATATAATTTTATATTTATAAAATTTTATATGTAATTATACATATACACACATACACACATATATATATATATATATATATATATATATATATATATATATATATAATTATGATAAATATATATAACCTATGTTATATATATATATGTGTGTGTGTGTGTGTGTGTGTGTGTGTGTGTGTGTGTGTTAATAATACGTCTAATATAACTATAATCGCGCGAAATTAAAATATACAAATATAATTGCTTATTATATTCAATGGAATTGCAAGAAATATACAAGTTAACATATTTTTCAAAAATCTGTAAATCTTTGCAAACATAAATATATTGTTCTCGAAGAATATTTAATATATCCTTTCTTCCGAATGTTATTGCGCATTCATACACAAATAATATTCGGAGGTAAATAACTCGTTGTTTAGATTCAGCATTAGAATGTTTCTAGAATCTCCGAGATAGAAACGTTTATAATATTAAGAATGTGATTTAGTTTTAAAGGTTTTTTTTCCTCACAAATCTAATTATTTAACGTAAATGTTTGGTATAACTGTAGTACATTTAATACTCTGATAAGTTCTTCAAGAAGTAGATTGTGTTAGAATTCTTAATGACTTTCAGCCGCCGTTTTCTTCTTAAAAAAACAAAAGCAACAAGTCAAAAAGGAAGCTCCATTTTTACGTATAAACACGATTTTTATTACGTCTACTGTTAATAAACGACTAAATATCATGAATTAGTTTTCGGAAACAATAGCTATAATTGAATTTCTTCTAGAGTGTGTATACTCAAATCTTAAAAAATTCTATGATTTTTCAGGTGTACTTTTGTTCAAAATTCCAAGTAAAATTAAAGTATTTAAAAAAATTTTTAATACAATTTTAAATTAAGTTCATTTTTGTTAGACAAAATTTTTTAACAAAATATTTTTTTAATATAATAATATTATATTTTATAATAAAATATATTTTAACATATACTTTATATAAACCTAATAATTTTATATTCTTTAAAGCTAATTTGAAAATAAAATCAAAGGAGCATTTTTTTTTAAATTCTCTGAGTTTAAAATAAATTCCATGAGTATTCCAGGATTTTTCAAGATAGAAAAAATTTCCTGAGAATTCCAGGTTTTTCCCGGGAGTATACACCCTGTCTTCGGAAAAATGACATTAACGTCTTTTCTAAAACTAAATCACACTCTTATATATATATAAACTCCTATATATATATATATATATATATATATATATATATATATATATATATATATATATATATCAATATTTCTTCATAACTCTCATAAATTTCAACGAAAAGCGCATAATTTACAGATATACACTTTGTTACAATTCGTTAGTACTGAGGTGGGTATGGATAGGGTCCCGGCTGTTGATAAGCTCCAGGTTGTGCATAGCTGCTTTGCGGATACGCCGAGTACGGTGGTGGGTTAGGTGAATAGCCGCTATAAGGCGGTTGCCCGTAACCACCAGGGTACGCACCTGCTTGAGACATCGGCTGGCCGTTGTAATTCGGATTAGCCCATCCGGGAACTCCTGGCTGTCCCGCTACTGCGCCACCAGCCATCCCTTGATGCGGCGGCCCGCTCGCATATCCATATCCCGACTGTATACCGGGATACGGTGGCGGACTGTCCGTCGTAAAGACCGTATTGCCTAGAAGAAATAAACAGTTCAACAAATACTTAATGCAAGTATCATTTTGAAATAATCAGAAGAAATATATATTCACATAAATGATGTTTCAAACAAAAGTCATTGTGTAAGATTCATTAATAATGCAACGTTTTTAAGATTTTTACTTTTAACAGCACTTAAACAATATATAAGAAATAAGAATTGCCATCAAGAACGAGCTTTTATTTTTTCACACCGAGTGCATTTTGTATGTGAATGTAAATACTTAAATATCTTTTATGTTTGCAAGTGTAAAAACAAAATTTGTCAGGAAAAAATTAAAATGCTTCATAAAATAAGACTTATTGATTTATTTTTTTAAATATTAGTTATTCAATTGACTTCGTTATATATTATAATATAAAGATCTATTATTGTCTATATTTTTTATAATATGCAAATTTTAGGATTTCTGGCTCCTCACCGATCATATTGGAATTGTGACGTCAGAGACGAGAAAACACTGAAAATTCTTAGATTTCATTTCGGAATAAAAATATATTTCTTTTAAGAAGTAAAACAGCACTTCAGACGGCTTTAGCATATTTTTAAAATACGAAAATTATTCTTTTTCCTTTATAAATCAATAGCTGTAATATTGGGCCCAGTTCGTCTAGTTTGCGTTTTCCGATTGATAAAGTTTGTTATCACTATCATTTTACAGTTGTTGATTATCAAGAAAAAATAATAATTTTTGAGGTATTTTACAAGGTGGTAAAGTCATCTGAAGTAGTGTTTCATCGAAATATCTTTTCATTTAAAAAAGGCATCTAAGAATTTTCAGCGTGTGCTTTCTCGCTTCTGACGTCATCATCCAACCTGGCCGATCCAAGAGCCTTAAAAATCAGAGTGTGTTAATCTGTGTAATTTGAGTGTGTGAAAAGTTACTCAACTATTTTGAAATATCAAGTAAAATTTGATCACTAAAAATAGTACTAGAGCTACTGTAAGGTACATTTAAGATAATGTAAAAAATTTCTCTCATTTTAAATGCGAATAAATATTGGAAACTGAACGCTTCTCGCTATTAGACCTGGTGGAACATCAGGAAATACGTTGGTCGGAGGCATCCATCCATAATATCCAGTTGGTGGTGGTTGATAAGCTGAAGGCTGCGCTGGATACCAATCGGATAATGGAGGTGTATATGGTGGTGGTGCATCATTAGCAGGATTATTACGTTGAGCTAAAAGTCACATATAAAACAATATTTTTTACAAGAGTTAAATTGATAAATTTTTCTTATTAGTACAACTGATAATGCTATTGTTTCTCTGATAACTCTATTGTTCTCTGATATGCGAAGAATACATATGAAGAATACATACGCATGTCTTTTATATATATATATATATATATATATATATATATATATGTCTTATATATACATATATATATATATAAGATATATATATAGTATAAAATTAGAAATATAAAGCTTAATTTCATTACATATTATTAGTTTGTAGATAGTATATTTTGCAATTCTTTTTCAACTTACCCATTGACGCGGCTCTCAGCAAAGCTTGAGCAAATTCCACCGCTCCTCCACTCTTAAATCTTAACTTAAATTTGCATTCTCCGATCCAGTTACCATTTGGCTGGGCACGGCACTTGCCTCCTATGTAATTTGCGCCAAAGACCGGTTGCTCCAGTCCAACTTCGCTCAATGTGACAAATGGGAAACTGAATGACTGCATCTTATCTTTTTGATCCTTAGAGTTGAAAATCATCCTGTGTGTCGTCAAGTATAATCTGCCTTGTTTCTTTCCAATAAATTCGGCCTGCTCTTGTCCATGAAACTCCATAGTAACATTGTCACAGAAGAGTATGATGCTGAAAGCAATTATATATATCAAAAAATCGACAATAAAGATTTTTGAACTGTAATTTTGTACTACTAAGATTAAGATTAGATTAACATAAGTATAATTTATAAAGCATAAAGTAAATATATATATATATATATATGTATAAAATATAAATATAATTATAAAATATAAATATAAGATATATATCATAATATACAGGGTGTCCTGCAATGTAATGTCCATACTGAAACTGCGTATTCTTGGCATCATTTTAAGTCAAAATGTTTTAATTCACATATATGCCTTTAAGTCAATTGTTTTAAAGTTACAGAAAAAAATTGCCTAAAATAAGAATAGTTTTATTTATTAAAGATAATATTATTTATTGAACAATAATATCAAATAATAATTAACTTCTTTGTAAATTGTGCAATAAAGTAAGTCATAAAGGTGCTTTTCTCACACTAGTGCAATAAAGTAAGACATACATTAAATCGTTGAGAAATAAACCACTTTCCACATGCTAAACAGCAATTAAAAATCAAACTCTCATGATTGGCTTTACAAAAAACAATTGCTTGCATTGTCATAATAAAAAAATAAATAATAAATAAGTAAATAATTAATAATTAGATTCTTTAATCCAGTCCAAATATTAAGAGAATGAATAATTACGACCAATGCTGGCTATTTAGATTTATTAAATCAATCTTACAAACACCATATGTTTCAACCATAACTTTGGTCCTCTTTAAGTGTTCAATTAAATATTAAAACAGAGAGAAAAGGGAAGAACATTGGTGTGTCAATGACACTTCATCACTTGTTTGTGTTAAACTGAGAGTCATTGACACAACAGTGTTCTTCTCTTGTTTAATATTTAACTATACACCTGAAGAGAACCAACATTATGGTCAAAATATGGTGTTTGTAAAATTGATTTAATAAATCTAAATAGCCAGTATTGGTCGTAATTATTTCTCTTAAATAAATAATTACTTTTGCATTTTTTCGCTATATAACTTTAAAATCGACACTCGACTTTAGGGCATGTGTATTAACTTTGTGATTTAGAATGACACCAAGAATACGCATTTTCAGTATGGATATCATATGTTGCGGGACATCCTGTATAAACATAAAATATAAATTAGAAATATAAAAAATACAAATATAAAAATATAATATAAGAATTATATGTATATATATATATCGCTTAAAGGTTAAATAATCTGAATTATATGATAGTTTTAATATTATAAGATTGATACGCCGCTAAAATTGACAAGGACGTTGGTAATAATGCAATAATTGCTACTGAAGGCTATATGGCGGTATTGCGTATTGCAAAAAAACATTACATCCAGAGATTTTCCGAGGCAAATAATTTTGTAATAATTCTAATAATTTGTAAAATGCTGCTCACCCTTCGCCAGCATGGAGAAGAACTCCGCCGTTAGTATGTGCCGTGTTTAACGACATAGTTTCTTTACGTCAAATGTTCAACGAATAATAAACTCTTCAATGAGTATGTCGTCAGTTCTTTTCTTAGGAACTGTTAAGAACAGTCAGAGAGAGAGAGAGAGAGAGAGAGGGGGAGAGAGAGAGAGAGAGGGAGAAGGAGAGAGAGAGAGAGAGAGAAAGAAGAAACGACAATATTCGGATTGACTCAGCACTGACGTTACTTCAGGCAATATTACATACATGCGACAAAATGTTTGTCGTGCGCATCGATTGGCTGTCAGATAAAGAAATTTCTAGAATCTCAATAGAGACTCTAGAACTTCCTCTATTCGACAACCAATCGCTGTTCGCTGTCCAATCACCGACGAAATCTCGGTGCAACTATAACCCATGCAGCACAGATTATTGCAATTATATTGCAGCAACGTTGCAATGTTGCAAGTTGCAATGCAAGTTATAAAGACATTGCAGAGATATAGGTGCACAAAATTCCAGCACACTTGTAGCAACATGACATTAATATTTCGGAAATATTGCATGTAATCCAAATTCTATAATTTATATATTGTAATATATATACATATACCCAGCAAACACCAAGTTACAGCTATATAATTGTTAGTTGTAATTTTCCACTCAAAAATATAATACGTGTATTATAACAATTATATTGTTGAGTGGAAAATTACAACTAACCCAGCAAACACCGATATATAATTGTTACATTGCTATAATAAAACGGAATATAACAGGTAATATAACGTGTACGTTACATGTAACATCCATGTTAGTTGTAATTTCCTACTCATAGATGTAACCTTTTTATTATAACATATCCCATACAGCACAGATTATTGCAATTATATTGCAGCAACGTTGCAATGTTGCAAGTTGCAATGCAACATTATAAAGACATTGCAGAGATATAGGTGCACAAAATTCCAGCACACTTGTAGCAACATGACATTAATATTTCGGAAATATTGCATGTAATCCAAATTCTATAATTTATATATTGTAATATATATACATGTACCCAGCAAACACCAAATTACAGCTATATAATTGTTAGTTGTAATTTCCCACTCAAAAATATAATACGTGTATTAATTATAACAATTATATTGTTGAGTGGAAAATTACAAAATTATATAACTGTAACTTGGTATTTGCTGGGTATAATACTGTAATAAAATAATTTTTTGCAATATTGTACAATAAAAGATGTTAACGATAATCAATAATTTTATTAAATCATTGGCTTAAATTTCTGCGCCGAACGCTCTGCGCAATACATGTGTGCGTGTATAGTAGGCGCCGGCTTCGCTACGTAGTAGACGTAGACCGTTGCAACTCGTGGTTATCACGTGTACAGTAACTCGCATTGACTTGTTTTGCTGTGTAAAGGAAAAGGTAAGCATTTTTTTGATAATACTATGTTTAATTATAACGATATACTATAAAGTTAAAAATCTATATTTCGTAATTATAAAAGAGAATTACTTGTCCCAAAGTTAATAAGAACCTATAACCTCTATAACCTCAAGGAGACTGAGACTGATTGGGAAAGTAAAAACTATATATTTATTTATGATATATCTTCGTATATTTTTTAAGTGAATATTTTTGCTTTATTTAATTTTCTATTTTGCTATGGGATATATGTACATATCTCTATGATACAGTAATATGAAACTATAGATACTTTAGAGGTAAATATAGGCAGCAGTTAAAATAAATAATTATAATACATAAAAAGTAATATAATATATATAAATCTGTAGCTAGTGCTTTATGTGTGTATATTTTATATTATCATTTCTTACTTGTGATGAGTGTTTCAACTATTTATACAGTTCGCACTGTGCATATACATTTGTCGCATTGCAGATAATATGTATTTGTATATTGTGAAATAGAAAACCAGAAAGAAAGCAAGAAATATTGAAATAAGAAAATATATAAAGGCACATAATAGATAAATATAATTATTACTGTTCTAATCAAGTTGAAATTTTGAGAGGATATATGTGATTTTGTCTCTAGAATAAGCATATGTTTTTGTATTATGTGTAATAGTATAAACAACACATTATATACAAATAAATATAGGCAAATTAATCTGTTTTTATATTAAAATATTTTTACTATATTGTTTCAGAGAATATTACTAAACATTTTGGCAAGGAGGATTCTACGTATAATATCTTGAGTAATACGTACATACTTTTGATATATGTATATATTAGCATTTCATTAATAGGTAAGCATTCTTATGTATGTAGGATTTATTTCCTCTCATCTTTAATTAATAATTATTGAATTATTTGAATTATATATTACATTTACAGATATAACTAAAAAATATGTAATTTATTTTAAAAAATTTGTATTTGTACTGACAAGCTTAAACTTAAATGTATAATATGTCTAATATATTAAAAGGTAAAATATCTGTTTCAAAACGTCATATTAGGAGAATTATTGAAGATCAAACTAATATTGATCTAGCAGGATTATCTACACAAATCATTAAACAATCATGCAGTACCAATAGATCTTTTAAAGATAATTGTTTGACTAGATTAAATAAAAATACTGATATAAATATTTATGCGTTTAATAAAGACACTAATGAAACACTTAATTCTGAAATTGAAATCTGTAACAATGAAAATTATTATCTACCATGTCAAAATGATAATCCTAGCATGGAAATAGATTGTAATCATGATAATGATAGTGAAAATGTCATCACAGAAAATAAAAGCAGAAATTACAATGATGATGATAATGGTAATAATAAATTTAAAAATGATTTAATTACATGGGCTTTATCGTACAATATTAATCACAATGCATGTAATGCATTGATAAAACTTTTGCAGCAATATACATCATATAACTTTTCAAAAGATATACGGACGTTACTGAAAACTCCACAAGTTGATGTAATAAATGCATGCGGTGGACAATATTTTTATGCGGGTTTGGATAATGTGATTAAGAAAATGTTTCTAAAATCGAACGAAAAATATATAGATTTACTTGTAAATATAGATGGTCTTCCTCTATCAAAGTCATCACAGGCTTCATTGTGGCCTATTTTACTTTCAAATACAGTAAATGAAGATGTATATTTTGTTGGTGCATATTTTGGAGAAAAAAAGCCGCAAGATTGTAATACTTTTCTTGAACCATTGGTTAATGATTTAATTTCCTTTAACAATGGTTACATTTATGATAAACACGTGATCAAAATTAAATTATTTGGTTTGATATGCGATGCACCAGCAAAATCCTTCATTTTACATACAAAGGGTCACACTGGATTCTACAGTTGTACAAAATGTACAATAAAAGGAAAATATTTGAACGGTCGAGTATGCTTTCCAAATGCACCATATTTTTTAAGAACTGATGACCTCTTTGCCATTAATGGTTATAAGAATTTTCAGATAGGTTACTCTATTGTAAATAATATTCCGAATTTTTTACCTATAACGAACACACCTTTAGACTATATGCATCTTGTATTATTGGGCGTTGTTAAAAAATTAATACTTTTATGGATAAAAGGACCGCTTTCTGTACGGTTAAGACCAAGATCAATTAAAAGAATATCATATTTATTAATCCTACTTAGAAATAGTACACCCAATGATTTTGTTAGAAAGCCAAGATGTATACAAGATGTAAAACAATGGAAAGCTGTAGAATTCAGAAATTTTCTTTTATATACCGGACCTATTGTTTTAAGATATTCATTGACAGAAAATTTGTATAATCACTTTCTTATGCTTCACGTAGCAATTACAATTCTTGTTCGTCCGGATTTATGTAAAACAAAATTTATAGATTATGCAGAGGCTTTACTTAAAAATTTCGTTTTATCATTTGAAATATTGTATGGGAAAAAATTTGTGTCACATAATGTCCACAACTTATTACATTTATGCTCGGATGTAAAAATATATGGTCCGTTAGATAAGTTCAGTGCATTTCGCTTTGAAAACTATATGATGTCTATTAAAAAATTATTAAGAAAGAACGAAAAACCACTGCAACAATTGGTAAAAAGATACAAAGAAAAAGAAAATATTGATTTTTTGTTACAAAAAAAAGACTTTAAAAAAGACTTATGTTCATTAAAATATTCACATAATGATGGACCAATTCTTGATTATATTCAGTCTCAATCACAATATTTACAGTTATCCACTACAAAATTTCATATACATTGTAAAAATAATAACGGTAATAATTGTTGTCTCTTAGTAAACGGGTGTTATATTATTATTTTAAATATAGTGAAACAAAATGAAAATATTTTTGTAATTGCTAAAAAACTCACATATGTAAATAATGTATATAAAATACCTTGTGAATCAAGTGAGCTTGGTATAAAAGTGATGATGCTCAATAGCGATGAAATATTCTCTTATCCAATTACAGATGTGCTCTGTAAAGTATAGAAAATTCCTCTTGCAAATAAACCTAATACATTCGCAGTATTTCCCTTAAACCATACGATGTAAAATGATTTTAAATCACACATAATAAAAATGCGATTATTTTTGTATCAATCTCTCTCTCTCTCTCTCTCTCTCTTTATATATATATATATATATATATATATATTACATATATTTTGTTGTATACATATGAACATACATTTATGTTTTATATGCTTCAGTACATATACATATTTTGCATTGTAAAGAAAAATGAATACCGATTATGTCATTGCGGAATTTAACGATGGACTTCAGCTAATACCTGCATTGTGGTACAATGCAGATAAACGTTCAAGTATTTGGCCTACTCATTTTAAAAGTAAATTTAGAATAAATAAAGCAATAATAACAAGAGAAATGCCACAAAATGTTGAATGGGAAGTATTACCAGTGAAAAGGATTTTTGGCAGAGCAGGTAAAAGTTAATTATTATATTTATAATTGTTATATTAAGAACTTATATAGTAAAAAAAGTTTTGAACACTTTTTCCTATTTATAGTACATTTTACAAGTTATTATTAGTAAATTAAAATTTATTATATAACATATTATTGTTTTAAATTTTACAGATAATTATGAAGAAGGTATGGAAAAATTAATCATAGCTGAAGACACATCTAATATAGAGGCATCATCTGATGAATTAAACATACAAAAGAAAAAAAGAAGACGTGAGAAAGCCAAGAAAATTATGTCATCTTCTTCAGACGAAGATCTATGTTTTAATGGAGATAATTTAAATGAAAACAATTATGCAAGACAAAGTTGTAGTAACCTCCTACCTGCATGTCCAGAAATTCGAAATTTTGTACCTCAAAAAAAGCATATGCAGACATTCACAGAAAACAATCCTACAAATGTTTTATATCAAAATTCTTACAGTAAGTAAAAGTGTTAAGCAGTAATAATTTGTTATAAATATTATATTAAAAATAATTTTTTGTGTGTATAATAATATTTTTGCTTTTTAGATAAAACTGTTAACATTGAAAATATTTCAAAGAACACAAAAGATTTTACAGAAAAATCTATTGATAGCGATATAGAAAATTTTGGTGGTATGTTTCTATATATATATATTATATTTATATAAATGTAATATCTATAAGATTTAAATGTTTTATATCAAAACAATATATATAAATACATGTACACAGATATATTTTCACACAATTATTAATAATAAATATTGTTAACTGCAATACTTAATAATTTAATAAATATATTTTTTCAGAATGCAAAAAACTAGTTTTTGTAAAACTAAATAAAGTTTTATATAAACTTAATAGTATTGAAAATAAAATCGACATGCTAGATGAGAAAATGCAACGTTCTAATTATTCCAGCCAAGAAGAGATTGTTATACAACTGCCTATAACAACATTTGAAGAATTAACAACTTTTGAAGAAGAATTAAAAGATGTTAATTTCAAAGATAAAGCGGTGAATATTTTAAAAATATATTCTTTATTTTTATCGCATACTGCTAAAATTCCAAATGTAAATAATAATATAATACATTTAATATTTATCTAATAATTAATAATGTAATTAATCTAATAATCTATAAGTCTTTGTTTATATTTGAATTTGACATTTAGAAAGCCTATGCTTTATACATAGTTTAATTAATCTAATAATTAATTAATAATTTAGAAAAAAAGGAAAAGGGGGAGAAAGAGAGCGCAATCAATACGAGAGTATAAAACAATATTTTTTAATATTATTAATAATCATGTATATTTTTCAGATTAATACGTTTCAACTTGTGGGTGGAAGTACAGCACACATAATGATACGTAACATTTTAAAAAAAGCTGTGACAAATAATTTGGCACAGCATTTTAGCTGGGCTGGAAAAAAAGCTAAAAAAAGCTTTCAAGATTTAGGACTTGCAAGAATAATTATACGTAAGTTAAATTTTTTATATAATTTTACGTTCCCCACTAGTATCAAATTAAACATTTGTGAAAAGCACACACTATATTGTAATGTTTATAATAACTTTTTGTGTTATAGAAGCTATTCGTACAACACATAAACATATAAGTGACACCGAAATTGGCGCAACTATTGCCAAGTGGCTAGCCCAAGCTGCTGTTCGAATTGAGAGAGCAAAGTATGTACTTAAGGCGTTTATATTTTATATAATTTTATAAATACTTGTATGCAGTATGTATATTTTTATGTAGGTGAGGTTTTATGTAAGTATATGAATTTTAATATTATTTTATTTTTACAGATCCTTAACAGGAAAGGAAAATCAGCCTCGTTAAGTTTATAATATTTATAATGCTCTTTCTAAGTTTTTTTTATGTTCAATGATTTACTTTATCTGTTTTAACATAATTCCTTATCTTTATTTTTAAGTTCTCTTAACTGAAAACAAACTATGTTTTAAGGCTCAAATGTTATGTTTGGAATTATATAGTTTATGGTTCAAACTCTACGTCGTTACTATCTTTAAGTTTCTTTATAGCTAGTGGGCAATTAATGCTAGCCCATACGCCAAATTTAAAATTATCTTTAAGTTTCGATTAATCGATTGTGATTATATTTATGATTATATAATCAACTGTGATTAATATTTATTTGTGATTATATATAATCGACTGTGATTATATTTATTTGTGATTACATTGCAATAAACAAAAATATAGATAACATTTAACTACAACGTATTTTCATTAATGATTTATTTACATTTATATACCTGTATATGCAACATTAGTTTATGGTTGCAATAACAATGCATTATTGCAAACTCATAACATTGCAATATTGTTGTAATATTTTGTTGCAATCTTCCAAAAAGCGGACATTTTAACATTGCTGCAATTCAACAGCAATGATGTAGCAACATTTTGCAGTGAATTTGCAATATTGCAATATTGCGGTGAAAGATTGTTGTAATGTTTTTGCAATCTATCGGTGCTGTATGGGATATTACATTGTAGTTATATTGTAATTATATACCAAATAGCACATTGATGTATTGATAAGTCAGTGCTATCTTGGGATATAATGGCAATATAACTACAATGTAATATATGTAATATTAAAAATGTTACACCTATGAGTGGGAAATTACAACTAACATATACGTTACATGTAACATGCTTAAGTATATAACATTTATATACTGTGTTTGCTGGGAACAATTATATAACTGTAACTTGGTATTTGCTGGGTATAATACTGTAATAAAATAATTTTTTGCAATATTGTACAATAAAAGATGTTAACGATAATCAATAATTTTATTATCTTCCAAAAAGCGGACATTTTAACATTGCTGCAATTCAACAGCAATGATGTAGCAACATTTTGCAGTGAATTTGCAATATTGCAATATTGCAGTGAAAGATTGTTGTAATCCCAGCAAACACAGATATGTAATTGTTACATTGCCGTAATAAAACGGAATGTAACAAGTAATATAACGTGAATGTTACATGTAACATTCACGTTAGTTATTATTTCCCACTCATAGGATATTGCAGTTATATAACCAAACCATAACACATAATTAAAATGTAATATAACTGTAACATTGTAACTTTAATATTATATAACAATTATATAAATTGATGAAATGTTACATAATAGTAATATAAATTATTTTATTGTTATAAAACTGTTATTAAAGTAATTACAGCACAGTTATATAACAATTATATATATTTATATATTTTAGCACATATTTATAATTTTCAGGAATATTTTGAATCCTAAAATTAATTTTAAATAAAACAAAATAAAATTGCAATGAAAAAACATTTTATTTAGTTTGATTTAAAATCAATTCAAGAACTTATAATATTATAAGTATTATATATATAAGTTCTTGAATTGATTTTAAATCAAACTAAACAAAATGTTTTTTTATTACAATTTTGTTTTGTTTTATTTAAAATCAATTCCAAAATTCAAAATATTCCTGAAAATTATAAAATATTTTATAAATAAATATATTATAATTACATTAAAGTGATATAAAAATTGATAAAAAAGGAAATAAAGATAACAATAAATATAATATATACCGTTTTTAATATATTTTTATAAAATTAAAATAATACGTATATATATATATATATATATATATTCAATTCAATACTTTATTTGCCCCCTCAGGGATTAAAGGCGCTTTTGAGGAGCGTACCCAAACCTTACAAATTTCTTACAATCTTAACTTATAGACTACTCTTACATTCTACTCTTACATCTATCTTACAATTATCTTATCTCTAACTTAATCTACCTATTTACTAATTAAGAGAGAGAAAGAGCTGTCCCTAACCTATTTCTCGCTTCGCCTCGGCTTCCAGTTCCCCATTCATTCCCCAACACCTCATTCATACTTTCACACATTCCCCTCATACCTCCTTCCTCCTCTTCCCCTTCCACCCTCCCCTCCATCCTCTTTTTCTCTAATTCCCTCATCCATCCTTCTCCCTCTCCTCCTTCTTGCAGTATTTCCCTCATTTTTTCCCACCAGTTTCCCTTATTCCCCTCTCCCCCACATTCTCCTATTACATGTTCCCAAGTTTCGTCTTCCATCCCACATAGTCTGCATCTTCTTTTCCCCTCCTCTTCCCAGTATCTCGCCCCCCTCATTTCATTGTTCATTCTATACCTCACTATCCTTCTCCATCTGCTTTCCCCCCATCCCTTTCTCAAGTATTCCGGTAACCCCTCCTCCTTCCATTCTCCATACCATCTATTGTATCTCGACTCTCTTATCTTCTCCCATCTTTCCTCCTTTTGCCTTTCTCTGTCCTTCTGCTCCCATCCCTCATATACTTCCTCCCCCCTTTCTCTTTTTTCCTCCATCTCCCTCTCTTCTATCCCCCTTCCTTCAAAAAATTTTGCCCTCTCCTTCCTCCCACACCGTTTTCTCTTTTCCTTCCTTTACCCTCTCCTTCATCTCCTCATAGCATTTCCTCGCTAAACTTCCTCCCATTCCTTCCTCTAATTTTTTCTCATACCCTATCGCTCTTCTTCCTGCTCTTATCCTGAATTTATCCTTTCCTATCTCTTCTCTTACCATATACCCCGGCGTACACCAATCTACTCCTAGCGTCCACCTAATCCATCTTTCCTGCATTGCCTCTACTTCTCTCCTCTCCTTCCACCCCCATATCTCCGCCCCATACTCCATCACCGTTCCCACCAACCTTTCCATTAACCATACTCTTTTCATCTAGTCTCCTGCAAATCTTCTCTTTCCCATACCCCATACTTGTCTCATCACCGCTCCTGCTTTCCTCACTCTGTCCCTCACCTGCGCCTCCTGTCCTCCATTCCTTTGTAACTTATATCCTAGATACTTGAACTCTTTCACTTCCTCTAATTTTTTCCCTTTCCATCTCCACTCCATTTTCCTCATTCTTCCTCCCCCCTTTCTAAACCTCATTATTTTTGTCTTATCCACATTTACCTCTAGCCTTTTTTTATCCATGTAATTTTCCATTTTCCCCAACATATGTATCATCCCCTCCTCCTCCTCCGCCAACAACACCATGTCATCAGCATATGCCAAGCAGTGCACTTTTTCCCCTCCCAACTTTACTCCTCCCCAGCCTCCTTTTTTCAGCACTTCCTCTATATCCGCTATCAACAAATTGAACAAGTGTGGGCTCATTGGACAACCTTGCCTCACACCCCTTGCCGTCCAGAAGTTTTCTCCTTCCTCCTTCCCCGCTCTTACTTTACTCCTCGTTTCCTTGTATACCTCTTCTATCCTACTACTTAACCCTTCTCTTACCCCCCTCTTCCTTATCGCCTCCATTAACACCTCCCTATCCACTGAGTCAAACGCCGCCTTCAGATCTATGAAGGCCGCTACTACCTTACCTCCCTTCTTCTTCACTTTTTTATTGATCAGGTAGTTTAGCACATATATACTGTCAATCACCCCCATTCCCTTCCTAAAGCCTGTTTGACTCTCCGGCAACATATTCCCCCTCTCTATTTCCTCCTTTAATCCTTTCTGTTAGAATCCCCACATACACCTTATATAACGTTGGCATCAAAGTCACCCCTCTGTAGTTTTCCACCCTATTCCCCGTTCCCTTTTTTAACAGTGGTACTATTATCCCCTCTTTCCACCTCTCCGGCCATCCTTCCCCTCTCCAGACTCTGTTGCACATTTCCCATACCCACTCTTCTACCCTCTCTCCTCCATATTTCCATACCTCACTCGGTATCCCATCCTCCCCCGCTGCTTTTCCTTTCTTCAATTTTCCCAATATCCTCTTTACTTCCCCCCTGCTTATCTCCTGCTCCTCATCCCTCTCCCTTTTCTCTTTTCCTCCTCTTACAACTTTAACCTCTACCCCTCCCAATAAGTCCATGAAATATTCCTTCCACTCTTCCGCTTTTATCTCCTCATTCACTCCTTCTCTCTTCTTCCTTTCCCTGTTTATAATTTTCCATACCTCTCCTTCCGTTCTTGCCTCTATCGCTTCCTTGTACCATCTTATCCTCTCCTCCTCCTTTTTTCCTTTACACATTAGCCTATATTCTGCCCTTTCTTTTCTGTATCCTTCTCCTCCTCCTCCTTTCTTCCTCCATTCCCTTAGCTTTCTCCTCACTTCTTTCCTCTTCTCCTCACATTCCTCATCCCACCACCCTTTCTTTTTTCCTTCTCCACTCTCTTTTTCTCCGTCTCTCAATTCCTCTTCTATCCTTCCTATTTTTTCCTCTAGCTCCTCTTCCATTCCCTCTTTCCACCCCTCTCCCCATTCTATTTCCTCTCTTATTCTTTCTCCTCCCCTCTTCGTCCATCTCCCCTTTTTTCTTATTCCTTTTCCTTCCTTCCTTTTCCCCTTTTCAGCACCTCCTCTTCTTTCTAACGTTACAATCAAAGGGTGATGGTCCGACTCTATGTTATCTCCCACCTCCATTCTCTTTATCTTTTCCTTTACTCTATCCTCTCCCACCACATAGTCTATCACCGATTCCCCTCTTCCTCCTGTATATGTGTACTCCCCCTCCCTATCCCCTCTAATCCCTCCGTTAAAAATTCCCCATCCCACTTCTTCTAGCTCTTTTATCAACTTTCTCCCATCCTCATTTACCTTCTTGTCCTTCGATCTTCTTTCCTCTTCCTCCTCTCCTCCTATCACTCCCCCCCTTCTACCTGTCCTTGCGTTGAAATCTCCTAAAATCGTCCATTTGTCTTCTTCTTTCTCTTCCATCCATTCCTTCATTTCCTCCATTTTCCTTTCCATGTCCCCGTTAATGTATATACCTATTACCCTCCACTTCTCTCTTCCTACCTCTAAATCCGCCATCATTATTCCCTCCGCCTTTTCTCCCATTCCCGATACTTTTATCCTTCCCCTCTCCTCCTTTACCCCCATGATCATTCCCCCCATCGGTCTTCCTTTCTTCTTTCTCTTTTTTGCTGCTTGCTTCTCCCATCTATATCCTTTCGGTAACCTCTTTTTAATCGCCTCCCACCCCTTTTCCTCTATCCATGTTTCCATCATCACCACTACCTCCCAATCCTCTATTTCCTTCCAGAATTTTTCTTCCTTGTTTTTCAACCCTGCCACATTCCAAAAACCTATCTTCCATTCCTCTCTTACTTCTCCTTTTTCCTTTCTCTCTTGCTCCTTTCTTCTTTCTATCTCCGTCTCCCTTTCTCCCTCCTCCTTTCTCTTCTTACTACTCTTCTTCCCTTCTCCTTTCCTTCCTTCTTCTCTTCTCCCCTCTTCTATCCCTTTTTTTCCTCCATTCTTGTCTTCATGCCCCCCTCTTCCACCTCCATTTTCTCCATTCCTTCTCTAATTTCTCCTTTCCAGTTCTTGAGCACTCTTTCTTCCTCTTCCCATTTCCACCAAACATCATTGATTTTTATCCTACCGTAGTTTGTCCACACCTTGTTCCCTTTCCTCTTTTCTTCCTCCGCAATTTCCATTATTCTCCATTTCATCTTTCTTTCCTCCCATGTTAGGTCGTCCTCTATCCTCACCCTCTTTCCTCTTAACAGACTCTTTTTTTGCATTACCTGTCTCTTCTGTTCTCTGCTGCCTAGTCTTACAACCACCATTTCTCCTTCCTTTCCCTCCTTTCCTTTCAACCTTCTTATCCATTCTATTTCCGTTTTCGCTCCTATTTCTTTCATTATTTTCTCCACTCTTTCTTTTACATCTTCCTTCCCTTCTTCTATTCTTCTTATCACGATGTTATTCCTTCTTTCTTCTCTCTCTTTCCACTCTAACTTCTTTCCTATGTCTCTCATTTTCCCCATTATTGACTCACCTAACCCTTTACTCCCTTCTTCTGCCCCCTCTCTTTCTCTTTCTTCCTTTTTACTTCTCTTCTCTATTCTTGCCTCCAACTCTATCACCCTTTCCTCCAGACTTTCTATCTTTTTTCCCATTTCTTTTCTTTCTTCTCTCCATTCCCCCTCCTTTTTCCATATTTCAATCTTCAATTTTCTTATTTCCTCACCCAACTTCTCTGTAATCTTCTCTCCTATCTCCTCCATCATCCTCTTTAACTCCTCCTTTTCTATCCCCCCTACTTCTCTGTTCAGCCTTTCTGTTTTTTTGCTCCTTCTCAGACTTCTTTCCTCTTCATCCTTATCCTCCTCTCCCCCTTCTTCCCTTTTCCTTTTCAAGAAATCATCTATACATCCCATACTGCTCCTCCTCTCTTTCGCTAACTCATCTACTCTTCTCGGTCTCCCTGCCTTCTTCTTTACTTCCTCCTCATCTCCCCTCTTTCCCTTTTCCACAACCATCCTATCTCTAGTAGTCTCTATCCTCCTATCTCTACTATTCTCTTCACTAACATTCTTTTCCTCCTTATTCATTTTTCTCTTATCGCTTTCTTTCTTTGATTCACTTACTCTATGTTCTAATTCGCTCCAACTCGCTAGTGAATTCCCTAGTGAATTCCCTATTGAATTCCCTATCTTTCTATCTGCACCTGCTCTCTACACCTACTCTCTTTCTTCCACGTGTCTACGTGTCCACGTGTCTCCCCTTTTCCTGCTTTCTATTTCCTAACTCCTTACCCCTTTTCCTTCTCCTATCCTTTCAATCTATCCTCCTCTTTTTCCTACGCCCTCTCACCTCCTATCTCCTATTCTCCTCACCCCTTTTCTCACTCTTTCCTCACAAATACCTGCCACGCTTTCACACACCTGTCACTCACACTCTCACCGGAACCGGAAGCCTATATATATATATATATATACCTATAAACGAATTACACATATAAACTTTTTAAAATACACATAAACTATAATTATGAAAAAAAATAAATCTTTATATGTCGTAGGAAGTACACAAAGTGACAATGCTATAATTGATCGATGATAATATATTATCATAAACTCTTGTAAATATAAGTTTTGTAACTAAATAATAGTAACTGCTCAGATCTCAAAGTAATAATTAACATTATTTTTTATTATTTATCAGTTTAAACATCTCCTATCTCATCAGGTACGTTTTCCTTTTTTTTTTTCTCTGTGATATCGTTGTTAAACGAAGCCATTCCGCCACAATATTTTCTGTTTCTGTTTCCGTGAATGTTGGGTAGCGTGAAACAACTTCTCCTTAAAGAAAAATAATAAAACAATTTTGATAAATATTTTGTAATATCTATTTAAAATTTATATTTAAAAATAAAAATTTTTTTTAATAGTTTATATTTTGAAACTTACTTATTATTGTTTTCATTAACTGCAAATTACAAATTTTAAAATTATCTTTTTTCCCTTTCCAAGAACAATCTATGGCACATTTATTTGTGAAAATATTCTTTAAAATCCGATGAATATTGTCTTTAGGATTATTCCCACCAATTTTCAATAAAAATCTTTTCTGCAAAATAATATTTTTTGTTTGTTAATATTTTTGCTTATCATAAAGTTTTTATATTAAAAAAATCAATATATATTTATATATGACTGTTCGAAAGTTTGGAAACATTCACGATTATTTTACATCTCATAAAAAGTTAAAAAAATTTCTAAAAAGTTTTTCTACGCATCAAAATCTACTTGTAAAAAAGTTTCAAAAAAATCAGTGAGAAGGACCGCTCATCTTTACCTTTACCAAAATCACAGGTGTTGCCGAATTATATAATAATACCCATACAGCACCGATAGATTGCAAAAACATTACAACAATCTTTCACCGCAATATTGCAATATTGCAAATTCACTGCAAAATGTTGCTACATCATTGCTGTTGAATTGCAGCAATGTTAAAATGTCCGCTTTTTGGAAGATTGCAACAAAATATTACAACAATATTGCAATGTTATGAATTTGCAATAATGCATTGTTATTGCAACCATAATCTAATGTTGCATATACAGGTATATACATGTAAATAAATCATTAATGAAAATACGTTATAGTTAATTTATATATATTACAATATATAAATTATAGAATTTGGATTACATGCAATATTTCCGAAATATTAATGTCATGTTGCTACAAGTGTGCTGGAATTTTTTGCACCTATATTTCTGCAATGTCTTTATAATGTTGCATTGCAACTTGCAACATTGCAACGTTGCTGCAATATAATTGCAATAATCTGTGCTGTATGGGTATTAACGATAATAAAAACACACATTGCAAAAAAATATAAAAACTTACGAGTAGCGTTTCTGCTTCTTTATTTGTTTTCAATATATCTTCTATATTTCTTATATCTTCAATTTGGTTGAGAGGAAAAAACTCCACAATATAATTATTGCTTTCCATAGATTGTTGTATTGGATAGCCCCGCCTCATTACATCTTCCATTTTTTTCAATCGTTCAGTGTTATCTCTTAACGTTACATTGCTTGTTGCCATCAAACGTTCTATCTTTTTTAAGCTTTCTGTAATGTTATAGATAATATTGTACGTATATATAAGACAAAGATATTATGAAATTAAATTAAAATTGTTTTGAAAAATAACGTACCTTGTATATTAAAGTTTTCTTGCGTTTGAAGAGGAGTTGAGAAAAAATCGGTACAAGCAGTATTTAATTCATTATTAATCAATTGATTATATCTTCTTTTAGATAAATATCGTAATTCTTTAGGCATGATGAACAAGTTTTTCTTATATAAATGCTGAAAGAATATATATATATGTATATATATATATTTATATGTATATACATACATATACATACACACACACATTTATACATATATATAAAATATTTGAATGCACATATCTATTATACATATAATCTTTCCACGATTATCTCCCGAACCTCATTATTCGTTATTCTCAGTATCAAAAAACTTTATTAGGTAAAAGTAGTAATATATAGATAAGAATCTGTAGAAAGAAACCAACCCTCAAAAATTGAAGATAAAAAAGAAAAGTTAGATTTTAATTTTCAGTTAAATAACAGTTTTAATAAATTATAAAAAGAAACAAATTTACAAAAATCTATTTTTTGTTAATTTTATATGATGTAATAAATTCTATATATAATTAGATAAATAAAATAAAGATAAAATATAATAAACTTTAAATCCATTATAAATATAAAATTAATAAGAATTCTGAATTTATATAAATCTTCATTTATTATATTTAAGTAAATAGATTTCTTTCTGTACAATCTCATCTATATAAAAGAAGAATAATAAATCAACTTATTATCAACACATATTAATAATAAACAATTGTAAAATGTTTTTTTAAAAGAAATATCTCTTCTCAATCTCTTTACAAGAAATATCTCTTCTCTCTTTCTTTCCTACGTTATTTAATTCTGCTCTTATATTATTTGTTGTCTGTAGCATTGTGCAATATATAGCGATCTTATAATTATAACTTCCTACAACAATATATTATGTATAACTACTGTTTTATGTTCAAGGTATATGTTAATAATATAATTATATTTATTGTATAATTGTAACATAACCTAGAACTTTATAGGCAGAATATGATAAATTATTTAAACATATATATATTTTTTAAAATATGTATAAATATATTTATAAATAATTTATCATTATTTAATATTCTGCCTATAAAGTTTTAGGTTGTTTTACAATCACAGCCGTTGAAGGCCGTAATATGTTAATTCCCATACAGCACAGATTATTGCAATTATATTGCAGCAACGTTGCAATGTTGCAAGTTGCAATGCAACATTATAAAGACATTGCAGAGATATAAGTGCACAAAATTCCAGCACACTTGTAGCAACATGACTTTAATATTTCGGAAATGTAATCCAAATTCTATAATTTATATATTGTAATATATATAAATTAACTACAACGTATTTTCATTAATGATTTATTTACATTTATATACCTGTATATGCAACATTAGTTTATGGTTGCAATAACAATGCATTATTGCAAACTCATAACATATTGCAATATTGTTGTAATATTTTGTTGCAATCTTCCAAAAAGCGGACATTTTAACATTGCTGCAATTCAACAGCAATGATGTAGCAACATTTTGCAGTGAATTTGCAATATTGCAATATTGCGGTGAAAGATTGTTGTAATGTTTTTGCAATCTATCGGTGCTGTATGGGACTATTTATATTCTCATTATATTACATCTGTTATATTATATGTTACTCCTGAGTTATATAACATTTATATTTTGTGTTTGCTGGGATGTTTTTGCAATCTATCGGTGCTGTATGGGAATAAACTCGTTTATGATAAATGTAAATTATGAAAGGTTTACTAATGACGTTATATTTGTTTATTATCTAAATAATTTTATATAAATGATTATTGATCTTTACTTTTTTATATGTTAGAAAGAAATTAAATACAGAGTTTTACTCAAATATTCCGCCTCCCATACAGCACAACAAGATTGCAGCAGCATTGTGGCAACATTTCATTGCAATATTACAACATTGCATAAACATTGTAAAATGTTGCAGCAATCTTGCTGCAAGGTTGCAGCAATGGTAAAATGTCCGCTTTCAGAAACATTGTTCTATAACATTGCAGCAATAATGCAAGAAAAAATATATATAATATTCCCAGCAAACACCGATATATAATTGTTACATTGCTATAATAAAATGGAATATAACAGGTAATATAACGTGTACGTTACATGTAACATTCATGTTAGTTGTAATTTCCGACTCATAGATGTAACATTTTAATATAACATATATTACATTGTAATTATATACCAAATAGCACATTGATGTATTGATAAGTCAGTGCTATCTTGGGATATAATGACAATATAACTACAATGTAATATATGTAATATTAAAAATGCTACATCTATGAGTGAGAAATTACAACTAACATATACGTTACATGTAACATGCTTAAGTATATAACATTTATATACTGTGTTTGCTGGGTTACTATTGGATTATTAGAAATGTGCCAAATACATGATCAGACTGAATGGTCTGTACCTAATATTTTTTGCATGAATTTTATTTTCATAATATTTCTGAAATGTTGCTGCAACGTTGTTTAAACTATATTGCAAATTCATGCCTATATATAATTTCTCCGATAATGCTATGCAATGTACAATATTGTAATGTTGCAATATTGCTGCAAACTTTGTGTGCTGTATGGATGACGTTCAACGCACTGTGCGATGCTGCCACCGTACTAACCGGGCGGCCGAGAAAATAGAGATGCGCGCGCAGCAAACCGATGCGAGAGAGCGTGCTCCAAAAGGCTCAGCGCGAGAGCCGGCACTCTCTTTCAAGAAGTTAACGTGTTTCCACGAGTTAACGTGTAACACGAGAGTCTCTTTGAATTTCATAGTTTGTACTTAGATTTATTTCCACAGTGAATAAATATTGCTAGCAGATCTAAAGTTACTTTAGTGAGTTGATTCTAACGTATCCTGAATATTTCTTGTGTAAATACTGTGTCTGCTTTTATGCGCTCAAAGCCTTTCCTTATTATAAAGAATCATTCTTGTTAGATAACATACTTAACAATATCAAGCGATGTCTTTAATTGAAAATTCATTGATTATGTCTTTTTAATTAATGATTTCTCATTGGATATTTATTAAAGAAAATATGAATATTTAAAAAAAATTTCTGTATCATAATTCATTTTAAGGTTTATTAAATATTTTGAGATTTATTAAATATATTTATAATATTTATGATAAATATTTTTCTGATATTTATGTCAAATATTTATATGATCTCTTGAATCTAAGATTCTAAAAAAATTTATAAAATATTTATGATAAATATTTATAAAATAATTATAAATATTTTGTGCTGTCTAGGATGAAAGAACCACTTTGTCTGGTTCAAAATAATTTTTGGTTGTAAACTAGCATACAATATATTTTTTATTTTGTCAGATATCTTAATTTTTACGAACGCGCCACGAATTTGTATTTTCTTTTTAAATAATTATAAAATATTAAAATAATTATTATAAATATTTTGTAAATATTTTATAAATATTTTGTGCTGTCTCCCCTACAGCACGAAATATTGACGGAATATTGCAAAAATATTGTTTTGCAAGATTGAAATATTGCATGCAATATTCCTGAAAGCTTGCCAATATATGTCCGCCCTCAAACTATATTGTGCAACATTTCTGCAATAATTCTAATTTATTTCTACAAAAGTGAATATAATATTTATAAAATATTGCAGAATATTTATTTTTTTATTGTCTTCATTTATTCAGACATTTATTTGTCTAATTTCTGAGCAATTAATTTAATATTTGAGTTCCCTGTATTAGGATCGTATCAGAAAAAATTAAATTGATAAAAAGTGTTGATTGTAATTGCTACTTTTTGCATGCTCTTTATATAATTCTCGGCACTAAAACTTAATGCGAGTTAGATAGTTCAGCTTGCGGCGCATAGTGGTAAATGAAAAAACTATGTGATTGCATTATAATATAGCAGTAATATTTTGCAATGTTTCCAATAAAATAATAACTTATTATATTTGCACAATATTGCTGCAATATTTGTAATATGACGCAATATTGAAATATTTATGCAATATTTTAGTAATATTTCGTGTTGTAGGGGCTAGGATCAAAGAACCACTTTTGTCTGGTTTAAAATAATTTTTGGCTGTAACCCTAACAGCACCCCTAACCCCCGAAGATGTTCAGAGAACATCCTGAGGATGTTTGAATGTCTTGGATATCCTCTGGATATCCTCAGAATATCTTTCGGATATGGTATGCTGTATTAAGGAAACTAGTGTATAATATATTTTCTTATTTTGTTAGATATCTTAATTTTACGATGAACGTGTCACGAATTCGTATTTTCGCGCGTTTTATCACCTCCTCTCATTGATGAAGAGAAGACGTTGGAATACCCGGGAATCTCGGTCAGAGGAAAATGGAAATTCGCGGCGCGCGCAGAAATCAATGCCCATAATATATTGCCAAAGCATGCGCTAAAGGGGAGAACGAGAAGACCCGGCGTACGCAGTACGAGGGAATAAATAACACAGCCGACCGCGATCAGCAGGTGCGCGATTAAAACAATATTCCGCAGAGGTAGAGGAAGCGAGTACCGAACGCGAATAAATCACGCACTCGTAAGGAAAGAGAAAAACCCGATTAAGAGAGTCGCTGAGTCGTCGTCGATCACTTCGAGAATTCTCACCCTCCTGTCGATTTTTCGCTTCTCTCATCTTTCGGCAACATGGACGAGAACCTGAGCCGGGGATATGTCCAGCTGGGCAAGGCCAGGCGCATGAATGAGTTCAAATTTTCGAATGGATTAAAGCATCTTTCGCCGCCCGTCGATAAGAACAACTTTATTTACTCGTCTCTGATCATCGGCGGCATGGGATTTCTTCTGCCTTACAACAGGTCCTTTGCAACCCTTATGTATATTTTATTATTACGCTTTATAGATATATATGCATAAATTGTGCGCGTTGACTTGATCGAAAATTTTTTATTTTCTAACAGTAAACTGGATTGTTTACAAATAATTTGACTGATGATAATTTTATTGATCAATACATTCGTGTGTGTATGTGTGTGTTAAGTGAATTGGCTTGCAAACATTAATATAACCTTTTGTTTACTAGTTCAAGAAAAATTCTTTTTATTATAAATTTTTTTGCTTTCTCGATAAAAATAAAACACCCATAGTTTTTGAAAATTGAAAATAAAGCACTTCTAATCATTAAGTTTTTTAGGTCTAAAGTTAAACAATATATATAATCTTGAATATATTTTTTAGTTAATTTTAAATAAATTTTAAAAGAATATAAAAATTTTATTTAAAAAATAAAATTATAAAAATTATAATATAAAATTTTTTCATTGTTTGAAGAAGTAGATGAAATTAATCGGGCAAATTAGTTTTTATTTTATAATTCAATAAGAATAAATTTCTTTGATGTTTTAATGAAGATATTTCGTAATTTTTCTTTAGTAAAAAATAAATAAATTAGTAACAAATTAAAAATTATGAATGTATTTTTAATGTTGTACAAAAGACCATAAACTATCGACTATATTTTTGACGATTACTATATACTTTGTCTCATTGCAAACGATTTTTAATAATTATGGTACAGAAAAACTCATTTAATAATTATTTTGTAATAATTTTATAACGCATGGCTTTCGATACATTAAAAATATTTTAAAACGCACATTAAATTTTTATTACAAAATCTGCAATTTACACTGACAATTGTTATAATTATTCTTTACAGTTTCATTATAGCGGTGGATTATTTTCAAACGAAATATCCAGGAACTACCGTAATATTCGACATGTCTGTCGTTTACATTATTATGGCTTTCTTCGCAGTCTTTGCAAATAATATACTAGTCGAAACCTTATCATTGAATACACGAATTACGTTTGGTAAGATGCGCTAAGTAAGAGTGTATAAAGTTAATCGATACTAGGATAAACATGGTGACATTGCAATATTTTTAATAATATAATTTTAAATTGTCATTTAAATGAGTTTTGGACTTTTAAATAATATTATTTATGTGTGTTTGTAAAATTTTATGTATGTGTGTTTTATGAATTTAAATTTTACACATACTTATGTATATGTATGGGTTTTTTGTATGTTTTTAGTTTTATACGAGTACATTTATTCATGATGATTTGTTAATATTTAAAAATTAATGAGTAATTAGTTATTTTCATATATATATCTTTTAGTAAATTAACATTATAAATATTATATAACTTCAATTTTTATATTTTTAAATAAAAATGAATGTATCAAACTACAATTATCGTCGCGATAACAATTTATTTATTTATATAGAAAAATATATATATAACGAGAGTATACATAATCTAATTTTTATTTTTTAGGATATCTGGTATCTTTTGTTACTCTGAACTTCGTGGTGATCTGTGAGATTTGGTGGGAATTTTTCGGTGTTGCAACTTCCTATACTATTAATTTAGTTGCCGTTGCGATAGTATCGCTTGGTTGTACAGGTACAAAATTAAAGAAATTATTAATAATTTATTGATAGTATCACAGACAACTGAAGGAAAATGATTATTTTGTCATTAATTAATAAACTATTAATTTATGTGATAAATATAATTTCCCATACAGCACAGATTATTGCAATTATATTGCAGCAACGTTGCAATGTTGCAAGTTGCAATGCAACATTATAAAGACATTGCAGAGATATAAGTGCACAAAATTCCAGCACACTTGTAGCAACATGACATTAATATTTCGGAAATATTGCATGTAATCCAAATTCTATAATTTATATATTGTAATATATATAAATTAACTACAACGTATTTTCATTAATGATTTATTTACATTTATATATCTGTATATGCAACATTAGTTTATGGTTGCAATAACAATGCATTATTGCAAACTCATAACATATTGCAATATTCTTGTAATATTTTGTTGCAATCTTCCAAAAAGCGGACATTTTAACATTGCTGCAATTCAACAGCAATGATGTAGCAACATTTTGCAGTGAATTTGCAATATTGCAATATTGCAGTGAAAGATTGTTGTAATATTTTTGCAATCTATCGGTGCTGTATGGGTTAATACACGATTTATAATGTAAAATATGACAAATATGTCGAGACCTTATTCAAAATGAGGTCTCGACATATTTGTTATATTTGTCATATTTTACATTATAAATGTGTATTAAATTATATATATACATATATATATATATATATATATATATATATATAATTTCATTTAAGCTTGATATATATATATATATATATATATATATATATGTGTATATATAACCTTGACATATAGTTAAGATCATGGCCTTGAATAACTTTTAAAAGATTTTAATCTCACATTGTTTATTAAAAAGTTATTAACTATTACTAAATAAACTTTTTTAACTTTTTGTTTAAAAAACTTAAGATGATCTCATTCAAAACTTTTTGGCACCTTCACATAAAAAACAAATTAAAACTGTAAAAATATAGCCCTTTCAAAATAATTTAACTTTTGTCTTAAACTTTTTTGTTTAAAATCAATATTTATAAAGGTACCCAGCAAACACCAATATATAATTGTTACATTGCTATAATAAAACGGAATATAACAGGTAATATAACGTGTATGTTACATGTAACATCCATGTTAATTGTAATTTCCCACTCATAGATGTAACATTTTAATATAACATATATTACATTGTAGTTATATTGTAATTATATACCAAATAGCACATTGATGTATTGATAAGTCAGTGCTATCTTGGGATATAATGACAATATAACTACAATGTAATATATGTAATATTAAAAATGTTACATCTATGAGTGGGAAATTACAACTAACATATACGTTACATGTAACATGCTTAAGTATATAACATTTATATACTGTGTTTGCTGGGTATCTTAGATAGCAATTTACTCACCTCGTATAATTTACGTATTGATAATTTGTTAAGTTCTCTGCCTTAATCTTCCAGTTACGTTGTACATTAGATCTGATTAATTTGAAATTTGCAACATTTTCTAAGCAAATTTCTTTAATTGTTATTATACTACAAAAATTTGATCTTATTAATTCTTACTGTTTATAATGTTACAGTTCAGCAGTCGAGTTTTTATGGATACACATCAATGCTTCCCAGTCGATATACGCAAGCTGTGATGGCTGGAGAAAGTAAGTATTTGAGTAAATTCTATGAGTAATTAAAGCTTATTTATTATTAAAACCACAATCTCCACTTGATTCCTCTCGACCAATAGAGCCAAACGCGATGTTATTGCGACAATTATGAAAGAAAGAAAATTTGGAAAACTAAGGAATTTGAATCCTATGGTTGGGATCTCAAAAATTCCTCTTGTTCCTTCTCTTAACATCCCCTGTAAAGAAATAGGCGAGAAAAATATTGGTCCGAAATTTCCGATTCAGCCGACTTTCGGACCAATATTTTTCTCGCCTATTTCTTTACAGGGGATGTTAAGAGAAGGAACAAGGGGAATTTTTGAGATCCCAACCATAGGATTCAAATTCCTTAGTTTTCCAAATTTTCTTTCTTTCATAATTGTCGCAATAACATCGCGTTTGGCTCTATTGGTCGAGAGGAATCAAGTGGAAATTGTGGTTTTAAAATTAAAAGAGCTGACTTAATAAGTATTCTCATTCTTATTCATTATTATTATTAATAAAGATTGAGAATATTAATAATTTTATGACATAAGGAATTTAAAACATAGTGGACTTTTATAAATTTTAGCAAAAACTTACTTTAACTGAAATTTTAATTTATGGTTTAGTCACTAAAATGTATAAAATGTCCAAATTTCAGAAATCGAAAATAATTTCTCTCAATTTTATTAAGAAGAAATTTATTTATTATATTATGAATTATTTATTTCAAACTTATCTAACATATGTATTTTTGTGCAATTTATTATATTACAAAAATAATATTGCGAATACTATGCTCTGTATCTATTTCCAGCAACTTTGAATCATGTAATATATATAAAAAATTTTTTATTGTACTCTTTCAGGTGTTGCTGGCTTTTGGGTATCGGTTAATCGAATATTAACAAAATTGTTAATCAATGATGAACGCGGTAATACGTCTGCATTCTTTCTTATGTCGAATATGACGATTATGTTGTGTTTTGTTTTACATAAAATTATACGAAAGACCGAATTTGTGCAATTTTACATAACATTGTGCCAGGAAAGAAATCGAATCACTTTAGAACCAACGGAAGATGTCGGTTTGGTATGTGTAACATAGTATTCTTGTACACATTGTATTTTTCATTTATATAAAACTTTCAATGGAAGATGTGGGAAAACAAATACTTTTAAGGAAACTTATGATATACAACCCAAGTAGAACAGAAAAGTCAAAATAATGTCAATTTGACGTCATATTGACCAAATTTGAACTCCAAAATTGATCAGTATGACGTCAAAATGATATTATTTTGATCTTCTGTACTTGGGAAGTGCATATACATTTTAAGAAAAGAGAAACTGTAACTGAATTAAATGATTGCCAAATCAAGTTATTTAGTTATCAAACTTATCTAACATATTTTTGTGCAACAACTTAATCATGCATATGTGATTAATGTACATTACTGTGTTCAGATGGATCCGTTGGATCAAGTTGGCGATCCCTCGAAAGGTCAATACGGAGTGTTAAAGATCCAAACGAGTCCATTGGGGACAGATTCTGCCAGTGGCACTGATGGTAAGGAAGATATTAATTTTATATGTTTAAGTATAGAATGTTTATTTTGATCCTCTTGGAGTTACAAGGCGTTGTTTTTGTAAAGAGTGTACCCGAACCTTTTACAATTTAATTTCTTCTAACGTGGCCATAAGGCGATCCTCATATCAATAATTCTTGTTTTCCTTCTTTTTTTTCATCCTTTTTTCTCTCTCTATAACTGTCTTCTCCTTCTACAATTTTTTTCCAAAAACCTCTTAAGGGGATGGTTAGGTCTGTTTTATTGACAAATATTATTTTCATTTAACTCTTTATTAGCTATAAGGAGTGAAAAATCCTTTACTAGAATTAAAGTAATTCATAATAAGAAATCTGGGCTATTATATGTGTATATAAAAAGAAGCCAAAAAAGTTAAATAATTAAGTTAGAGTTAAATAAAAATAATATTCGTCGATAAAACACCTAGTCAGCATCCTTTAAGAGGCGTATGGGCTTTTTAGGATCGAACCGGGTTCGAATCTGGAACTTTTTGCCTATCAGTCCGCAATTTTTAGATGAGGTCACATGTCACCGATTTAAGTAGAGAGAATAATATACTAGGTTTATTTATAAAAGAATATTCGAATTGCGTTCTTGAAAAAGTACCACTCTTTCGAGATTACGATTAATATAATTGGACTGTTTTAGCGTCTCGACAGTATTCTGCATTTTCGTTCAGCAATCCAGTTTACGAACCTAGCGCTCCTTCGGGGAATCCGCCTGGTAGTGCTGGACCGACTTATAAGGTCGAAGACGTCGTGGTTATGGGAGGCGCTTACACAAGCACACAAAGCACAAGTACACTATGGTCCGGCATAAAAAGTAAGAGAATACAGTTTTCCTATTTCATCCAAAAAAATAATTTATTTTTTACATATTTACACACAAACTTATAATACACTCACTCCAAAAAAGGGTTACACTTAAAATTTGGAAAAAAATTACTTAATTTTAAATGACGATAACTTCGAAAATAATAAAGATAGAAAGGTTTCTAAAAATGAATATAAAGCTTGGAATCTCTACTTGAAAAATCTATTCATTTCAATGTTGCGAGATAAATTTATTAAAAATGGTGAATAACAAAACAAGAGCATGCAAAATTGAAAAATAATGGTTCGAGTTTGCCAATGCACATAGCGTGAGTCAAATATAGTAACGCAATGGAATTAAAAGCATATGATGGTACAGAGTTTCTCCTTTAAAATGCTTTTCTATTTATCTCGATATGATGATTTTTCGCCGAGATATTCGCATTTGGAGAAAACGCTTTTTTTTATTTTAAATGTGAATAATTTTGTGAAAAATCACCGTATCGAGATGAATAAAAAAGCATTTTAAAGAGAAGATTCTATACTATCATATGCTTTTTATCCCATTGAGTTATGACATTTGACTCACGCCATGTGCATTGGCAAACTCGAACTATTATTTTTCAATTTTGCATGTGTCGTTTTGTCATTCGCTATTTTTAATAAATTTATCTCGCAACATTGAAATAAATAGATTCTTCAAATAGAGAGCTTTATATTCATTTTTTAGAAACCTTTCTTCAAATAGAGAGCTTTATATTCATTTTTTAGAAACCTTTTTATCTTTATTATTTTCAAAGTTAATCGGGCAAATTAGTTTTTATTTTATAATTCAATAAGAATAAATTTCTTTGATGTTTTAATGAAGATATTTCGTAATTTTTCTTTAGTAAAAAATAAATAAATTAGTAACAAATTAAAAATTATGAATGTATTTTTAATGTTGTACAAAAGACCATAAACTATCGACTATATTTTTGACGATTACTATATACTTTGTCTCATTGCAAACGATTTTTAATAATTATGGTACAGAAAAACTCATTTAATAATTATTTTGTAATAATTTTATAACGCATGGCTTTCGATACATTAAAAATAATAAATCGTCATTTGAAATTTGGTAAATTTTTTCCAAATTTTAAGTGTACTGTTTTTTTTTTGGAGTAAGTGTATTTGATATTATTTTTTACAAATTTTACATGATTGTGATTATTGAATCATTGTTGTGAAACAACAATGTTTCAACAAGATCGATTAATATTCATAGGGAAAATTTAAAATAATTTTTTAGGAGGTTTGCTCGCTAGACTCGAAGTCGCCAAATTGATCTTTCCGTACATGGCCAGTATTGGAGTTGCTTACTTCGTAACCCTCTGCTTGTACCCAGGAATCGTATCGGAAATAATATCCTGCAAATTTGAATCGTGGATGCCAGTTATTCTGATGACCGTCTTCAACTCCGCTGATTTATTCGGCAAGGTTGTCGATTATTTAAATTGTATATGACATTAATCCTTTGTTCTTTTTTTAATATTTTGTTTTCTTTGCATTCAAATGGACGAATATTTTAACACTTTTTTAATACTTTATTTATTTATACTTATTCTTAAAATACTTTCCTTTTGATTAATATTGCTATTATATTATCATGTTATTTAATTTTTAATATCTCTAGAAAATCTAATTAGAAGATATAACACTGTGCAACAAAAAATGATTTTTTTTAACATTGAAACGAGACTAGTCGTTTCTTATAGTTTTTTGGATGCTGAATATGAATAATATCTTCAAAATTGCTCAATAACGTCACAATTTTAAGAGACATGCAATTAAAGTTGCAAAAAAGTCTATTTTCATGAACTTTGTCATATTATAGCTACAATATGCGACATGCTAAAAAAGTTTTCTTGCTATCAAAATAAAATATATTGTTAGGATTTTAACCCTGAATAGGATTTTTCAGTGATGTGATAGAGCAATTTTGAAGACAGATTTGTGTTCAGCATCCAAAAAACTATAAGAAACGACTATAGTTTTGTGCCGGTGTTTTTTTGTTGAACAATGTAATAGATGTTGCTTGAATATAAATATAACATATTAATGCAAAAATGGAAAATATATAAAAGTGATAAAAACTATAAAATTAAAAAGTATTAAAGCATTTATGTTTTTTTATATAGAATTATAATACAGATTATCTGGATTTTTTATAGGCATTCGGTTTAATACCTTACGAATGGAAGCGCACTCAGTTACTCTATTTCTCTAGTGCGCGAATCATACTTATTCCCCTATTTCTACTTTGCGCAATTCCACGTGGTGCTCCTATTCTCTCCGGCGAGGGATTTCCGCTTGTGCTCTCCTGGCTCCTTGGCTTTACAAATGGTGTAATCGGTTCCATACCAATGATTCAGGCGCCAAGCAAAGTACCAGAAGAACATCGAGAACTTGCAGGTCTATATAATAAATACAAAGAGTACGGACAGTTCCCAAGTGACAAGCATATACGTCATTTTGACGTCGAATAACGTCATTGGATGTCAAAATGACGTCAGTTTGCTATTTGTTGCTCAAAATTTTCCTAACTCGAGATTGGATTTTATTTTTTGACTTAAAATAAAATTTATAATGCGATTACGAATACGCGAGTTTTTAAGTGGACCAAATTATTTAAGAGAAAATAGCTCATTTAAAATTCTGATTAACAAATATGATGCCACGTCAAATGAAAAGATTTCTTTTAATCAGCTCAATTTCAATAATTTACACCCCATGTTTATTTCTTTTTTTTTTCAACAAGATTTATTTTGACAATAAAGCAAACAAGAAAACTAATGCCAAAAGCCATTTTATTGAGTGTTACGATTAACTGCAAGTGTCAGTCAATCAGGTCAATCAGATATAGCAAAAACGGGATTAAAACCATTAGGATCATCTGTCATATTGGAATTAGAATGAGTTATTCTCTGAAAATAGTAACTCGGTCCATTTTGAAACTTATGCATATTCGCAATCTACGTGTCGTAAACTTTATTTTCAGCCAAAAATGAATCGAGAAAAGTTTGAACAACAGGTCTATAGGCACTTGTTCACACTATTTTCGTTAAAATATAATAGTGATAAAAGGGAAAAAAGAAGGAAGGAAACAGAATGTAAATTATTGAAACGCGGTAATTAAAAAATTTTTTTCATTTTCAATTCGTCTACTTCCTACATTTCAAAAAACTAGTGTACTCCAGCATTTAATATTAAACATTTTGTATGCCACTTATTTAAAGATTACACTAGTTTACAAAAAAATACTTATTTCATTATTTTAAATCAGACAAGGTATTTTAAAATAGACATGTTTCTTATAAATTTTTGAGTGCTTGAAATTTGCTTCCGAGGAAAAAAGGTTTTTTAGAAGGAGTTGTTTTTCCCAAAATTAATTTTGCCATTATTTTTTTTTTTTTAGACCATATATAACATTTTTTTCGAACAATTCCAAGTAGACAATTAAAATGAGACACCTATATATAAATTTTTTTCTTATTTAAAATAATATTCAAAATTAATCTATTACAGCTCTAACAGCACACATTCGAAAGACGTTTAGACATGTAGAGGATATTCGAATGTCCTCTGGATATCCTCTGAACGTTTTTCGGATATGTTGTGCTGTTAGGAAGATTTTTATTAATCCGTTAAACTTAAAAGTTAATATAATATACAATATCATATTTTATTAGGTAACATTATGACGTTATCGTATACTACTGGATTGACCATCGGATCTTTATTGGCGTATATGATGGATGCCTGTCTCGGCCCGTCTGTGCAAGTTAAGGACGTGTGCGCGCAGTTGGCGAATAGTCAAATTTTGACGACCCCGCTCAGCAACGTGACGGCGAGCATTCTGATAAACGGGATATCTTCCACTTTGCCCGTCGTTGAAAGAATGACGGCGATGCCGAAGGCGAAGACCACTGCCAATGTGCTAACTACGATTCTGATGTCCACGTTATTGTCGAATAGCACCGTAAGCCTACTAAGTGACGAAGGGGCGCTGAATGCGTCCACGACGGTTTTACCGAAGTTCTTAGCTAATGTTACCACTTCGGCAAGTAACGTGATTTTGCAACATTAGGACGCATATGTTTGTGCGCTGTGTTAAATCTGGTGCTTTCACATATATGAGAGAGAAAGAGAGAGGGGGGAGAGGGAGAGGAGAAAGAAAGAAAAATTATGGGTGTATGTGTGCGTGTGTACGCAAAAAAATTATATACGAGTTGAAGAAGTCGCTATAAAGCTAAAGTGTTTAAATTGATGAAATTTGTAAGTTATTGTAATAATTGTTGACAAGTGTTTAATTTTTTTGTTATGTTGCTAACTATAAGATATGAAGCTTATATTTTGTTTGTGTCCATATTATGTATCATTTCTGAATTTACTTTTTGCTTGATTATTTTATGTAAAGATTGTTTTTAAAAAGATTAGAAAAATAAAAAAAAAATAGTATACCTAATTTTATTGCAAGTGATAAAAATAAAATATAATACAATTCAAACAATATGTAATATATTATTAAAGCACGAGACGTTCAGCAATTGTTTCTGAATGTTCCGGTTATTCGAAAAATTGTGTAGATAAGATATATCAATCTTGGAAATAAAAGGCCAGAAAATAATGCAAAAAGTTAAACCTTTTAAATCTTTTAAAGGTTCTTTACATTATTTATAACACAATATAATTCGAGATTGGATTTAAAAACAATAATAGAAATAAGAAACAAAGTATGTTTCAAAATCATAAACTTTTTCAATTTTTCTCTATTTGAAACATCCTAATAGATTTTTTATTTATTAATAAATTTTGTTATTAATGTATGAAAAAATTAATGTATGAAAATAGCATGAAAAAAGAATCAAAAAATAAAAAATATTTTTTTCTTAATATATGTATATGCAATTGAATTAGATGCACTATAGGAGAAATATGAACCAGTAAAAACAAAAAGGAAAAATTTATTATTTTTTGAAAATTTTAAGTTTAATACACGATGTTGTGAGAAAATAAAAAAACAAAATTTTAAAAAAATTATAAAAAATTTTATTATTATTTTATTATTAAATTAAGTATTAAAATACTTTTGGAATTTACAAACATGCTTGAATATATAAAATATCATAATTTATGTCTATTTGATTGTTTTAAATAACTTAAATAGTGCCTCTTTGTTTTTGCTTCAAAGGAAGAACTCTTTATATTAAATATTTTTCCGTTTACATTTTGTCAGTAATACTTTTATTTCTACACATATAAAAAATAATTATAATTTCTCTTATAATCTATATTTACTTAAAAATAGATAAATAATTTTAAAAATCTATCTATTTTAAAAATGGCCTACATTTGTATAAAATTTGGTTCAATTTACCTTTTTTAAGGGTGATAAAAATAATATTTAACATTTATATAAAGGTTTCTTTATCAGTTTTTTTTTTATAAAAAAATTAATCTTTCGTTTAAAAAGTTTAAATTTAAATCTTAATTATATACATTGTATATAAGTTTGGTATTATTAAAAATGCTATTAATTGAATAAATGAAACATAATTTAAATAACATTAAATGTATGAACAATGCTATTTATTTCATATTTTAAAAGTTTGAGTGACGTAGATCATCTCAATTACTTTTCTGTTTAACTCTGAATTTCTATATGTATAACGCGAACAAAATAAAGTATATTTTAATTTTAATTTATATCTAACAATAAATAAAAAAATAAATAAAATTGATTATTATATTTATGTTCCAAGTTGATAAGAACAGGCATTATAAATTGTTATAAATATGTTATTTAAATTCGGAGTATTCTGCTATTTTTGTAAATTGCATAATATAATTATATATTATAGTAAACGTTGATTCAATTAAAAATTGAATTTTATATTTTATTTTAAAAGAGATTGAAATTTTTTTTATTGTAAATGTTGATATTGGATACTGCGTTTGTAATATTTATTTATGCGTAGGCTACATTATATATATGGTGCACTTTATTTTGTATGTACTGTGATAAAGTTGTCTTTCGAAATAACATCAGATTAAACACACGCACAAAGAAATTGTAACAATTGTGTATAAAATTACGTTTACAGAGGTATGAAGCTGAAAAGTGATTGTCGCGAGATACACGTTGAACTTCAAATGTTTCTTTTTTGTTATGAAGGATATTGCATGCCTTTTATTTCGTATCAGCAAAAAAATAACTGTTTCAAATATATTTTTAAAAGCGATAAAAAGAATAAAATTGATTTTTTTTGTAGAAAATAATGTTATGTACAAAGTACATGGTGCGTTCACAAAGTTTCAAGACTGATTTTTTCCTGAGTAGGGGAAGGCACGCAGACCGGTTCTACCGACAGGGTAAAGTAGTTGGGGGTGTCAGCTAACCGACTGTTCAGCGGCAATTCCCTCCGAGAAGCTGGAGTGAGCAGATCGCTAGTAGCGTGAGTGCGTGTCAGTGACCCCTGTCGAAAACTCGGAGAGTCGAAAATGCAGCGTTATTCGATAAAGTTCTGTGCGAAACTGAACAAAACCGCTACAGAAACTTTTGGTATGATTCAAGAGGCCTATAAAGAAGAAGCCATGTCACGTGCAATGGTTTTCATGTGGCACAAGAGATTCAAAGATGGCCGCGAGGACGTTGACGACGATGACCGCGCTGGGAGACCTTCCACAAGCCGAACTCATGAAAATTTGGTGCAAGTGCGTGAACTTTTAAATACTGACCGTCGTCTTTCACGCACTTTCACCAAATTTTTATGAGTTCGGCTTGTTAAAGGTCTTCCAGTGCGGTCATCGTCGTCAACGTCCTCGCGGCCATCTTTGAACCTCTTGTGCCACATGAAAACCATTGCACGTGACATGGCTTCTTCTTTATAGGCCTCTTGAATCATACCAAAAGTCTCTGTAGCGGTTTTATTCAGTTTCGCACAGAACTTTATCGAATAACGCTGCTTCAAATGACGCTGCATTTTCGACTCTCCGAGTTTTCGACAGGAGTCACTGACACGCACTCACGCCACTAGCGATCTCGGAGGCAATTGCCGCTGAACGGTCGGTTAGCTGACACCCCCAACTACTACATCCTGTCGGTGGAACCGGTTTGCGCGCCTTCCCCTACTCATTGTCAGGAAAAAATCAGTCTTGAAACTTTGTGAACGCACCATGTAGTTCCGCATTTTATTTTGATCAGTCCAATAACTCGAAATGACGAGGTTTTAGAACAAAATGTATCAATAAAAGTTGTAGCATTGTAAATAGGACTTAATATCGTGATCTAGAATTAGCCTTGATCATTACAAAATCATTTGGCGTTTTTCAAGGTCATTTAAAGGTCAATCTGTGATTTTTTTAAATAAATAGTACTTTTATTACATCAATTGATTGCTCTCATTCTTTTGTATAGATCAAAATATTGAAATAAGATTATCAAAGAATGAATATTTTATAAAATATTTTATAGTTTATCTAAAATTATATCAAATTAAAATATCTCAAACTATTCATGTTTTTGGCCATCCTACTCTTATAACTTTTATAAATATTGCGAGAAATCGATTTATACAAAAATATGGTGGTTTTATTAAAAAAAAATACTAATTTTTAAATGACCTTGAAAAACACTATTCAAGCGTAATTCTAGATCACGATACTATCCCAGCAAACACAGTATATAAATGTTATATACTCAAGCATGTTACATGTAACGTATATGTTAGTTGTAATTTCCCACACTCATAGATTTAACATTTTTAATATTACATATATTACATTGTAGTTATATTGCCATTATATCCCAAGATAGCACTGACTTATCAATACATCAATGTGCTATTTGGTATATAATTACAATATGACTACAATGTAATATATGTTATAATAAAATGTTACATCTATGAGTGGGAAATTACAACTAACATGGATGTTACATGTAACGTGCACGTTATATTATCTGTTATATTCCGTTTTATTATAGATATGTAACAATTATATATCGGTGTTTGCTGGGATATGTACTTCTCTACAACTTGTGTTTAAAATATATTTTTTTTTGAAATGTTATTATTTCGAGATATTTGGCTATTGAAAATGGGACACCATATATACTTATCTTGTATATTTATTCTTGTCTTTATTGTTAATTTATTTTAATGCGTAATATAGACTGATAAACTATTTGATGGTTGATGATCGACAAGTTTTTGCCAGGAAGGTTATTGCATGACGAGTATATTCTGTCGAGCTGTTATACGTATCTACGTGTGTGTATATAGTTGATTGATACGATTGAAATATAAAATACGTGTATTTATGTGGCACATTAGGCGTCATAATTACTTTTACAATTCACTAGATCCACTTTCTAGATGCACTTTCGGAAGAAATGCCACATTATTATACATCCTGATTTGTAGTAAAGAAATAAACGCAACAATAAACAATAATTGACGCAACATATTTGATATGTTCCCAGCAAACACCAAGTAATTATTATATAACTGTTAGTTATAATTTTCCACTCAACAATGTAAATGCAATATAACACACGTGTTATATTGCATTTACATTGTTCAGTGGAAAATTATAACTAACAGTTATATAATTGTTACTTGGCGTTTGCTGGGTTATATCTAAAGTATAAAGACATAAGTAGAATCTATTACAAGGATTGCAATACAAAGAATTGTTGTTAAAACACAATTGTTTATTTGATTTCAATATAATTATAAGGAACATATAATATATATGTATATATATATATATATATATATATATATAATTAAAATTAATTTGTTTATTGTTTTAAAAAGACAAATTTCGCATTCATTAATAAAATAAGAGAAACAGTAATTTCTTTTAATATTAAATTTTTCTACGAAAATGTAAATCCAAAAATTCAAGTATTCTTTTATTTTTATAAAATATAAAATATTTGTAAAAAGTGTTGGTTGTCAATTACGGATCATTGTTAGTTGTCTTTCTTGCTACGATCACACATCATGATACATTTAAACACAAATGCGTTGATACTTAATGATCATCTATTAAATATATGAATCAGGATCTTTACGATACCTATAAAGAAGAAAACTCGACTTTTTCTCACACAAATACTCTTGCTCCCATTTTATCCCGCCAGCTTTGTTAATTGCATTATCTGCTCAAAACATATCCGATGTTATATAGAAGATTGTAATCAAAGTTTATAAAATTAAGACATAGTTAGCTCTATACATTATGAAAAAGACTATGTAATACAATTTGATTATGTGATCGATTGAAAAATTTTCTCTGTTTTTTTTTTTTTAATATAAAAGAGTAGCGGATTTTCTATTAAGCACAAATTTGACACATCCTCTAGGACTTTAATATTGCAGAGAGCTTTTTTTCAAATCAAGTTGTACATAGGTGACTTGATACGGCAGGAAGTCTGCGAAAATCAAGTTGCGACATTTCTGTATTGCAGGAGACATCCAACTTAAGCTACTATCTGAAGATAGTAAAGTGCTAAAATCCGCTATATATACTGCATGTATACAAAAAAAATTATCCGAAACAATATTTGAAAAAATTGTCAACTCTAAATATAAATGATTTCGATTACTAAATCAAATTGTAGCGATGGTTTGATGTATAATACGCGCATTATTCCTAGTCAACATATCGACATCGACTACTCTGAAAATTTATATATGTATAGTTATACAGAGTGTAATTGAGAGATAATTACATGCTTGATGTATTGTATCTCATTCCTTGTTTGTACATCTTCAAAAAAAACGCCCCATAATCGGTATAATATCTTAAGAATAATGTGTATAAACATTTTATTCTTATGTCATATAAATAAGTAAAGGAAACTTTTAGTAAAGCATCTTCTCTTTTTATATATATTTAACCTTTCTGTATAAACATTAAAAATGCATCAAATGAATACTGTCTCTGCGTAGTATAGATTTTTCAAAAAAGTATCCTTATAATTGGTATAAAATCATTCAGCACTATAATTTTTGCTTTAAGAACATATATTAATTTAAACTCAAAAGAAACACACATAATAAGGCCAGAAAACGAGAACATTAATTATAAAAACATAAAATCTATATAATTTAATTGTTAATTCATTTAATTATAAGATCATACAGTCATCTAAATAAATTAACTAAATATAATAATATAATATAAAATAAAATAAAATAAAATAAATTAAAATAGAATCAAATAGGATAGAATAAAAAAAATAAAATTGCAATGTCAAACATTTCGTATACTTTGTCCTCTTCAGTTAACAAATAAAAAATCGATATTTGTGAGCGAATGATGCATTACATCAAAACAGCTGATAAAATGTAAGAATTATACAATAAAGTGAAACAATATATAAATAAAAATAACTCGATTAGAAGTCCAAAATATTTCCTTCCAAATTACATGAATATCGAAATTCTATTGTTCTGTTAAGTATTAAATCGGCAATCCATCAAACAATATTCCTCGTTGGTTGGCGAAAGACTATCCATTTGAAGACAACCGATGCAATGACTTCCGAGTTAAACTGTCATACCACATATAAATTAAAATCAAAATTTATAGAAAAATAAGAAAAAATTCTTAAAATTGAAACATTAAAATTTTTTAACTCTACCGATAGTATATCACTTACAGTTTAAATGTAAAATGTAATTAATTCTATTATAACACTTATAAACGTCCGTAATTAAAATAATTTTAAAAGATTTCTAAGCGATGTCATTTTTATCTGTTGGACAAGTTTAACAAACATGATGACAAAATAAAAATACATAGATTAAAAACAATAAACTAAAAACAGCAAATGCGAAGGACGTGGCAGTCGTTATTCGAACGTCGAACGAGTCTGTCGATCGAGCGAACACTAAGCAAAAATAAATAAGAGAATAGACCCGTGAACAAGATGACGAGTGAGCGAGCATGTAATCTCCGAAACTTTGTTAATGAGATCCGAAATACATTCAGATTGAAATCATAAAGAGTGTCTCTCTTAGAATCCTATAAATTATTGGGGGCTCGTCCGTGCCAAAACGAGTCGAAGAGAAAGTGTTAATGAGTGCCCGAAAGGAAGAGCGGAAAGCCGAAAGACTGTATGAAATGAAGTACGAGAAATGAGGAAATTCAAAGAATAGGAAACGAAGTAAAGGCGAAAGACGAGGAGAAGACGAGGGACGAAGGAAAGACGAAAGACGAGGATAGGACGAGAGACGAAGGAAAGACGAGGAACGAAGATAAGACGAAAGACGAAGAAGACGAAAAACGAGGAAAAGACGAGAGACAAAGGACGAGAGGCGGAAGACGAGAAGAAGACGTAGGACAAGGATTGACAGCGCTCGAGAATCCAAAAGAGGAACGAAGATAGACGATAGACAGCGAGTAAGCAGGGATCGAGAGCGTTCGAGAATCCTAAGGAGGAACGAAGATAGACGAACAACGTATGTATGACCGAGAATATTCCAGAGCTTAACGCAAAATCTCCAATCGCCGTTTGCAAAAGCAAAATTGATAGACGAAGTTATGGAGGAGTTAGGGCAAATATCTGCAATTAAACAAAAAATTGCCGCAGCATCGCGAGTGGTGATAGTGGTCATGCATAAATTTATTTTCGAGAAAGATGGAGATAGGAATAATCGACGGCGACTGCGAGAATTCCGCGGGTTCGAATCCAACGACGACTCAGCCGAATTTAGAGCTAAGCTCCAATATGCTGTGAGATTTTCAATAGGAGATTTGATATCAATTTGCAATGTTCTTGGCATTGCATACACCGGAAATGCCGAGCAGCTGAGAGAGCGGATAGTGAGGGCTCTGATGGACGTCGGGTCTTTGCGATCAGTTCGCAGCGAGGACGAGGATGACGGAGAGGACGACGACGACGAGATGGATGATAGAAATGACGACGAGAATGATGTCGACGAGATCAACGACGAGAATGCCGATGCCGATGAAAAAAGAGGAAACAACCGTCGACCTGAAAGAGGTAGGAGGCAAAGAAATGCGAATAGCGACGCTAAACAATTTATCTTAATATAAAAAAAAACTGTTAACCTCGGCTCGAATTATTGTGTTACAATAAAAATAAAATCTCGACGGCAATCGGAGCCTGTGCGGACGACATGCACAAAATTAATAAATTAAAATGAGATCTCAAATCAAACTCATTTATTAAATTCTAAACGTTTCGACCCACTTCGGGTCTTCTTCAGTAGCTGCAAAATATAAAGAAACAAAAATAAAAGATAATCGGTACAAACAGAAAATTATAAAACTCGTATACATACAATCCGCAAATAAATTAAATATCATTCTCCTCCCTATTCAAACCGTCCGGCCGTCGGAGTGTCTCCCTAACGGTGACCATCGTCAGGAAGGAAGCAGAGCAGTGACTCCCTTACCAACACTAATCAACATAGTATAAATTAAACGTAGAAAAATCCACAAGAATTAAAAATTAAAAACCGGGAAGAACACTCACCCCGACAGTAAAAACAGAGAGAAGACGATGCTACACGTGACACATCACTCTAACGACTGTGCGGTATTCTACCTCGACACAGTCGATACATATATACGCAAAAAACAAATATAAAAATAAAATATGAAAATAAAAATAAAAACAACTAAAACTTATCGGCACTCATGTCAAAGGTCTAATAAAAAAAACCCGGCTATCCCGGGTATACATTATTAAACATAAAATAAGTCGAATTCATAATAAAACGAATTGCCAATAAAAATTCATCTCGTGGAATAATACACTCTTTTTCAATATACCCCCATCTGTTAATTAAACTATCAATAGCCATATCCAATGGTACGTATATTTGATATTTCAAACATTACAAGCGCGGTTAAAAAAGTTGTTCTTCCGCTACAATAATAAGTTGCATAACAATAGTGCAAATATATACAATGACAAGATCCTTACGCAGAAAAAAGTTTCGTACTTTAATATTCCGTATATTAATAATGTATCGAAGAGAATTGAGGACATTACACGTGATTTGGATGTCATTCCATCCTATACAGCAATTAACAGTCTCCGTAAATTCATCAAAGTACACAAGGATAAGTTACCAAGGGAACTCCATAACAACGTAGTTTATAAAATTGATTGTATGGATTGTGATGCGTCGTACATAGGGCAGACGGGTAGATTGTTGAAAACTAGGATGAAAGAACATTGCAACAACATAAAAAGAAACGCGTCACAATTATCAGTCATATCGGAACATAGATTATTGAACCATGAATTTAATTGGGAGGATGTAAAAGTCTTAGATGAGGAGCCTTTTTTAGGTAAACGTTTGATATCCGAAATGATGCACATAAAACGTCAGAGGAATAGTTTAAATTTACATAGCGACACTGATAAATTAAACGAGAATTTTGATCTGTTAATAGAAAAATTTACCAAAATCTAGCTTTGTGATTATACATAGCCGGGTTTTTTTTATTAGACCTTTGACATGAGTGCCGATAAGTTTTAGTTGTTTTTATTTTTATTTTCATATTTTATTTTTATATTTGTTTTTTGCGTATATATGTATCGACTGTGTCGAGGTAGAATACCGCACAGTCGTTAGAGTGATGTGTCACGTGTAGCATCGTCTTCTCTCTGTTTTTACTGTCGGGGTGAGTGTTCTTCCCGGTTTTTAATTTTTAATTCTTGTGGATTTTTCTACGTTTAATTTATACTATGTTGATTAGTGTTGGTAAGGGAGTCACTGCTCTGCTTCCTTCCTGACGATGGTCACCGTTAGGGAGACACTCCGACGGCCGGACGGTTTGAATAGGGAGGAGAATGATATTTAATTTATTTGCGGATTGTATGTATACGAGTTTTATAATTTTCTGTTTGTACCGATTATCTTTTATTTTTGTTTCTTTGTATTTTGCAGCTACTGAAGAAGACCCGAAGTGGGTCGAAACGTTTAGAATTTAATAAATGAGTTTGATTTGAGATCTCATTTTAATTTATTAATTTTGTGCATGTCGTCCGCACAGGCTCCGATTGCCGTCGAGATTTTATTTTAATTTATCTTAAATTATAGAGATGTGTAGGATTCGGTTCGTGCATTTAGTGGAACCGATTCGTATCCAGTTGAACGCTGGATTAACGATTTTGAGGAAGCCGCTGCCATATTCGATTGGGATGATCTACATAAGGTAGTCTTTGCAAAAAGATCGCTGAAAGGCGTGGCCAAATTATTCATACAGAGCAAAGGAATTATCAAGACGTGGAAGAAGCTAAAGGATGCATTGACGGAAGAGTTTGCCACTAAAATTACCAGCGCCGAGCTACACAAAATGTTAGAGAAACGCAGGATGAAAAAGGAAGAGACTGTACAAGAGTATTTTCTAGCGATGAGAGAGCTGGCTTCAAGAGGCGCGGTGGAGTTGGATGCATTGATTGACTATGTGATTAACGGCATCAACGACGAAGCAAGTAACAAAATGATTTTATATGGAGCAAAAACCGTTCGTAGGTTCAAGGATAAACTCGAGATTTATGAAAAAATGAGGAAAAACCAACCAGACAAAGCGTCAAAATACACAAAGACTTGAGACGAATTGACGAGGAACGCGGGTAGGAAATTCTCGCGCAAGGACGGAAGGAGGACAACTGATAGCCGGGAGGACGGAGCGTCGATGCGTTGCTTCATTTGTGGCGCAAGTGGACATCACGCTAGGAACTGTGATAAGAAGGCACTAGGAAAAAAATGCGTTAATTGCAACAAATTCGGACACGAAGCAAGAAATTGTACGGAAAAGAGAGTAAGCGGTTCTAGTTCGAAGGCGGAGCAGGCGGTTAATCTGGTAAGCGCGGCCTTGGCTAATGTAATCAAACATGTTGTTATTGGTAACGAAAATTTAAGAGCGCTTATAGATACGGGAAGCCCTGCTAGTTTGATTCGAGAGGATGCGTTCGCGAAACTGAAAAAATTTGAACTGGCTCAATCGACGCGCGTATTTTCTGGATTTGGAGGCGGTGAGTCTAAAGCCGTGGGCTATTTTCAAACTGTAGTGTGTATAGACGTTAATGACTTTCCTTTGACATTTTATGTTGTGCCTTATGAGACGATGAACGTAGAAGCAATCATTGGTAGGGATATATTAGAACAAGCTAATTTAAATTTTAATCAAGACGGCGTGACTGTCTTTAAAAAATTAGAAGCCGATTTTCTCGCCCATATTAACATTCCGGAAGATTCGCAAGCGGACATTGAAGCCATTCCAGACGCGGAAACTAGGGACAGAATTAAAAAATTAATAACCGAATATGAGCCTAAAAAATGTAAAACGACGGGAATTAAACTTAAAATAACGCTTAAGGACGAAAAACCGATTTTTCAGAGACCATGTAGATTAGCTACACCGGAAAAGAAAATAGTAGATAAACAAATAGAAGAATGGCTTCGAGATAGTATAATTAAACCGTGTTCTTCCGAATATGCTAGTCCGGTAGTTGTAGTTAAGAAAAAAGACGGATCTCCACGGGTGTGCATCGATTATCGGCCACTCAATCGAATTATAGAACGAGATGGGTATCCGTTGCCATTGATTGATGATCAGATAGACAAATTGAAGGATGCGCAATTATTTAGTGCGCTTGACCTCGAAAATGGATTTTTGCATGTAGAAGTTGATGAAGAAAGTCGAAAATACACTGCATTTATTATGAAGGTCAATATCAATTTTTGAGGGCTCCTTTTGTCTAACTCTCTTCCCGTATTCTAAAGATTTATTAGTCAAATTTTTCGACCATTGGTTAACGACGGAATAATGACGCTATATTTAGACGATATTATAATTTTGGCAGCTGACTTTAAGCAAGCGACAAACAGATTAGAAATAGTCTTAAATACAGCGAGCCAGTATGGATTAGAATTAAATATTAAGAAATACAAATTTATGAAAAGGCGTATCGAATTTCTCGGCCAAATAATAGAGAACGGAACGGTATCGCCATCCCCGGAAAAAGTAAGAGCGGTGATGCGATTTCCGGAACCGACGACGATCAAACAGGTACAAAGTTTCCTCGGCCTCACGGGGTATTTTCGCAAATTTATTAGCGGATATTCGATGACGGCGAAACCTTTAAGCGACCTATTGCGTAAAGATAAAATGTTTCAATTCGGAGAAGTAGAAAAAGAAGCTTTTAATAAATTGAAGCAAATGTTAAGTAATGAGCCAGTATTGCGGATTTTCGATCAGACACTAGAGACAGAGCTGCACACCGACGCCAGTCAGGATGGATTGGGCGCAATATTATTGCAACGATCGCGAATAGACGGTAAATTACATCCGGTACAATATATGAGTCGTAAGTCGCGGCCGGCCGAAAGAAAATATAAAAGCTACAAATTAGAAGTGTTAGCTGTGATAGAAGCACTTGAAAAATTTCGCGTATATTTACTGGGATTAAAATTTAAGGTAATAACAGACTGCGCGGCGTTTACGCAAACTATGCGGAAAAAGGAAGTCTCTTCGAAGATCTGGCGATGGGTTGAGAAGTTAGAGGATTTTGACTACACGCTGGAACACAGATCAGGCACCAGAATGAGACATGTCGACGCTTTAAGCAGGAACGCAATCATGACGATAATTGAAGACGGCATCTTAGTAAGAGTAAAGGCAGCCCAAGCAGACGATTCGGAATTAAAAACGACGATAGAGACGTTAAAGTTAAAACCTAACAATGAGTATACGTTGATGGGAGGTGTGCTTTATAAATTCGTCGAGGGCAGAGATATGTTGTTGGTTCCAGATCGTATGCAGAACGAAGTCATACAAATGGTTCATTGCAGGGGCCACTTATCAGCGAAGAGAACAGAAGACGTTGTGTTTGAAAAGAATATTTCATACCAGATTTAAAGAAGAAAATCGAGAAGTTAATAGCAAACTGCATCCCCTGCATACTTGCTAATCGAAAACAAGGCAAACAAGAAGGTCAACTTCATCCGTTACCTAAAGGCGATGTGCCTTTGTATACGTATCACATAGACCATGTGGGTCCCTTGGAATCTACCAGTAAAGCATATAAGCACATTTTAGTCGTGATCGACAGCTTCACCAAATTCACCTGGTTATATCCGACGAAAAGTACGACCTCACAAGAAGCAATCAAGAAATTAGAGTTACAACAACAAATTTTTGGCAATCTAGCATGCATCATTTCAGACAGAGGAACGGCTTTCTCATCGAAAGAGTTCCAAGATTATTGTGACGGCCAAGGAATCAAGCATATCTTGATTACGACGGGCCTGCCGAGAGCTAACGGGCAGGTGGAAAGGATTAATCGGACCATATTTCCGATACTCACTAAATTGTCATTGGAAGATCCTACTAAGTGGTATCGCTATGTGCGCCAGTTACAAAATATTTTGAATTCTACCTATTAAAGGAGCATTAATACAAGTCCGTTCGAATTGCTAACAGGAGTAAAAATGCGATGCAAAAAAGATTTACGCTTAAAGGAAATCCTGGAACAAGCTTTACAGGAACAATTTAACGACGAACGTTCTTCTCTTAGAATAAAAGCCAAGGAGCATATATTAAAAACTCAACAAAAGAACTGCAAAACATTTAATAAACACCAAAAGGCGCCACGGAAATATAAAATCGGAGAATTAGTCGCGATTAAACGCACTCAAATGTGCCCAGGACGGAAGCTGCGCGCGAAGTATTTAGGACCGTATTGTGTAACAAAAGTAAAATGTAACGATACATATGATGTTAAACGAGTAAACCCAGGAGAGGGTCCGGGTTGCACTAGTACTTGCGCCGAATTCATGAAACCCTGGTCGAGTGTGTAGCAATCATTCGAGGCGAATAATTGGTCAGGTAGACCGAGTGTAGGATTAAAAGAGAAGGATGTGATTGACTAGTAATTATTCGGGGCTAATAATTAGTCAGGAGGGCCGAGTGTGGGATTTGAAAAGGAAACAATTGTATCTATGCGAATTCGGGTATTGGACCTCACTTGTTACGGGTGTGAATTTAGGTATGTAAGGCGCGATCATAACAGCGAATGCGAAGGACGTGGCAGTCATTATTCGAACGTCGAACGAGTCTGTCGATCGAGCGAGCACTAAGCGAAAATAAATAAGAGTATAGACCCGCGAACAAGGTGACGAGTGAGCGAGCATGTAATCTCCGAAACTTTGTAAATGAGATCCGAAATACATTCAGATTGAAATCATAAAGAGTGCCTCTGTTAGAATCCTACAATAATATATGTAAATATACAATAATTTTATAAATTAAAGAACAATTTTTAAGCAGAAACTTTAAATAGAATTTATATATTTATATAATTACTTAAAAATTTATATATCTTTAGTTTTTTTCTCTTGTTTAAATTATTCAATTAATAAATGAAATTAATATGATTTATACTTAATAAACAAATACAATAAATCAATATAAAAATATATACCTTAGAGTTGCTCTGCCAATGCCTGACGCCTTCCTCAGGCCTCCTCGTCCTCTCAGGTTGTTAAGATCCGTTGATTAACACGCGCGATACTTTTAACGGCACTCTCGAATTTTACGTTGTCTGTAACATAAAAACATAAAATCAACATACAACATAAATGTAACATACAAATATAAAATCAACATACAACATAAATGTAACATACAAATATAAAATCTAAATTATAGCAATGATCAAAAATTAATTACTATGTCAAAAAATTATTATTAGACACGCCGAACTTTATGTTATGTATATTTAAAATTTTCCTTCCTTTATGTGACATTTTTGATATGGGCATTATATAAAAATCACTTTCTGTTACGTAAATTTCTAATTGACCAATATTTATGTTTATTGGTATTATGATTTATTTATTCTCGCACATTCTATCAAAGATTATTTTATTTCGCCGTAACTATTTCTGGGGAGGGGGGGGGGTTCTCATTTTACTTTATTTAACTTCTTTTTCATTCATCCAACTTACTCATATGTATTTATTATAACAAATAATGTTTAGACATATATAAATCGTCGAAGTCGTATTTATCCGCTTTTTACAATATATTATATCAAATAATACTATCTATATTTAGACATTCGCTTATCGTTTTGAAATATTAATTCAAAATTGTAAATAAAATTTACCCTAAATAAAATATAATATATTTATATCACTAAATTTTGGGCGTTAACCTATCGTTAATTATAACATACAATATTCTAATTAAATATAAAATAATCTACATTTTATCCTATTTGGGTATTCACCTTTCATTAATTGGTTAACAATTGGCCTAATATTGGCCCAAAATTGGCTACCAGGTTATATTGGCGCGATAATAGTAACCATAACTGGCCTATCAATGGAAATATTATGGAATGATAACTTCGGTCCAATAAAGGATAATTACGCGGCCAAACATGGTGAACAATGTTGAGCCATTGATGGTTAATTTATTATGCCCATATTCATTGCCAATAATGGCTTTAATACAGTGCCGTACTGTCTTTATTTTTTTTATATTTAATAACTGTTATTTATTTACTTTCCGGACAAACCCTGTATATAATTATATTGCAATTACACTAAAAATAACTTGTAGGAGAAAATTATTTATTTCTGCATAAAGTATCTATATATTTATTAAAATATTTTGTATACAATTTTTGAAATTTATATTAAACGTACTTTTAAAGAAATACATATTAATTATAATATATAAGTTCTGTTTATTCAAATTATGAAATTATGAATTATTCTATTTTTTTTTAGTTTTAGAACTCACAATAAGCGGCTTATAACAAATAAGTGTAAGAAAAATAGGAAACAACGCCGAAAAGGACAAGACGTCCTATCACGCGTACACAACGTGTCTCACCCTAAGGAGAAGGGAAGGGGAACAAAGATTAAGCATGGGCGAGCATGAAATTCAGCAGTTGCCGATAGCAAGCGATACTGAGCGATTATCGAGTATTAATATATTATTGGAGCGATCGAGACTTGGAATTATATCGGAACTCAGAATTGTTCACGCTGATACAGCAAGGCCTATATATATATATACACGCGTCGCGGATAAACTGTGATTTATATTTAATAATTTACATATTATATAATAAACCTATTATTATTGCATGATTAATCGAACATTGGAACAATCCTGTTTTCACCTTTCCACCGTCTTCCACGTTGCGCCTCTAGGCATCACATCCAGACAAATATAATAAAAATATCTTACTTAAGTCATCCGACATGCACCCCGAGTCCGGCCTACTGCTTTCTACCCGCTTATTCGTTTAGATATTTTAGTTAATAACTCAATAATTATTGCGAATATCGCAAAATGATACAGGACTTTTTTATTCAGTTTAACACGCTCTATCTGCCCATGAAAAGTGATTCGCGAATTATGGGACACCCTGTATATATATATAATTTCGAAAAATAATGATTTCTGAAAAATAAAGCAGTTACTTGCTTATTTTAAATAGTTATTAGTAATAGAAATACTATAGTAGTAATAAATAGTAGTTACAATAGTACAATAGTAGTAATAATAGTTATAAAGTTGCAGTAGTAACAAAAAAAGATATTTTATATCAGAGACGATATATTTGCCTGCTAATTGTTTCTAAAATATCTTCTCTCAGAACGATTTGCATGTGCGCGTTCTGGTTATTAAAAAAAAATAGTAGTTACAATAGTACAATAGTAGTAATAATAGTTATAAAGTTGCAGTAGTAACAAAAAAAGATATTTTATATCAGAGACGATATATTTGCCTGCTAATTGTTTCTAAAATATCTTCTCTCAGAACGATTTGCATGTGCGCGTTCTGGTTATTAAAAAAAAAATATTTTATATCTGAGACGATTTATTCGTCTGTTAGTTGTGTGGCGATTACATCGTTACATACTTCCCTGAAATAAACGAGCGATAAACACGTATACGAATACGGTCACCGAGACATAAATAAATAGAAATAAATATAACAGACGAGACGAAAGACGAGTAGTACAGAAACAAAGCAAGTAAAACACATAGAAAATTCGCGAATCCTCTCGAAGCCTATCGAAGGGCGTTTTGAGGCAAGAGATAGGAAAAACATTTTTTACATGCGAGAGATTCCGTTCTCGACAGTCGCCGCGTACGGTCGCGCATTATAAATCCGAACGATCTTATATTCATGTATCGATTTTAAAAGACTGTGTTCCTTGAAAAATATACTTTCAGTTAGTTACAATTAATGCCTCTCACGTTATTTAATTCCTGACTCTTATCGTGCATCCTTAGTAATCGCGCCCCGCGGGACAAACGTAACGCGCGAGATAGCCAAAGTTGCTTCTAAAATATCTTTTCCCAGAACGATTTGCACGTGCGTTCTGGTTATTAAAAAAAGATATTTTATATCAGAGACGATTTATTCGTCTGTTAGTTGTTTCTAAAATATCTTCTCCCAGAACGATTTGCATGTGCGTTCTAGTTATTAAAAAAAAGATATTTTATATCCTCATATAATTGAAGCAAGTTGTAACGACAAAAGTTTACAAATTATTGGAGGAAATTGCAGTAATCACTGGCAATGTATTTCTTTTGACGGCACCAAGCTTTGAATGTACGACAGTCTATCTGGCTGTACATGCGAAACATTGAAGACTAAAGAAAAAAATTACATTCATCGCCGTTATCCACTAATAAATAAAAATAATATAATATTTGAAAACGTTCAAACACAACCTGATGGTATATGTTGTGGAATCTTTGCTGCCGCATTTGCTACAACTATAGCTTTAGGAGAAAATCCTTGTAATGAGACATATTCTGCTGATGTTAAACGTATGAGATAACATTTCTTAAAAATTATAGGAGAAAATAAACTGTCGCCTTTTCCTAACTAATAAATATTTATCATTATACTAGAAATGTGTAATTCTAATAAATATTGTTGCAAAAAAGTGTCTAATACAAATGTCTCATTTGCAAAAATCGGAGAGACGAAAAAAATACATATATTATGGTTGCGTTCTTACGGGAATGGGCGATGGAGGGGCCCATTTCATTCTATATATGCATAAAAATGTTTTGTATATTATATAATATTCTGCTATATTATATAAAAATATACAGCTGGTTATTTGAATATATTTGCTATTTTCTCAATTATTGATAAGAGGAGAAAAGCGAATTGTGCGTACTGCATACATTGTAATTTACAGAAGATTACAGGTAATATCAATATACGTACCATACACGTATGCTTATACCATACACGTATGTGTATACATGTATGTGTATATGTATTTGTATATATGTATGCATTTATGCATGCATTTATATATGTAAGAAATATATACATATATATACATGTATATAGATGCATATATCCATGCATAAACATATATATAATATGTACATGGTGATTCAAAAGTCTGGCAATGGCCAATTATCTCCGAAAATAGTGGTCTTATGAAAAAAATACTAAAGGTGTTGACTTTTACCTAGGTGTCAAATTTTGAGATCATTTATAAGTCAACTTAATTTTTAAAAATCCTTTATTTTTTATTAGATATTCTTGTAGTTTATCTCGACAGCTTTCCAAAGCATTATAATAAAACATTTTTTCATGAAGTACTTTTTGAATTATAAAGATTCGAAGCAATTGTTTGACATAAAATTATATCTTTGTAAAATATTCAGTTTTACGTTATCATACTTTTTATTTTTATGCACATAATAATGAGACCAATTTGGTGTAAAGAAAATGCACCCAGCAAACACAAAATATAACTGCTATGTTACATGTATATAATACTATATAACGTGCATGTTACATGTTACATATACGGTAATTTCTCACTCATAGATGTAACATTTGTAATATATGACATGTTATTTATATATTGTAATTACATCCCAGATAGTATCGATATTGTAGGTGCCGAAAGATAATCTTTCGCTAAGTCACTATCTTATCTAGGATATAATTACAATAAATAATAGAATCCATAAGTGGGAAATTACAACTAACGTGTATGTTACATGTTACATGCACGTTAATTACGTGTTATATAGCAATTATAATGTTGTTTGCTGGGCAGTTGCTTCTTGAAAATTACATACGTCTTTTGCAACTGTGTTTTCTTTGCACCTATTGATTGGTCTCATTATTCCGTGCATAAAAAGTATAAATGTATAACGAAAATTGAATGTTTTACAAGATATTGTCAATTTTATAAAAGAATTGTTCACTTCAAACCTTTATAACTCAATAAGTACATCAAAAAATATTTTATTAGTGTTTTGGAAAATTCTCGAGATAAGCTACAAGAATATCTAATAAAAATAGAGAATTTTGTTTAATAAAAGTTGATCTTGAAATAATCTCTAAATTTGACCCCTACGTCACAAAGTCAAGGTCACCATAAAATATCTTATTTTTCCTAGAAACAATTTTTATATATAACAATATAAAATTATATAGAAATATAAAAAATTATACACATATAATTGCAAAATTAAATATGAAATATGTCTATATATAATTAGATAAAAGAGCTTCTTATATACATATACTTATATAAATTTATATATATGTATATATATATGTATATATATATATATGGACCAATTTTAAAAGAAATTTGTACCAAAAAAGTTTCAAATTTTTTTGAGAAAACCCCGGTTTTTTTTTTTGGGGGACCCCCCCCCCAACCCACGGGACCCCCCCACCCCAACGGATATTTATGAACCGATTTTTTTTTTAAAGGGGGAAAAAATTTGCAAAATTTTTGGGGGAAGATGAAAAGGGTGTGGGTTTTTTCAATGTTACAACCCCAACCCACCCACCCCCACCCCCCGCGCGTTTCGCATTTAGGACAATTTTTACGAAATTGGTACAAAAATGTTTTCCAAATTTTTTTGGGGAAAACTTTTTTTTGGGGTTTTTTAAAATTTTTTTATCCCCCCCCACCTCCCCCCACCATTTCCCCATTTATTCCCCCAGACTTTTTCGAAATTTGATTCAAAATTTTTTTGGGGGTGGGTACTTTAATTTTTAAAAAATTTTTTTCATCCATTTATCCCCCACGCACCCCTGTGCATACGCATTTATTTACCTTTGGTTATACCCCAAAAAAATTTTTTTAAAAAAAATTTTTGTGTGTTTTTGATTATTGTGCAATTCGGTAAAAAACCTTTAATTTGTATGCCTTTACCAAAATAACATTTAAAATTTAATATTCCCTTTCTTATACATACTTTCCCCTTTAACTTTTTTTAAAAACAATTGACCTATAATAAGCTTAAACCCAAAATGTCTAAAGGGGCAGCGAAATGCATGCATTCCCCCTCAGCATAATGGGAAATAGATTTTATTTTTTGAGAGAGAAAGAAAGAGAAAAAGGG